>NC_136416.1:89082500-89622500 GCF_051521515.1 Lactuca serriola | reverse complement strand
AATTAATAAAATTAGACCACCTAGTATTTTAAAAGTGTAAAATACACCCTATACTATATATATGTAACATTAAAAGTCTAATATTATATATGTATAACTAAACAGTCAGTCTTACCGTTAGTAGGCCTCATTCACGAAGCTAGTCTATAAGGGGTGTTTAAGGAAATTGCCTATAAAATGGCGATTGAATGGGTATCCACTCTTACCCACCGCACTCTTGACTAGTGTAGGGTCGTTAACCGAATGGGTAGGATAGGACAGAAACCTTCCATTATAAGTATAATGAAGTACAAAGTAACTAAATGGTTTTCAAATTCCCAAATCATAGATACTTTAGGCAAAATGTGAAATTGTATGCTAATCCATGGAATGACACTTTGTACCCTTATCGAGACGTTAGTGGAGCGTGTGTGGTTAACCGGCACAATAATTTTGGTTTGGCATTGGTAGCGAAGGGTGACTCAATGTTTATCATAGATAAATGGAGCGTGTGTGGCTAACCGGCACATTGATTAGGTGATAGTAGCATTGAGTGCACCATGTTGATTCGCATGGTTATTCACACCTTGTTTGTGATCCACGGCATCCCAGTCGCAAACTGGAAGGGCATAATCGAGATTAAACATGCCATTGAAAAGTTCAATGAATCTCAAAAGATCTAGTAGTTTCAATTCATTTAAAACTTAATTTTCTTTTTCGTTTTTCATGGTGGAAATTGGGATATCGTCATTCACCTACCTTCAAATATTCTGCAACTAGATTACGGCATCCCTCTTCTAGGTTGTAGAATATTGTGTTGGATCCTAGCCTTGATGTTTCATTTGGGTGTTACATCAAGGATTCTAATCAACTTGACTTGAATTTCTCTCTTTTTGTAGATGTCTGAATCTAACAATGGTCTTCCCAGATCCCATTAAACAAGCTTTCCAAATGAAGATGATTTTTCACGATATGATCGAGAAACCAGAGATCATGCTTCACTTCCTCCACCTCCTCCAATTATTCTCCCTGACCCACAAGTTCGTAGGCTTGAAAAGTTCAAGCTCACTCAAGCCCTATTGGCAAGTAAACACGAAGATGTGAAACCTGTGTGTGCACACATCTTAGAGATGAAGTCACACATTGATAGCTTAAAGATGATGGGTGTCGATATCTCAGAAATGTTGGTTGTTGACTAGGTTCTTCAATCGCTTCCTGAATCCTATAGTGAGTTCGTTAGAGAGTACTATATGATGGACCATGATGTGACCCTCATTGATTTCACCTATTTGCTTATAGTTGCTGAATCAGCAATGATTTGGCGTGCTGGTCGAGCAAATTTGTCTGGTGAATCAAACTCCCAAACTTCAATGGAAACTGGCAACATTGGAAGTCTAGAAAGGACTAAGTATGAGATTGTCCCATGTGCTGTGCCAAAGGAGTCAATTTTCTTTTATTTCCAAGATAAGGGGCATTGGAGACGAAGCTGCCTAAACTACCTGAGAGATCTAACAGATGGGAGGGTCAAGACGTATGGCTCTACTTCAGGTAAAATCCAATAAATAACTCTATAAGTTCCTATTCCTTAATTTTCCATACATGATGTGATAAGATTACATTGTGATGTTTTGTAGGATCGAAGAAAAAAGAGGAAGCTTAAGGAAAGAAGTAAGCTGAATATGATCGTGAAGAAATGGATTTCGATCGCATTGCTTAAAGATCGGATTTTGAGCTACTACTTTAGAGCTAGAATAGATTGCTTAGAAATTGGAATAGCATAGTTTTCATTTGAATTGCATTGTAAGGACAAGTTTTTCCGCAATAAAAAGAATTTTGATTTCGTCTTATCTATTTGTCCTTGCCATGGCATATGTGAAAATGGATGTTTATGTATTTCTAATTTTAGCAATGTTGAATTGGATGTGGTTCTTGATTATGTTATTTGTGAATTGTCGAGAATTTACCAAATAGGGAGAGTTTTTCATCGCCCAATTTTCAATTGGACAGAGACTTGGAATCATGCAACATGCATTGCGTGATGAATGAGAAACTTCATATTTGGAAATTAGACTAATTCTTTGACAAATTGTCAAGTGAAGGACTAGGAGATCAAGTACACTAGGTTGTGCGTTGATCAAGTCCACCACAAGTACGATACTTGATGACGTCCTCCGCCCCGGAACGTTTCCACCTTCGGTTTCGGGGTGTGACAACAATGTTCGAAGTGATAATGGTCTGGAGTTCAGGAATCAAGTATTTGATGAATTTCTTACAGATAAGGGAGTCTCTCACAATTTCTCTACTCCCTATACTCCACAGCAAAACGGGGTTGTTGAAAAACGAAACTGTTCACCATGTGAAGCTGCTAGGACCATGTTTTTGTTTGCAAACCTACCTCTTTACTTCTGGGTTGATGCTGTTGCCACTTCCTGTTTTACTCAAAATAGATCCCTTCTCAATAAAAGATTCTATGTTACTCCCTATGAAATCATCAATAAACGAAAACCTAAAGTAAAATTCTTTCATGTTTTTGGTTCCAGGTGTTTTATTTTTAATTCCAAGGAGCAACGAAACAAGTTTGATTAGAAGGCAAACGAAGTGATTTTTTTTGGGATATTCGCTGACATCGAAAGCATATAGGGTTCTCAATAAAAGATCCAAAAGGATTGAAGAAACATATTAGGTCACATTTGATGATAATTACTTAAAGAAGACTCAAGCGAATGATTGTTAAGCAAAAGAGATATTTCCTCAAATGAACCAAATGTCCATTCCATTGGCTAATCGTTATGAAGAATTCATGCTTCTATTTGATAAAACTGAAAAGGCTATCTCTTCTGAAGCGAAAGTTGCTGAACAAAGTCGATGGATTGAAAAAGATAATAGATGAAGCCACGAAACTCATGGATAATCAGCCACCAACTACGAACATGCCTCAAGACACAAGCAGTCTAGTCTAGGGGCAGGATTTAGACTCTAATGCACCTCCATAGGGGGAGCAACCAACTATGGAAGAAAGGAACATTCCATCGCAGGGTGAAGGAGACACTTCAATTCCTAATGAAGAAGATCAATCATCATTTGAGGGGGATAACATGGATGCGAATGATAATTTGGATGTTCAATTAGATTTCGAGGAAGTAAACGCCGAATTGAACCCATCTTCTGATCCAAATTATCCTTCACTCATCAAATGGACCAGAGATCACCCCAAAACCCAAGTCATTGGTGAATCTTCTGCAGGTGTTCTTACAAGATCTCAAATAAAAGCGAAACGAACTGCATTATTCTCCAAAGTAGAATTTTGTATGTTCAATTCGTTCATGTCCAAGATAGAACCTAAACCCGTCAACACTGCTCTCAATCATTCTGATTGGGTGCAAGTGATGCAAGACGAACTCAATGAGTTCAAACGAAACAATGTTTGGAGGTTAATTCCAACTCCACCTGAAGTATAACAAGGTTCGGTTGACCCAAACTTCTTTCGTAAGAAAGAGGGTGACCACTTGATGATTGTCCAAATTTATGTTGATGACATCATCTTCGGATCTACTAGTCCTAGCCTCACAGCTGAATTCCGAAAGTTGATGTAAACTAAGTTTGAGATGACCTCAATGGGTCCTATTAACTTTTTCCTTGGATTGAATATAAGATAGGGACCAAAAGGTATTTTCATTAATCATGAAGCATATACAAAAACTTTGCTCTCTAAGTTTGGCATGATAGGAGAATCTAAAGTGAAGGTTCCAATGGCATTCAGAATGAAACTCACACCATCTCTGGAAAAACCAGTTGCGGATATGACCATTTATCATCTGATGATTGGTTCCTTGATGTATCTAACAGCTAGTAGACCATTCATTACGTTTTCCGTTTGTTATTACGCAAGGTTCCAATCAAACCTTCGCAAAACTCACATGGTGGCAGTGAAGAATATTTTCAGTTAGCTAAAACGAACATCATATTTAAGCATATGGTATCCTGTAAACTCAGGTTTCTTCGTTCAAGCTTTTTCGGATGTTAATCTTGGTGGATGTGGCTTAGATAGAAAAAGTATAACTGGTGGATGCCAATTTCTTGATGGTAAATTAGTTAGTTGGCAATCCTATAAACAAATATGCATATCACTTTCAACAGCTGAGGCAAAATACATAGTTGCAGCTTCGTGCACATCCTAGGTCATTTGGATTCAAACCCAGCTTCATGATTATGGCTTGAGTATAAAACGAATCCCTCTTTATTATGACTTTGAAAGTGCAACACTCCAAGATGAAACATATAGCACTGAGGTATCACTTCATCAAGGATCACATGGAAGATGGCAACACCGAGATACATTTCGTAAGATCCGCTGATCAGTTGGCTGACATGTTCACAAAGGCCCTTCCTGAGACAACCTTTAATATGATCCTTCAAGGGCTAGGAATGATGGAAGCTGAATCAGTACCAAAACCACTTTCATACTAATAATTGGTGCGAACGCTCGTAGTATTTCGCAGACAACTGTTCATTCACAATTTTCTTTATCGATGCGAATTGGTGTGAATGCTCGTAGTAGTCCGTAGTTCTCTGTTCATTTGTGGTTTTGTTTCTTATATCCTTTTGTACTTTATTTATACGTCAGCTTATCTTTAATTCACTTTTACATACCCTTTCTTTTTTTATATATTTTCTAGAAAAACACGAAATCCAAAAATAATCTATTTGTTTATGTTTTATTTTTTTTCTAGAAAATCAAAATTATAAAAATAAGTTTCTTTATGTCTTATTTCTTGTTTCTTTTATTTCTCAGATATCATAAAATACCAGAAACATTAGACACACAAAACCCATGGTTATGTTCATGATTTCTATCAACTCGGGTGATGAGCCAGGTATAAAATTCTTTATCTATGTATTAGCTAAGTGTCCCTAGAAGCATGTTGTTGTATGTTGTCCGAAGCCTCAATCTTATTTCTTGTTTCTTTTATTTATCACATATCATAAAATACTAGAAACATTAGACACATAAAACCCATGGTTATGTTCATGATTTCTATCAATTCGGGTGATGAGCCAGGTATAAAATTCTTTATCTTTGTATTAGCTAAGTGCCCCTAGAAGCATGCTACTGCATGTTGTCCAAAGCCTCAATTGACTCTATGTGAAGCCTTAATGAATCGAATCTATCATTCGTTTCTTCCCAATTAGGCTGCTCAATTCACATTAGTCATGAGCTACCTTACTCTTCTCACATTTAGTTAAGAGTCTGCTTGGTCAAATTTGTTTAGCAGAGGTACTTTCGGTTCTGTAACCACCTTTACTCTTCTCTATTTATCTTCGCACTTATAAATATAACCCTTGACACTCTCAGCTATACCAATAAGGTTTATGGTTAGGAAAAATCTGTGTTCATGATCTTAGCTTCTTACACCACGAACTAAGTGAAACCCACAATCCAACACACTTACATGAATTGACGGTGAACAACTACAGGCTCTAGATTTTCACTATGGAATTAACGATAGCCACGTTCATGACTTGTACGTAGAAATCTCATTTGTTTTGCATGATCTTATGAAGTGTTCTATTACCAAGTCATTTCTTCCTAAAAGATCTAATTTTAATTTTGTTTGAGATTTCACAGTTTTATCTTGTCACCAAAATAATTCCGAACCTACTCGTTCAACTGACTACAATGGTCACACGAGTACTTCATCCGACATTCGTTCTTATATCAAGTTCATTGTCCGGTTGGAGAGTTAGCCACCCAATAAGCCAAAATAAAAGAAGCCTTTCAGTGTTTCTTATAAAAAATCTGATTGTATTTCAACAGGAAACCACACAGACACTTATTAGTCTCTCTTGACTTCGAAGGAAGATATTTTTTCCCGGGATTAGCTGTTTATGTCTTCATATAGACATCACAAATTTTCCCAGATATACTTGATTTATTTCTTTATCTTTGGCACTATTGCCCGAAGATCCTCGTGATCTTCCAAAAGACTTGTTCGTGGTTATTTATGATTTATTTTAGGTTTGTAATTTAACATAAGTTTTCTAAAATCAAAGGTTCATAATAGTTGGTCAAAAAATATTTAACTGCGAAAGCTGGATGATGACAAGGCAAGTTCTGGTGATAAGAATTCAAAAGGGCACGTGCAGAATTTGAACGGCCAGCTGTTTTTCCGTTGTATGACGCATGGGTCTGACATCTACAGTTGTCAAGTCGCGCTTTTTCAGGCGACGTTTTAGTACTCGATGCATTCTCTCTCCGGATTTCCCACACAAATCGAATACTATATAAAGGCTTTAACGGTTCATCTCTCATTATCACTTTCAAAATCTTCTCAAAAGATATCTGGAAAACAAAACACTCTCTACTGTTCATCGTCTTCTTCAAACCTTCAACAATGGCTTCTTCATCATCAGTTCACGATCAAACTGTCAAATATTCTCTTTTGGCTGTCAAACCGAATCAGAAGAGATGATCAACCCTGAGACAATCTCGATGCTCTCTTGGAGATGTTTTATCAGATGAGGTACAACGAGACTCTGTCCATGGTCTCGAAATTTCGCAAGCCCAATCTTCCTCCACAATGGAATGCCTTATTCACTATTCTGTTCAAAGGGTTTTCTGAATGTATTACTGGGTTAGACTGTGTAAGTAAGTTGTTTATGTCTCTTATTTATGGCCTCTACACAGGAATGAATATATACTTTGGATCCGTTCTCTAGGCTCAGGTGATTCAAAGCATTATCTCAACAACTCCTCACACTGAGATTTCTTGTGCAAGATTATGGTCCCTATTTGTTTGTAAGGCCATTGTCAAGCACAACATCCCAACGATGAAGGATGCTCTCACTTTCTCGGTTTCCACTTTTCATACAACAGGGATAACCGTTGCTGATGCCTAAAAATTCTCTTTCATTGGTTCTATACCAGAGGTCATGTTTCGGGATGTTCCTGCATCAAGCAAAATTTTTGAAGGTTTTCGCAAGCTTACACCTTCGGGGTTTCGACCTATAACTCCAGAAATGCAAGCAGTCATTCATGTTGCTGATAAACGAAAGAAAGCAGGCAAAGGATCTAAGAAAGGTGAAAAGACAACTGTTGCAAAGAAGGTCCATCAGGTGCTACAAAACCTTCTCCTTAAAATTGAAAGGCACTAGCAGCATCTTCTACTTTTGTTCTGAAAAGAAGAAAACAACCAGCTCGCAAAATAAAAACTCTTACACCATGAACAAGTGAAGGGTCGGATTCTGAGACTAAATCAGACGTTTAGATTGAAGAAAATCAACCCGTTCGTAATGAGGAGGAAGAGCCCATTCATAATGAGGAAGAAGAGCCCATTCGTAATGAGGAGGAAGAGCATGTTCTTAATGAGAAAGCAACTACGAACCAAGAGCCTCCAGTTTGCATTGAAGAGGATACTATGAACCCAGAGGTAAACCAATATGTTAATGACTTTGTTCCTTCTCCTCTTCCATCACCAAAAACATCCTCAACCCCTATCAAAATTGATCCCTTCCCCTTTTCTTACTTCATCTCAACCTACAAGTATTCCTCTAGCCACTCCAATCTTAACTGATTCGACCACAATACTCCTCACTTCAACAAACCCTGAAGTTACGGTCAACCTATCTCATACGAGTGCTACAACTTCATTCTTCACTACCCATGTTTCTTCACCCATCTCTCTGATTTGTAATGACGATCCAGATATGATCTTTAGAGATGATGGTGATGATGATGATCTTGGTAGATTCACCTACAATCCATTTCAGATCAGGACTGAAAGTGAAGCTGAAGCCACAGTTTCAAAAGGGCAGCTTAAAGCGATTCACAAGAAACTTGACCAACTGCTTCTTGCCTCTAAGGCTTCCTCCTCTGACGCCTATTCAAAAGCAACTGTTGAGTCCTTGTTTGAGCACATAACGAAAGAACATGCAGAGAATGTTGCAAAGATGAATGTCGCAGTGTCAGAGTTACATAACAACCTCAACAATAACACTGCATTTGCGAATGAAGCCCTTCAAAACTTGGGTGTCATGTTTAAAACTGTGAAGGTCGACTTAGGGAAGATTCGCACAGGCTTGCAGCAAGATCATGCATCATTTCAAACATCCCCCACTTCACAAATTACAAAGCTTTAGGATGATTTGGCGATGGAATGTAACATTATGGATGCTCTTGCAAGAAAGACAGAGAAGGTCAAGGTGTTAGATATCAAGCTTCAACAGTTTGAGAAACAGGTCAAGGATTTGCTATCTGAGAGGGCAGTTGTACGAAGCTTCATTACAGATGTCACTGGTTTTATCTCAAATATTATTGAGACCAGGGACTCAATGATTTCTAATACGGTTCGCAAACACTTGGCTGAAAAGTTGAGCCCTGTCTTCACAATGTTGCACCGTCTGTAGGGTATTTCTCCTCAATTGTCTGATTAGAAACAAGGGGGAGAAGTTGGATCTAAAGTTGAAACTCCCAAAGTCCATGTCAACCCCATTATCAAGAAAAAACCTAAAGGCAAGGAAAAGTTGATCGAAGAAGAGCCCATAATTGATGATGATGAAGACGAGGAGCCTGATGAAGCTGAACTTAAAAGGCGGAAGGCTCGTGATGCTGAATTGAATGGAACTCAATGAATCGTCAAGGAGGCTTAGGAGAAAGAAAGGGCAAATAAGGAAGCTCAAGCCACTCTCAAAAGCAAAATGTTATTATTTCATAAGTGGACCCTGAAGCGAATCAAACATGATGCTGTAGAGTTTCCCCGTCAATATTGGTTAGATCCTATTGCTTCTTTTGATTGTCAAAATTCTCAGGATTCGCAACCTGATCTTCCAATTACTCCAAAAACAATTAGGTTTCGCGTGTTTGTGAAGGTTGTGAATGATCCTTTCAAAGACAACAGAGCTGATCAACTGTTGTTCTCATTCTACTTGAAGCACATGAAGCCCTAAAACGAAACTTGGAGCATGCACAAGATAGTTGTCGTGAAGGTCATTGGGCCAATTGAGACTGAAAGCTTCCCCAATGCGAAGTTTAAAGTAGCGAAAGGATCAGCTTGTCAAGCCTACGAATTCACCCTCGCAGACTTGCCTAGTTTGAATCCAAATGACTGGATCGTACTTTACAACATGTTGCTGAGAGAGAAAGAGAAGTAAGAGCCTATTATGTCCCATCTCCAACTAAATATCAAGTCTTATATTCAAGAAGTTGGATTGGTGGATGTAGATATTGCCACTGTTTTGAAGAAGAAGCCGACTGCCGTTTCTAAGGAAGCTTTGAAAGACTTAGAGAAATTAAAGCCAGGGAAGATATACAAGGAAGGATTGTTCTTAGTGTATCAGTCCTGAGAACAAACAGAAGCTAACTTTCGTAGGTCTTACTTCTATCTCGAAGACAAACATCTATACAACACTACCTGTCTGGAATTTATATTGGACCTGATTACTATGTTCAAGGGTAACCACAAGGATGACGTCAAATGTTTTTCTGATATGATTATGTGGTACATCCAAGTTCGCAAGATGATGCAAATCTTTATTCCGAAAATCTATGGAGTGCAGAAGGAAATCACTGGATGATGGGCTACAAACTCAATTGGTGCAAAGGGGGAGATTGTTGAAGATTTAGTTATTGCATCATTGGGCTTTGTTTTTAGTTCTTTTTGTAAACGGGTTGGGCTTGTCCTCCCATATTTGATTCTAGGGTTTGAGTATATATGGTGCATGCATGCATCTTATTTTTGTTAACTGTTTGACTGATCTGGTAACCCTAACACGCCTCTACAGTTGAAAATCTTCATCGAGTTCATCGGAGGCGTGACTTTTAATCATTCAGCATTTTTTTGGTCATCTTTGTCTTTTTTATTTACCTGGTTGAATCTTGTCGATCATTAAGGATATTCATCCTATCATTAATTATTAAACTTTTAAACACAAACATAACTCAAACAAATCCTTTTTCGTGCAAATGTCTTTATATTCCATGTATATGTACAAATGCAAAGTAAAATCTAAAGTGTAACACGCATCATAAAAAGCAATAAGATGAACTTCAATATTCTAGTTGAAGATCATAGGTAATATATATAAAATATAATCTTACTTATATCAATTTAATTTACTTTAAAAATGAAGATCATTTTTGCCACATATCATCTTCTCATGTAAGTGGACACTTGTTATTTTATGTTTTTTTTAATCACTTAGTCTCTACTTTTCAATTAAGTGGTTTTTTTAATTTGAACACTACCTAATAATACTAATTATATTTAAGATGTGTACATGTTTTTTCAAATTTTAACTTCCTAAATTGAAGGCCTTATATACAACAAGTTTACTGTGTTTTTTCATATACCATTTAGGTAATGAAGTTAATCGGTCAACATTTATGTAGATTTAATGTCTATTTCTTGTAATAGGGACTAATCGTATAATTTTTTTTAGAACAAATACTATTTGTGTAAATTTTATGGAAACTTAATGCAACAATGACTATTTCTATAATTTAAGTTTATCATTTGTCGATTGTATTTGTTCTTTTCATCCTATTAAATTTGATATTTCATCATACAATATGACTATTTTAACATTAATCTTTTGTTAAAGAACGAATGTTTTAAAATCATTCTACATTTTAAGTAAAACTAAAAATCATAGACTTACAAACAAAACAATCAATGTTGTTTAAAAATAACTATTTACACCTTGAGCTATAACTTTTTTTAATCAACCCGTGTAGTACATATGTCTCATAACTAGTTTATTAACAAATAAAAACATACACTAAAGTTATCAAAGAAATTCTTTCAACGATAGTCTTTATCTTGATTATTTATCTTAACTTTTCTATGTATCATAGTCTCGAGAAGTTGTTTAGTTCATCTCTTTGATTTTTCTAATAATTACAGGGGACATACACTAGAGAATGCACATTTGATAAATTCTTTTGAGAAATGTTTAAAACTCAAATATTCGTTACTAGTGAAATAAACATGTACAAATCATTTGTTGGCACGAGAAATAAACATGTACAAAGCATATTGATGTCTTCAATCAAGTTATATTGTATATTATATCAAGCTATAATAGAAAAAACATGACATATTTTTTAGTTCCAATGTTTTACAAAATACACCTTATCTCCACTTGGATTTGGATATGCAGATGCATAAAACCCATCAGGTTTTACAAACGAATAACAATTTGAATCATGCATGCCATCTATATAGCAATAGTTCTGTTCAACATCTTCATTAAACAAATTTAAGGTTTGAAACCTTGAACCCCACCAAAAGGAGTAAAAAAGTGTGACGCCAACAACTCTTTCACAAAAAGACCAATGGTAATTTCCATCAAATGGAAGGGTATGATTCCCAAGATTATTGTCTCTAGATTTGATAAGAGTAGAAATATAATCAGGGATAGTATTTATAACATCAAGATCCCATTTCAGAGTAATACATGCATGAGCTATCGAAGCAATTTAGAATGTTGAAATATAGAAAATGAACAACTTATGAATTAGAGAAGACCTCATGTTTCTCAAGAGTTGCTCACTTTCTTTATCTTTTTTTTTTCACAAAGGTTCTCTCTATTTATATAATTACTAGTTGTGAGACTAATATACTACACATGTTAATTAAAAAAAAGTTAAATATGAATATTTGAACATTAAAAACTTTTAAATAGCAGTTTAAATAAATATGATCGGAATGATAAATAAGTATGTACTTTAATTAAGGAGAAAAGAAAATTGTTGTCATATAACATACAATTATAGGTAGATAATATAAATATATAATTATATAACATCTACTCTATATTTGCGTTTAAATAAAACAAAATATGGTTTATGATTTACTATTAAAATTTAACATTGTAGAGTCTGTGCTACTGCAAATAATTGTAATTACTTACATTGTTACTGATCCTTTTATAAATCCATATCTATAATACATAGACTTCATAAAAGAAATTTTACACTCGGCACAAACTTTTGTTAAATAACTAAAGCAACTTGATTAATTTTTACTGGAAGCATCTTTTACCCATTTTTATTTCAAGAACTATTAAACCAAAACCAAAAACCATGAAAAGGTTAATTATCTACACCAATTTTAAAAAATCATCAAAACAAAACCTGTGTATGAACACCTGAAATCCAAAAACATAAAAATCAAAAAAAAAATTCAAAATAGGGAAAACAACATTAGAATATATGACCATTTTGCCCTTTTGCATCAATGTAGTTTAATAAAATGATTTGAATTAAATCCATTAACTTTAAAATTAAAGGTACATCACATTATCTCCATGTTTCCTCCTTTACCTACCAACATCATATCCAAGCTTCTTAAATGCCTTCATTTTTTCTTTAATCTCTAAATGAATAAGTATTAAAATATATATAGTATCAGGTCAACCAGAAAGCAGATTTACCTGATTGTTTGAGTTACAAACAATACCTAAAGGTTTTGAGGTTGCTCTTTACTTATCATTGTCAATCGTCCTCCCCAATAGATGTAACACTCAATTCCATAATACTTGTAGTCATGTTCTTCTTGGAATTACAAATACAACTGATGAAAATTTGACTTTCAAAAGAAACCAATAATGGTACTGGTTGACACTGTTGATTCATTCTATACTTTCTTAGATCCATCAATTGGTGCATCATAAAACTATTTGTAACCAAATAAACAAAGTTCAAGAAATAACCAATTATTGAAATGGAATTAGAATGCTATAATAAATAATTATTGAAAGTAAGTTACTATTTGTTGCATTTTATGCTTTTTATTATTAAAAAATGCTAACCTTTGATTTCATTTGTTTGCTTCAATTCTCTTGCAAATGTCATTAAAGTGTCCAAAATGGTATGCCGCATGTAACAAAGTGACCACCTTTTAACCTTTTTATCAAATGACCACAAATAGTGATTCTAGTAAAGTTGCCTCTTTTTCATGAAAAACAATATATAAATATAAATGGATAAAAGTTATCTATTATTTAATTATACACATAAGTTATTTCAGTCTGTTTTGACAAATATATTTATATTGTGAATAAATTCAAGTAAAAAAAGAAATACATAATCGTGATATATAATAGACAAAGCTTCAAAAATGGTCCCTGTGGTTTTCGAAAATATCAAGTTTAATCCCTAAGTTCAAAAAACATCACAGATGGTCTGTCATACCCCGAAACCCAAGGCGGAAACGTTTTCGGGGCGGACTCCACGTTGAGTATCAAATCCAATGTACATAGTAAGCAAAGTAAACAACCATTACATTACATATTAGAATTTACATTTGTTTTAAAGTAAAAAGTATTACAAGTGTATTACATATGTATATATATAGACAAAAGTAAGACGTGACTTCTACGTGCTCCGTCTTCGCTAAAAGGATCATCGGGTACCTGTCTAATGTTGACCTGAGAATACAAGCAGTTTGAAAATCAGCATAAAGCTGGTGAGTTCATAAGCGGTTTTGTTTTCTGAAAATGTATTTGTTTCCTTTCTGTTTCTGAAAAGTTACGCACCAAGAAAATCCCATATTTTCTTAAAAGTTGGTTACTAATCCGAAATGTAATGTAAAAGATGTACACTGAAAACATGGTTACTCTTGTGAATTGTAAGGTTTAGTTATCTGGTTTGTTACACGAATATGGTTATGTACAAATGTTACCCCAGGAAAATCCCATATTTTCCTAAAAGTTGGTTACCAATCTGTAATGTGAAAGATGTATACCGAAAACCTAGTTGTCCTTGTGAAATGTATTAGTTTTAACACATACAATAAAATAATATGCACAAGTAAACTAGTTACTTTATTCATTATTACTATCAAGTAAATCTCTGTTATCCAAATTGCGAGTTCCATAACCATACGATAGACTAGATATGGCAATAAGTAGTCCACAACACCTTATGATTTTCGTCACCCTTGAACCTTTTGGTTCGGCTGTAGCTAGCAGCCAGGTGTGGGGTAGTCAGCCCCGTATAGATGTATACACTCAAGTCACGCTCCCTATCTAAGAGATTCTTGTTACGGGTGCGGTCCTCCACTCACGTATCTCTATGGAGTGTTCTCCGACGACGTGTCTCCAATTTATAGGAATAACAAATTTACTAGTAATAATACAGAAAGATACTGTTACAAACAATGACCCTCCAGTCGCGTATCTCTGTGGAGTGTTACCGAGGACAAAACAGTGTACAAATTTTCATGTTCAAAGTTCAATTTTTATGCTTTTAACTGATATAATGTGGAAAACCATTTGTGAAAATATAAAACACAACATTTTATAACGTTTTTCACAAATAATACGGTAATGTGTTCTGCAAGTTCAAACGGTTGTTTGTTACGACTGTCAGTGTTAAAAGCATATGAAGTATGAAACGTAACACATGTAAAACAAGTTTTGAGTACAAGTATTCCTTGTACTTTGCTTGTATTCTCCACCTGAAAACAGTGAAAAACATTGAAAAAGGGTAGGGGTATGAACTCACCAGGCGAGAAAACGTGACAGTTTGAATGCTAAGCGTCGGTTCGGGCATGATAACGCGCGAGGTTCCTAAGTAATATGAAATGGTATACAAATGTATCTAATTAGACTCTAAATCACTAATTAGATATGATTATACACTCCAATATAAGAAAACACTTCAAACCAAGTGTTTGGAGTGACCCGGGTGGCATCTACGGACGTATAGGGCTCGGATAATGTGTTTGCTCTTCAAGAGTAAACTCCTTTGGGTGTTTATGACCCTAAGACCAACTCCACATGATTTCACGGACGTGAAGTCATGAATGAGGGGTTTTATGGTGTCAAATGGTCAAATAACACTTGGGAAAAATTGCTATGATTTAATCTAAGGCTTAGGAATGGATCTAATCATCAAGAACATTACCAAATGGAGTTTACGGCTGTAAACTAGGAGTTCATGGCCGTAAGATCCTATGTGACCATTCCTTACATGATTTTGTGGCTCTAGATTAATCACATGTGATTCAAACCAATTTTACAAGCCTTAGAATGAATTTAGGGCATCATTTGACTTGTGTATGTGAGTTTACGGCCCAGGAACCCATTCTTGGGGGGTTTACGGCCGTAAGCTCCTAAAGGGAGGGTTTTCATCATGTTTATGGCCCCTAAATCGAGTGTGGTTGGTTCTAGAATTTAATCCAAGGCTATTGGTGTGTTTCAGTGGCATTTAAACACATGGAAATGAGTTTACTCCCCATGAAGATGAGTTTACGGACCAAGCATGTTCTCGGGGAGTAAACTCATGTTTACTCCTCAAAATTTGGATTCAAGGTGTTCTAAGTCCGTTCCCTTAAGTCATTTAGCCATATCTAAGCTCCAAAGGTGGATTGGAAGGGTTTTAAGGCTCAAAAAAACCCCTTTATGTGTGTTCACGGCCCAAGCATGTTCCAAGGCCGTAAACACATGAACATGGTCCTTTTCCATATATTAAACACGAATTTGAAGGCTAAGGATGCTAATCTATGAGTTAGGGAGGTTACCTTGATGAATTGGAGCCTTAATTTGATGATTTTGGACCTTAAGTTTGGATTGAGGAGAGCGGTTAGAGAGAGAGTAGTGAGAGAGTGAAAAAGCTTCAAATGGAAGCTTAATCCACTTTAAGTATGTTCTAAGTTCAGGACACGATGGAATTCTACCCGATACCGACGTTCGACGTGGCTTTTGGTCGCACCCGATTAATTTGTCGTAACCCGATATGGTCGATTGTAAAAATATTCCGATTACTAGAATGGGGTGTTAATATGAGTTTGAAATGCGTTAGGAAACCCATTAAGTCATAATAGAAATCCCACATTTATGACTTTATTTAATGACGTAAATGGAAACGAAATTGTAAACGACAAATGTATTAACGAAACGGGTTAAAAATAATGGAACGAACTTCGGGTTGTCACATTACCCCCCCCCCCCCCCCCCCGTTAGAGGGAATTTCGTCCCGAAATTCATAATTAAGATACAAATCATGGATTCGAAAAGTGATGTGGATACTTCTGCTTCATCGAGTCTTCACGCTCCTAAGTGAATTCCGGTCCTCGCTTGGCATTCCAGTGAACCTTCACTATCGGGATGCGACTTTGTTTCGTGCGTTTGATCTCTCGATCCATGATTTCGATTGGTTCCTCCACGAAGTTCAAGTTTTCATTGATCTCGATCTTGTCTAAGGGAATCACTAGGGTTTCATCGGATAAGCACTTTTTAAGATTCGAGACGTGGAATACCGGATGAATGTTACTAAGCTCATGGGGTAATCGAAGTTTATACGCTACCGGACCGATCCTGGCAAGGATCTCGAAGGGTCCAATGTACCTCAGAATAAGTTTCCCACGCTTTCCGAAGCGTACCATGCCTTTCCAGGGCGAGACCGTCAACAGGACATGGTCTCTAACATGGAATTATAGAGGTTTCCGTCATTTATCGGCATAACTCTTCTGGCAATCTCGTGAAACTTTCAATCGTTCCCGGATTTGGATGATCTTTTCGGTGGTTTCGCGAATGATTTCAGGACCAGTGAGAGAACTGACAGGGAATTGACTCTTGGCTAGCTGCATGTCCCCTACCTCGGCCCATCACAGAGGGGATCTGCACTTGCGACCGTAGAGGGCTTCAAACGGGGCAGCCTTGATACTAGTATGGTAACTGTTGTTGTACGAGAACTCGATCAAAGGCAAATATGTGTCCCACGACTTGCCAAAATCGATGACACATGCTCTAAGCATGTCTTCCAGAGTTTGGATAGTTCTCTCACTGTATCCGTCGGTCTGAGGATGATAGGCCGTATTCATGTCTAGTTTGGTTCCAAGAGCCTTCTGGAGGGACTGCCAAAACCTTGAGGTAAACCTGCTATCTCGGTCGGAGATAATGGACGCAGGTACACCGCGCAATCGGACTACTTCCTGGATGTTGATCCGCGCGAGTCTTTCCATCTTGAATGATTCTTTGATCAGGATGAAGTGAGCAGATTTTGTCAAATGATCGACAATTACCCAAATGGCGTCGTACCCACTCGGAGACTTCGGTAACTTGGTGATGAAGTCCATGGTAATCATTTCCCATTTCCACTCGGGTATCGCGGGTTGCTGGAGCAGACCCGAGGGTTTCTGGTACTCAACTTTCACCTTGGCACAAGTCAAGCACTTGCCCACAAATGTAGCAATATCAGCTTTCATGTTGGGCCACCAGTATTGTCTCTTGAGGTCTAAGTACATCTTGTCCGAACCTGGGTGGACATAGTATCTAGTCTTATGTGCTTCCTCCATGACAATTTCCCTGAATCCTCCGAACTTTGGGATCCAGACTTGGTCCATGAAACAGTAGACTCCGCCACCTCTGATCTCAAGTTTCTTGTCCATTCCTCTCAAAGCTTCACTTGACACGTTCTCGGGTTTGAGGGCTTCTAATTGGGCCTCTCGGATTTGCATGGATAGATGAGAATGGATAGTCATCGTCAGGGTATTCACTTTTCGGTTTGAACTATCCTTTCGGCTAAGGGCATCTGCTACCACATTGGCCTTGTCGGGATGGTAGCGGATTTCACACTCATAGTCGTTGAGTAGTTCTACCCATCACCGTTGCCTCATGTTTAAGTCTTTCTGATCAAATATGTGTTGCAGGCTCTTATGGTCAGTGAAGATCGTACACTTGGTTCTGTAGAGATAATGTCTCCAAATCTTCAGTGCAAAGACTACGGCTCCTAGTTCCAAGTCATGAGTGGTATAGTTGACCTCATGTGCCTTCAGCTTTCTCGAGGCATATGCAATCACCTTTCCCCTTTGCATAAGCACACAGCCTAAGCCCTGGTTAGACGCATCACAATAAACAACAAAGTCCTCTGTGCCTTCGGGCAGGGACAGGACCGGTGCGCTACACAAGGCTCGCTTTAATGTTTGAAATGTGTTTTCATGCTTTTCATTCCAACAAAAAGGTACATCTTTCTGTGTCAGAGTGGTTAGAGGTTTGGCGATTTTGGAAAAATTCTAGATAAATGTCCGATAATAGCCGGCAAGACCCAAGAATTGACGAATTTCTGTGGGTGTCTTCGGTGCCGACCAATTCTCTATCGCTTTGATCTTGGATGGGTCCATGTGAATACCCTCTTCGCTTACCACGTGACCGAGGAAAGTTACCTTCCGAATCTAGAATTCACACTTGGAAAATTTTGCGTACAGCTTTTCAGATCTAAGGGTTTCCAATACTAGCCTCAAGTGCTGTTTGTGATCTTCTTCACTTCTGGAGTAGACAAGTATGTCGTCAATGAACACGATGATGAACTTGTCTAAGAAGGGACGACACACCCGGTTCATCAGGTCCATGAATACCACGGGTGCGTTGGTTAGACCGAAGGGCATTACTACACACTCGTAGTGTCCATTCCTAGTCCTAAAAGCTGTTTTGGAAACATCACTCTCATGAACTCGTAGCTGATGGTACCCTGACCTAAGGTCTATATTTGAGAAGTAGCTTGCTCCTTGAAGTTGGTCGAAGAGGTCATCGATTCGAGGAAGTGGATATCAGTTCTTGACAGTTAACTTGTTCAGCTCACGGTAGTCGATACACATCCGGAAGGATCCATCTTTCTTCTTCACAAACAAAACCGTAGCTCCCCAGGGTGAGGAACTCGGTCTGATGAATCCTTTGCTGAGCAACTCGTTGAGTTGGCTGGATAACTCCTGCATTTCAGCTGGAGCTAAGCGATATGGAGACTTGGCTACGGGGGTAGCTCCAGGGATTAGGTCAATGCGAAATTCGACTTGACGTTTAGGAGGAATTCCCGGGAGCTCTTCGAGAAAGACATCAGGAAAGTTATAGACTTCGGGGATGCTCGCGAGGTCTTTAACTTCCTATTTTTCATTGATTACATGGGCTACGAATGCTTGGCATTCCTTTCGCAAGTGTTTATGAGCTTTGATGAAGGAAATGATGCGAAGATTGGAGCTGAGTTTATCGCCATAGATTATGAGAGTCTAACCCATAGGAAGGTTGAGACGGATAGCATTTTCGAAACAGAGGATATCAGCATGATTGGAACTCAACTAATCCATGCCAATGATGACATCAAAGCTCTTTATAGAAACCGGCATAAGATCGATGGGAAATGAATGATCGTTCAAGGTAAGAGTACAACCTATGAATACATCGCTAGTGCTCTCTTTCTCACTGTTAGCCATCTCAACGGTAAACGTCTCGGTTAATGGTTGGTGATTAGGTTTAAGGTTATGCTTGAACGAATGACTAAAAAAACTTCTTTCGGCACCTGAATCGAAAAGAATATTAGCATAGGAGTTGTCGAGAAGGAACGTACCCGAAACAACAGTTGGATCGGCGACTACCTCCTCCCGTCCCATGGCTAGGACTCTCCCGGTATTATCAGCTGTCACCTTCTTGGGGAATTTCCTCTTGAAATGCCCGACTTCTCGACAATTGTAGCAGGCTTGACCAATGCCTGCTCCAGAAGATTGATTCGCAGATTGGGCTGGTGCTTTGCAGAATCGGACCGAGTGCCCCTTTTTACCACAGTTGGTGCATGATAGCTCACGGCAGGGGCCGGGGTTGTGGTAGTATTTGCACTTGTCACACTGGGGAAGGTTACCAACATATCTACTAGTAGGTGTTTGAGCTGTGGATCCCACAATAGAAGCAACAGCAATGGGGACGGTAGCAGCATAGACTGCTATAGTCTGGTGTTTCTTTGAGGATCCTTGGGAAGATTGACCCTTCTTCTTCTTCCAAAATTTCCTTTTCTCACCACTCCTCTTGGTCGGTTACGTAGTAGTGGTTGTTTCCTCGTGGTCATTACTGTGATCAATCAGAGTCTAGGCTAAGCTTTTGGCACTGTCATATGTATCCGACCTCGCAGATAAAATATTTTCTTTGGTTGGTTGGGTCAATCCCCATATGAATCTCTCTATCTTCTTACTCTCCAGGGTAACCAATCCCAGACAGAGTAGTGCTAGATCATCGAATCTAGAAGTGTATGCAACAATATCAGAACCCTTCATCTTCTGGTTCCAGAGCTCGTGCTCTAACTTCTGTATTTCGTCCCGAGGGTAGTACTCAGCTAGAAGGAGTTCTTTCATGGCTTCCCAACCCATGGCATTAGCTACATGTAGGGTTAGGGATTTGACTCGGCCGTTCCACCAAGTTAGGGCTTTATCAATAAAGGTACAAGCAGCGAATTTTACTTTGTCAGATTCCGAACAGGCAAAGATTTCAAAGATAGATTCGATTTTCTCGAACCATCTAGTGAGGGAAATGACACCTCTAGTGCCATCAAAGGACGTGGCTTTTGCGTTCATGAAATCTTTATAGGAACCCTCCTTTCGATGTCCCTGGCTACCTTCCTAGTTTTGAGGCTGGGGACCACCTCCTGAACCACCGGGGTTCATTTGTGACATGGCGGCTGTCAATGCGGCAGTAACAGTTGCCTGAAGTGTTACAAGATCAATTTGAGGAGGAGGTGGTGGCGGAGGGTTGTTGGTCTTTGTGCTGGGTCTCTTTCTTGGAGGCATCTTGATCTAATAAGATCATTAAAGAGAGGATGATAAGTCCTCCAAATTGAATCAAGAGATTTGACCGTTATATATATTCCGAATAAGCGATAAAATAGGAAAGAGTTATCAAAATAGACAATTTATCGCTAGAGGAATGTTCAAGGGGTATCGTCTAAATGAGGATTTCTACAACGGATTGAGTCGAGAAATACTCCCATAGTATTTCAGGATTCGCTACGACCATGATTCGATGTTTGGGGTATTAAGGTAAGATTTCGGCATGCTTAACACCACAGTCACCCCGAAGCACATGTTGTCACACCCCGAAACCCAAGGCGGAAACGTTTCCGGGGCGGACTCCACGTTGAGTATCAAATCCAATGTACATAGTAAGCAAAGTAAACAACCATTACATTACATATTAGAATTTAAATTTGTTTTAAAGTAAAAAGTATTACAAGTGTATTACATATGTATATATATAGACAAAAGTAAGATGTGACTTCTACGCGCTCCGTCTTCGCCAAAAGGATCATCGGGTACCTGTCTAATGTTGACCTGAGAATACAAGCAGTTTGAAAATCAGCATAAAGCTGGTGAGTTTATAAGCGGTTTTTTTTTTCTGAAAATGTATTTGTTTCCTTTCTGTTTCTAAAAAGTTATGCACCAAGAAAATCCCATATTTTCTTAAAAGTTGGTTACTAATCCGAAATGTAATGTCAAAGATGTACACTGAAAACATGGTTACTCTTGTGAATTGTAAGGTTTAGTTATCTGGTTTGTTACACGAATCTGGTTATGTACAAATGTTACCCCAGGAAAATCCCATATTTTCCTGAAAGTTGGTTACCAATCTATAATGTGAAAGATGTATACCGAAAACCTAGTTGTCCTTGTGAAATGTATTAGTTTTAACACGTACAATAAACTAATATGCACAAGTAAACTAGTTACTTTATTCATTATTACTATCAAGTAAATCTCTGTTATCCAAATTGCGAGTTCCATAACCATACGATAGACTAGATATGGCAATAAGTAGTCCACATCACCTTATGACTTTCGTCACCCTTAAACCTTTTGGTTCGGCTGTAGCTAGCAGCCAGGTGTGGGGTAGTCAGCCCCGTATAGATCTATACACTTAAGTCACACTCCCTATCTAAGAGATTTTGGTTATGGGTGCGGTCCTCCACTCGCGTATCTCTATGGAGTGTTCTCCGACATCGTGTCTCCAAGTTATAGGAATAACAAATTTACTAGTAATAATACAGAAAGATACTGTTACAGACAATGACCCTCCACTCGCGTATCTCTGTGGAGTGTTACCGAGGACAAAACAGTGTACAAATTTTCATGTTCAAAGTTCAATTTTTATGCTTTTAACTGATATAATGTGGAAAACCATTTGTGAAAATATAAAACACGACATTTTATAACGTTTTTCACAAATAATACGGTAATGTGTTCTGCAAGTTCAAACGGTTGTTTGTTACGACTGTCAGTGTTAAAAGCATATGAAGTATGAAACATAACACATGTAAAGCAAATTTTGAGTACAAGTATTCCTTGTACTTTGCTTGTATTCTCCACCTGAAAACAGTGAAAAACATTGAAAAAGGGTAGGGGTATGAACTCACCAAGCGAGAAAACGTGACAGTTTGAATGGTAACTGTCGGTTCGGGGCTTGATAACGTGCAAGCTTCGTAAGTAAGATGAAATGGTATACAAATGTATCTAATTAGACTCTAAATCACTAATTAGATATGATTATACACTCCAATATAAGAAAACACTTCAAACCAAGTGTTTGGAGTGACCCGGGTGGCATCTACGGACGTATAGGGCTCGGATAATGTGTTTGCTCTTCAAGAGTAAACTCCTTTGGGTGTTTATGACCCTAAGACCAACTCCACATGAGTTCACGGACGTGAAGTCATGAATGAGGGGTTTTATGGTGTCAAATGGTCAAATAACACTTGGGAAAAATTGCTATGATTTAATCTAAGGCTTAGGAATGGATCTAGTCATCACGAACATTACCAAATGGAGTTTATGCCTGTAAACTTGGAGTTTACGGCCGAAAGCTCCGATGTGACCATTCCTTACATGATTTTGTGGCTCTAGATTAATCACATGTGATTCAAACCAATTTTACAAGCCTTAGAATGAATTTAGGGCATCATTTGACTTGTGTTTGTGAGTTTACGGCCCAGGAACCCATTCTTGAGGGTTTTCATCATGTTTATGGCCCCTAAATCAATTGTGGTTGGTTCTAGAATTTAATCCAAGGCTATTGGTGTGTTTAAGTGACATTTAAACACTTGGAAATGAGTTTACTCCCCATGAAGATGAGTTTACGGCCCAAGCATGTTCTTGGACAGTGAACTCATGTTTACTCCTCAAAATTTGGATTCAAGGTGTTCTAAGTCCGTTCCCTTAAGCCATTTAGCCATATCTAAGCTCCAAAGGTGGATTGGAAGGGTTTTAAGGCTCAAAAACCCCCTTTATGTGTGTTCACGGCCCAATCATGTTCCAGGGCCGTAAACACATGAACATGGTCCTTTTCTATAGATTAAACATAAATGTGAAGGCTAAGGATGCTAATCTATGAGTTAGGGAGGTTACCTTGATGAATTGGAGCGTTAATTTGATGATTTTGGACCTTAAGTTTGGATTGAGGAGAGAGGTTAGAGAGACAGTAGTGAGAGAGTGCAAAAGCTTAAAATGGAAGCTTAATCCACTTTAAGTATGTTCCAAGTTCGGGACACGATGGGTTTCTACCCGATACCGACGTTAGACGTGGCTTTTGGTCGCACCCGATTAATTTGCCGTAACCCGATATGGTCGATTCTAAAAATATTCCAATTACTAGAATGGGGTGTTAATATGAGTTTTAAACGCGTTAGGACACCCATTAAGTCATATTAGAAATCACACATTTATGACTTTATTTAATGACGTAAACGGAAACGAAATTAAAAACGACGAATGTATTAACGAAACGGGTTACAAATAATGGAACGAACTTCGGGTTTTCACATGGTCCCTTTGGTTTCAAAAAGTTTAACATTTGGTCCTTCCGGCTCACTCCGTTATCATTTCACCGTTAAGAAAGGGTCGTTTTTGCCATTTCACTACACAGGGACCATTTATGAGGTTTTCAATTACTATCTTTTTTTAAAATAAATAAATAAGGTCTCTCTCTCTCTCTCTCTCTCTCTCTCTCTCTCCCTCTCTTAGTCTGGACCTCTAACTAAAACCCCAACAAAAAACCTGCAACAATCTAAGAAAATGCAACAACACATAGCTTGGATGGTTAAGGTTTCCCTTGTCTCCCACACCTACATTTATAATCGCACCTCTATAATCACACGATAACACTATTATGCTGAAAACATTAGACTCGAAGTACCCTCTCTTTTTTAGGAATCTTCCAACTTTCACAACCATTGTTACATGGAGAAATTCACATTCGATTATTTGAGCTTTCTAATGGCCTCTTGCGCTCTTAATCTCCAGTGTTGTAGTCACAGGCGTTCTAAGATAATGGAGAGTGCAACATACACAACAGAAAGTACTACTCATTTTTTTCTTTCTTTTTTCCTTATTTTTGTTTGATATTCGATCCATCATTCCATCTTAAACCCAATTCTCAGTTGTCATATTGGATTCAACATCAATTTTTATTTAAACTAGAAGTGAAAACAAAGTCTAATTGTATAGTCCTTAATGCACACACCAACTGCTCGTAAAAATGCTCCAAGACAAATCCTCCATGAATTTGTACCTATTCTGATGTTCACGACGACTTCAAAGTTCAAATCACCAGAAAACAACCGTAACACCACCATTCTTTCTCCATTGTAAGAGCCTCATCTATTTTTAACCAGCATGACAGAGAGAGGAGAATGCAACACCCTTTTCCCTTGTTCCCAATTTTTGACCAGCGATTAAAGAAATAAAGGAGAGTCGGACGAGTAGTGGGGTGTACCGGCGACGACTCACGTCAGAAACTCGTGTGAGCTCCAACAACACCAAATGGAAGTCGCTGTTTTCAACATTTCCTTAGGAAGAGAATACCATGGAAACACTAAAATGTAAGGGATTAAACATTTCACAGGAAGAAGACGAGTCTTTCTTCAAACTGAATCCAGATGTGTCTTAGGAATGGAGCTAGATCGAAGTGATAATGGTTATACAATCAAAAGAAGGTTACAAATAACTCTCAGTCTCCCAATTGAAAAAAGTTCTTTAACTTTTGGAGACATGGTTTTAAAAATCGTGATCAGATAAAAGGGAAGCGGGGGGATTTTTTTCTGGAGGAAGAAGAAGAATGGAGAAGAAGAGAGAAAGGGGAAGAAACGAACAAAGAGACAGAAATGGGGGGGTTAAGGGTGACCAGACAATTAAAGCTTTTGAGTTTTCTTGGGATGAACACACAATGAGAGAGAGAGATGGGTGGCACCCCTTGCATATATATATATATATATATATATATATATATATATATATATATATATATATATTTTAAAGTAATAGAAAACGTCATAAATGGTCCATGGGTAGTGAAATGACAAAAATGCCCCTTACTTAACGGTGAAATGCTAATGGAGTGAGCTGGAAGGACCAAATGTTAAAAGTTTTGAAACCACAGGGACCCTCCGTAAGGTTTTTTGAACTTAGGGATTAAATTTGATATTTTCGAAAACCACAGAGACCATTTTTGAAGTTTTGTCTATATAATATAATTAGTAATAACTTGACTATTGTTTCTTTATTCAAAAAGGACATTACTTTTGTACTATGTTTCCTGATCTTATTTAAATATACTATTTTATAAACAATAGATAAATTAAAAGATTGTATGTTGAGTTAAATAACAATGGAAAATCCCCTCGCTTGATATCATCCATTGCATATCAACTCGAAGTAGAATGAATTTTGAAGTTGAAACGTATTCAAGCAACTAAGGTGCTTCTTGGAACTTAACTTAAAAAGAAAACACATAAAGTTAGGTTTTCCTAATGAATAAACATTGACAAATTACAAAAGAAATTAAAGAACTCTAACTGAATCTAGACATCCAAAAGATGCATAAACTCAATATTTAAAAAAAACAAATGAAAAAAAAAACTTGGCTCTGTAAGGGTTTGTCTGCGTGAAGAATAAAAATAAAGAAATAGGACGGGAAAAGGCCTATTCACTGTAATTGCATTAAACACCAAAAAGTACCTCCAAAATTGAAGCTTCTAAGCAGATGAAAATTTGTGTTGAGTTCAGTCATATCAGCAAAATATCCCCTATTCATTTCATATTTACTGCTCTAAGTCACACAAATTTCAACAAAAATTCAACCACAACATACACGATACTCAACTGAAGAATCAAGTACAATTATGCAAAAACAAATTATAATACATATAGTCAAGCACCAATTGCTTATGTGCATGATGTGTGTAAACTCAACTAGTTTTAATCCTACTTTTAATTATAAAATAAACACACAAAGGCAGTGGACCTATCAATTGTGGTATAGCTGAATAAGTAGGGTATCGAACACAGGGAACGGAGAATTAAAACTAAAAACTAATTTTACCTAAAATTAAGTAATAAAAAGAGGTTTTCTCGAGTTTTACAAGACTAGAAACTTACCAACTAATACTTAAACTAATTAGCTAAAAACTAGATAAGCAAAGATTCAACTAAATTCAATTACGAAGGGAACTTCTATTTAGTTTAACTCAATTGATCATATGGTTGATATTACGGTAATGGTGCAATGGATTAATTATTCTATTGGCTATCGATCCAAGTGATTAGATTCACGTTCGCTGCACTAATCCTTAGAGAACGAACTAAGTCAAACATTGGCCAGTTGTCTAATTTAATTCAATTCACTAGGTTAGTTATTCGGGTTAATTTAGACTTTTAATGGCTAAGTAATTTGGTCCTTTATCTAACCTCTTGTTGATGGTCATCACACAAGCTTACACATGAATTTACCTATTTTTCTATTAATTCTAGTTTCACAGTCGCTAATCCTATTCATATAATAAAGTGGTCACATAAATTATATGAGGTAACAATTAAGAGATGTTCATGCAACTTAATTGTAACAGCCCGGAATTCCAGGTATCATTATATTTATGAGTTTTGGGAGTTTTAAGAGGGGACTCGGCGAGTTGGAGCTCAGA
This sequence comes from Lactuca serriola, assembly GCF_051521515.1. Taxonomy (NCBI): domain Eukaryota; kingdom Viridiplantae; phylum Streptophyta; class Magnoliopsida; order Asterales; family Asteraceae; genus Lactuca; species Lactuca serriola. Next base: position 89,595,799 of record NC_136416.1, on the reverse strand, counting down.
CTTGCCGAGTAGGATCGCGGATCTGGCCGCGGGTTCGCGACTGGACTCGACGAGTCCGGATATGGACTCGGCGAGTCTGCGCTGTTTAGCGAAAAACCTAACCGTTCAGGTTTGGGACGTATATGAGGGACCTTATGGCCGTCATTGTTCACCCTAGTCCTCTGAGAGAAACCCTAAGTTGTTTGTGAGCATCTAGAGCAAGGTAGAAGACCATTGTTGATTTTGGAAGTGTTGTTTTGCAAGGAAGAGAAGACTTGGTTAAGGGATCAACAAGGGAAGCCACGTTCTGAGAATTGGGGACACAGAGAGCACATTATTCAGGTAATATTTCGAATTGCATCCTTCTATGATTGATGTATATATGGATTTAGGGTTTATTGAACCCTTTTGTGGCTAGATTGAATGTTACCTTGGTCCCCCAAACGATTGGAACCCTGTATTGGGATCTTTGGAAGTCCAGAATGTCCCATGCCTGAGCATTTCGTGAATCAATGGAGGTTTTGGATTGGAATCCTTATGCCTTTGGTCAAAATGTAAATTATGAGTCTTGGGGTGTATTATGAGCACCGAAATGAGGCCTTTACGTGATGAACCAGTTTAGGAAGGCCAGACCTGTGAGTTGTCAGAGCAGTCCTGATCTTAGGAAGCAGTTTGAGCGGTTGCATGGCATGGACTCGCCGAGTCCGATGAACAGACTCGGCGAGTAGCTTGAAGATTAACTGGGACTCGTCAAGTTGTTCTTCAGACTCGGCGAGTTGAGTCGGGGTGGCCCCGCGATTCTTCCAGGAGGAACTCGTCGAGTCAGGGGAGATACTCGACGAGTAGAAAGGGAATTTTAGAGAATTGGTGAGGACGTCTAGACTCGCCGAGTCGCCCTAGCACTCGCCGAGTCCGGTCAAAGTTGACCGTTGACCGTTGACCGTTGACCGTTGACCAGAGTGGACCTGTGTTGACTTCTTAGGGATAGTCAACATTAGAGATATAAAGTGTTAACTAGGGACATTATGATGTTATAGGAGGATTAGAGCTCGGAGAATCGGGCACGAGGGATTCCCAGGTTGTGAGATATCGAGACACGCGAGGTGAGTCTTCTCACTATAGTTTACCTTGAGTAAGTAACCAGAGTTATGTGTCAGAGTATTTGTATGCCATGTATGTTATGTGTTGCACTGCATTCTTCTATGTGATTTATGCTATGCTTGTGTACAGAGTTAGAACCTGAGGGTTCACAGAGTATGGGTGCACGGACCCACAGAGTTATAGCCTCGAGTGGCTAATATGTGTTATATGGTATTTTGGGGAACTCACTAAGCTTTATGCTTACAGTGTTGGTGTTATTTGTTTCAGGTACTAGTGAGGATCGCGGGAAGGCGCCGGCCTGATCAGTGCACACACGCGGGATTTTTATATTATGTGATCTTGGGGATTTTATATATGTTATGAATATTAAATAAAGTTGTCTTTATTAAATGTGAAAAATTATTTTCAAAATTCTTGGTGTTACAATTTGGTATCAGAGCCTTGGTTTGAGGGATTCGAGTACACCTTCGGGCGTATTTGGACTCAAACTGAGGATTTAGATGTAATTTTCAAAAGATTAAAAGATTTTAAAAGACGCAGAGCAAGAGATGTGTGTACGATCAGCCCGCGCCTGAACGGTGATTTCCCAAAATACCCTTACATTATGTGATGTTAATATTGATATGATGTATCTGCATGCTAGAGTAGGCTAGGCATTGCTATTAGAACTAGATTGGCCTGATTGTGTTGCCTTAGCCTAGGGAGAGGTGAGCTGCAATGAGATACTTGAGAGTGAGTAAGTAGCAGCGAGGGACTTATGAGAGATCTATTAGAGAGTGATTTACGCATGATAGAGTACTTGAGACCTGGAATCCGAAGAGGAGGGCTTGGAGTGTATTCTGGTGCGGTGTGGATAGTAGTATTGGGCCCGTACTACTGGAAGCACCGGAGCGGGGTACAGCTCAAGTAAGAATCTTTAGAATGCCAAGAATCAAGGAGGAAAGAGTTGACGAGTGTGAGTGTGTTCGTGGGGATTCTAAATTTATTGTATGTCGTATTTCAGCGGTAGATCATGGTGAGGACACGTTTCACGTCCGAGAGCAGTGGTACCAGTGAGGAGGATATCCGCCGGATCATCCAGGAGGAGGTAGCTGCAGCCATCAGGGCAGAGATTCCGGAGATGTTTGGGTCCATAAAGACCACACTGATCGAGACGTTCGACGAGTGTTATGCCGCTCTTACTGAGGCTGCTGCTGCAACGGCTACCGCAGCGGTGACTGCTGCAAGGCCGTAGGGTGGGGACGCGTCACTATTCCTGGAATTCAGCAACACGAAACCACCAGAGTTCGATGGGACCCCGGGTCCGGTGGCAGCGATGAGGTGGATATCTGATATTGAGGGGTGCTTCTTTACTTGCTCGTCTCCTGAGCATTTGAAGGTTCGATTTGTGCTGAACCAGCTTCGCTTGGGAGCGAAGGACTGGTGGAAGTTTGTAACGGCGCATTATACGCCGGCCGAGCTTGCTGCGGTGACCTGGGAGAGGTTCACCACCATGTTTCGAGATGAGTACGTTCCCCAGGTGGAGAGGGAGCGTTTAGCACAGGAGTTTCTGACCCTCAAGCAGGGTACTGAGTCTGTTACAACAATCACGAGGATGTTCCACGAGAGGGCGATGTTCTGCCCTGAGCACGTGCCCACTGAGCAGGCACGTATGAGCCGCTACTTGAGTGTCTTGAGGCGGGATATTCGGGAGTTTGCTGCAAACTCCTCGTACCGGACATTTGCCGAACTTCAGGCAAATGCCCGGAAGAGGGAGATCGAGCTTGAGACTCAGGCCAGAGAGGAGGCGGAGTCTCAGGGGAGGGATCGACGACCGGCACAGTCGCAGCCGGCCGCCAAGCGGGCCAAGCCTGCTGATCCCAGACCAGGGAGCCAGAAGGGCCGCACTTGTGGAAAGTGCGGCAAGGGGCATGACGGAGTTTGCCGAGCAGGATCTTGTTACAAATGTGGCAAGGAGGGGCACATGGCCAAGGACTGCCCCAAGGGATTTGCAGTGTGCTTTCACTGCAACCAGACTTGACACCGGAAGGCTGAGTGTCCGCAGCTGCGTGGAGCACCTCAGGGACCTGCTCCTGCCGCCATCAGAGCTACAGAGAGTCGGCCTATGAAGATCGAGGCACCGAGAGCTCGAGGGAGAGCCTTCCAGCTGACTGCGGAGGAAGTCCGCGTTGCGCCCGATGTGGTGGCTGGTACGTTTCCTTTCATATATTTATATTGATGTTGAAATATTATGCTTATATTAGGTTATGCGTAGGTACCTTCCTTGTGAATTCTGTGCCTGCTTTAGTGTTATTTGACTCGGGTGCGAGTCGGTCTTTTGTATCTCTGGCCTTTAGTCAACATATCAGTGCTAGTCGTGAGGCATTGAGTCGGCCTCTGAGAGTTTCCATAGCTGATGATAGAGTGATTTGTGCTACGGGGGTTTTCCGGGGATGTGTGTTAGAGATTTTTGGGGTTGAGTTTCCGATTGACCTAATCCCTATCGCGATGGGTGATGTCTGTGTCATTGTGGGCATGGACTGGTTGAGCCGATTCAGCGCAGTCATCGACTGCGAGCGTCAGCTGGTGACTATACGAAACCCTAGTGGGGGAGTTCTTTCGGTGTACGGCGAGGGTACGCGTTCGGGATCAGCCTTTTGTTCGGCCGCCAGGGCGAGGCAGTGTCTACAGCAGGGCTGTAAGGGTTTTGTGGCGTATGTGATGGATACGCGAGCGACTTCCGAGAGACCGAGTTCAGTTGAGGAGGTACCCGTGGTGCGTGAGTTTCCAGATGTCTTTCCCGAGGAGCTGTCGGGAGTACCTCCTGTGAGGCAAGTGGAGTTTGGTATTGATTTGATTCCGGGAGCCGCGCCTATCACTAAGGTGCCTTATCGTCTTGCACCCCCAGAGATGCAAGAATTATTCTCGCAGCTCCAGGAGTTGCTGGGGAAGGGATTCATTCGGCCGAGCAGCTCGCCGTGGGGAGCACCTATTCTGTTCGTCAAGAAGAAAGATGGCTCACACCGGATGTGCATTGATAACCGAGAGTTGAACAAGTTGACGGTCAAGAACCGTTACCCATTACCGAGGATCGACGATTTATTTGATCAGTTGCAGGGAGCATCTTGGTTTTCCAAGATCGACTTGAGGTTGGGATATCATCAAGTGAAAGTGCGGGATGAGGAAGTACAGAAGAAAGCATGCAGGACGCGATATGGGCATTATGAGTTTGTGGTGATGCCTTTTGGGCTCACCAACGCCCCGGCTGTATTCATAGATCTCATGAACAGGGTATGTAGGCCGATGTTGGATCGGTCAGTGATTGTATTTATCGATGATATTTTGGTGTATTCGAGATCTAGAGAGCAGCATGAGGAACATTTGAGGGAGGTCCTTGGGGTGTTGAGATCGGAGAAGATTTATGCAAAGTTCTCCAAGTGTGACTTCTGGTTGCGGGAGGTTCAATTCCTAGGGCATGTTGTTAATCAGGAAGGGATATTGGTCGATCCGGCCAAGGTTGAGGCGGTGATGAGTTGGGAGGTACCGAAGTCACCTTCTAAGATCAGGAGTTTCCTTGGATTGGCAGGGTACTATCGGAGATTTATTAAGGACTTCTCCAGAATTGCAGTGCCACTCACTAGATTGACCCGAAAGGGGGTTGCATTCTCATGGGGACCCGAGCAGCAGACCTCTTTTGAGACACTTCGCCAGAGATTGTGCGAAGCCCCGGTGTTAGCTCTCCTGGAAGGGATGGAGGATTTTGTAGTTTATTGTGATGCATCTATTTCGGGGTTGGGTGCAGTTCTGATGCAAAGAGGGCATGTAATAGCATATGCATCGAGGCAGCTGAAGCCTCACGAGACGAGATATCCCACGCATGATCTAGAGCTGGGGGTAGTAGTGTTCGCCCTCAAGATTTAGCGTCATTACTTGTATGGAGTTCGTTGCACGATATACACTGACCATAAAAGTTTGAAGTACTTGATGGACCAGCCCAACCTAAACATGCGTCAGAGGAGGTGGTTGGATGTGGTCAAGGATTATGACTGCGAGATCCTGTACCACCCGGGCAAAGCTAATGTGGTAGCAGATGCGTTGAGCCGTAAGGGGGAGAGCACTCCACTACGGAATGTATGTTTGAGGTTGACCGTAATAGCTCCAGTACTGGATGCCATTCGTGGGGCACATTCTGAGGCTATGCAACCGGAGATGCAGAAGAGGGAACGGGTCGTTGGTTTGGTTTCAGAGTTCGTTACTGATGATCGAGGGTTGATGACCTTTCAGGGTCGGATTTGGGTACCGTTTGTGGGTGGTACGCGTACTATTTTAATGGAGGAGGCACATCGATCGAAATTCTCGATCCATCCCGGGGCTACAAAGATGTATTTGGATTTGAGGAGAGAATATTGGTGGCCCTGCATGAAGAGGTATGTCGCGTGGTTTGTCGAGAGGTGCTTAACCTGCCGTAGGGTTAAGGCCGAGCACCATAGACCACATGGCAAGTTGCAGCCATTGGAGGTTCCCGAGTGGAAGTGGGAACAGATCACTATGGACTTCATCACCAAATTGCCAAGGACTGCCAGAGGGGTTGATGCAATTTGGGTGATTGTAGACAGATTGACGAAGAGCGCTCACTTCCTTGCCATTAGTGAGAGTTCTTCAGCAGAGAAATTGGCGGAGGTTTATGTGAGAGAAGTAGTATCTCGGCATGGGGTGCCGATCTCGATCGTTTCAGATCGTGATGTGCGTTTCACTTCTAGGTTCTGGAAGAAATTTCATGAGGAGTTGGGTACTAGATTGCATTTTAGTACCGCATATCATCCCCAGACAGACGGTCAGAGTGAACGGACGATTCAGACGCTCGAGGACATGCTTAGGGCGTGTGTATTGGATTTTGGGGGTAGCTGGGATGCGTATTTACCCTTGGCAGAGTTTTCCTACAACAACAGCCATCATTCGAGCATTGGTATGCCACCCTTTGAGCTGTTGTATGGTAGGAGGTGTCGGACCCCCATTTGCTGGGGAGAGGTGGGGTAGAGAGTGATGGGCAGTACAGAGATCGTGCTTCAGACGACAGAGCAGATTCAGCAGGTTGGACAGAGGTTATTGACCGCCCAGAGCCGACAGAAGAGTTATGCGGACAGACGCCGAACCGAGCTTGAGTTCCAAGTCGGCGACTTCGTTCTCCTGAAGGTCTCTCCTTGGAAAGGAGTGATTCGATTCAGGAAGAGGGGCAAGTTGGGACCCCGGTACATTGGGCCATTTCGTGTGGTTGCGAGGATAGGCCGGGTAGCCTATCGGTTGGAGTTGCCAGCAGAGTTGGGGCAGATCCACGACACTTTTCATGTGTCGCAATTGAGGAAGTGTATAGCCGACGAGTCGGTAGTGGTTCCATTAAAGGGTATTCAGGTGGATGCGAGCCTGAATTATGCCGAGAGACCAGTGGCCATCAGAGATCGGAAGATCAAGGTTCTGAGGAATAAGGAGATACCTCTGGTGTTAGTTCAGTGGCAGCACCGGAAGGGATCGGAAATGACCAGGGAGCTAGAGCGTGAGATGCGGGAGCAGCATCCGGAGCTATTTTCAGAGTGAGACTTCGAGGGCGAAGTCTAGTCCTAGTGGGGGAGAGTTGTAACAGCCCGGAATTCCAGGTATCATTATATTTATGAGTTTTGGGAGTTTTAAGAGGGGACTCGGCGAGTTGGAGCTCAGACTCGCCGAGTAGGATCGCAGATCTGCCCACGGGTTCGCGACTGGACTCGACGAGTCCGGATATGGACTCGGCGAGTCTGCGCTGTTTAGCGAAAAACCTAACCGTTCAGGTTTGGGACGTATCTGAGGGACCTTATGGCCGTCATTGTTCACCCTAGTCCTCTGAGAGAAACCCTAAGTCGTTTGTGAGCATCTAGAGCAAGGTAGAAGACCATTGTTGATTTTGGAAGTGTTGTTTTGCAAGGAAGAGAAGACTTGGTTAAGGGATCAACAAGGGAAGCCACGTTCTGAGAATTGGGGACACAGAGAGCACATTATTCAGGTAATATTTCGAATTGCATCCTTATATGATTGATGTATATATGGATTTAGGGTTTATTGAACCCTTTTGTGGCTAGATTGAGTGTTACCTTGGTCCCCCAAACGATTGGAACCCTGTATTGGGATCTTTGGAAGTCCAGAATGTCCCATGCCTGAGCATTTCGTGAATCAATGGAGGTTTTGGATTGGAATCCTTATGCCTTAGGTCAAAATGTAAATTATGAGTCTTGGGGTGTATTATGAGCACCGAAATGAGGCCTTTACGTGATGAACCAGTTTAGGAAGGCCAGACCTGTGAGTTCCCCAAAATACCATATAACACATATTAGCCACTCGAGGCTATAACTCTGTGGGTCCGTGCACCCATACTCTGTGAACCCTCAGGTTCTAACTCTGTACACAAGCATAGCATAAATCACATAGAAGAATGCAGTGCAACACATAACATACATGGCATACAAATACTCTGACACATAACTCTGGTTACCTACTCAAGGTAAAGTATAGTGAGAAGACTCACCTCGCGTGTCTCGATATCTCACAACCTGGGAATCCCTCGTGCCCGATTCTCCGAGCTCTAATCCTCCTATAACATCATAATGTCCCTAGTTAACACTTTATATCTCTAATGTTGACTATCCCTAAGAAGTCAACACAGGTCCCGTCTGGTCAACGGTCAACGGTCAACTTTGACCGGACTCGGCGAGTGCTAGGGCGACTCGGCGAGTCTAGACGTCCTCACCAATTATCTAAAATTCCCTTTCTACTCGTCGAGTATCTCCCCTGACTCGACAAGTTCCTCCTGGAAGAATCGCGGGGCCACCCCGACTCAACTCGCCGAGTATGAAGAACAACTCGACGAGTCCCAGTTAATCTTCAAGCTACTCGCCGAGTCTGTTCATCGGACTCGGCGAGTCCATGCCATGCAACCGCTCAAACTGCTTCCTAAGATCAGGACTGCTCCGACAACTCACAGGTCTGGCCTTCCTAAACTGGTTCATCACGTAAAGGCCTCATTTCGGTGCTCATAATACACCCCAAGACTCATAATTTACATTTTGACCTAAGGCATAAGGATTCCAATCCAAAACCTCCATTGATTCACGAAATGCTCAAGCATGGGACATTCTGGACTTCCAAAGATCCCAATACAGGGTTCCAATCGTTTGGGGGACCAAGGTAACACTCAATCTAGCCACAAAAGGGTCCAATAAACCCTAAATCCATATATACATCAATCATAGAAGGATGCAAATTCGAAATATTACCTGAATAATGTGCTCTCTGTGTCCCCAATTCTCAGAACGTGGCTTCCCTTGTTGATCCCTTAACCAAGTCTTCTCTTCCTTGCAAAACAACACTTCCAAAATCAACAATGGTCTTCTACCTTGCTCCAGATGCTCACAAACGACTTAGGGTTTCTCTCAGAGGACTAGGGTGAACAATGACGGCCATAAGGTCCCTCATATACGTCCCAAACCTGAACGGTTAGGGTTTTCGCTAAACAGCGCAGACTCGCCGAGTCCATATCTGGACTCGTCGAGTCCAGTCGCGAACCTGCGGCCAGATCCGCGATCCTACTCGGCGAGTCTAAGCTCCAACTCGCCGAGTCCCCTCTTAAAACTCCCAAAACTCATAAATATAACGATACCTGGAATTCCGGGCTGTTACTATGTGTTGCACTGCATTCTTCTATGTGATTTATGTTATGCTTGTGTACAGAGTTAGAACCTGAGGGTTCACAAAGTATGGGTGCACGGACCCACAGAGTTATAGCCTCGAGTGGCTAATATGTGTTATATGGTATTTTGGGGAACTCACTAAGCTTTATGCTTACAGTGTTGGTGTTATTTGTTTCAGGTACTAGTGAGGATCGCGGGAAGGCGCCGGCCTGATCAGTGCACACACGCGGGATTTTTATATTATGTGATCTTGGGGATTTTATATATGTTATGAATATTAAATAAAGTTGTCTTTATTAAATGTGAAAAATTATTTTCAAAATTCTTGGTGTTACATTAATTATCTTCCTATTAACAGAAAAATAGTTATCATTCGCACATAAGGTTCTTTAACAAGCTTGAATTAACAAAATCACCAATATTAAATCAATCCTAGCATAGATCAAACCATAGGCTCAATATTGTCTCCCCAAACAGAAGTTAAAAGGTTTTAGCTCATGATTGAGATAATTGACAGCACAAAAACGAAATCTAAAAGTGTTAACATAATGAAAAACAATAGATTGAAGTAAGAATGACGTGAATTTGCGTCAAATCTCCTTTGGAATTGGGTTTAGGGTTGTATCTTCGTTCTCCAGATCTCTCCTAACTCTAATTCGCAGCTTACTTCTCCCCAAGAGTTTCAGAATTATTTGTGTCGATCTGAAAAGTCGTTTTTATAGATTCGCACCGACTCGCTGAGTCCATGACTGAATCGTCAAGTCTATCACTTAATTCCCGTGCACGGTAAGTCAGAGAGTCCTTATCTTCTCGATTCTTCGATGTGACTCGCCGAGTAGTCGACCCTACTCACCGAGTACCTTGTGTTTTTAGCAATTTTCTTCTTTGTTCAACTCTCGAGCTCCCAACCACTTCTCCTGCTTCCTTTTGCTTCCGAGCATCGCTTTTGGACTGAAAACATAATTCAAACACTTTTAAGTATCTTTTGTCCATGATATGTAATAAATTGGCTAATAAATGATAAAAATCTATACTTAATATAAGGCTAAATATGAAAATATCAGTGCAACACCATAAATGAAGGACACACAACACAATCACATGATTTCATAGTCGATTTGATGAATGTCTTTTCCAGCCACTCAACACTCAGACAATTAATTTGCTTGAGAGTTCAACAAAGTCGGTGGGGCATACACCAAAAATCATTGAGAAGATTCGAGGACTGAGGAGCAAGGGAAAACCCTAACTAACCTCAAATTAATCGGTTATTACAGAAAAAAAGGAAGAAATAGAGAGAGAGAGAGAGAGAGAGAGTTGAAGTTTACCAGAATGGGCGCTTGGGTATGGTACCGCTGGTCTACCATCTTCTTCTACCACCAGTGTTAGTAACTAGAACGTCGTGAGAAAGCATCGATATAGTAGAACCGTAGGCGATGGGGAAGAAAACTGATGAATTAATGAAGCAGGTGTAACAGGTATTTGATATAAGAGACAGTGAGGGTGACACAATTTTTGATGGGAACTATGTGTGGTTGCGAAGGGGCTGAAATCAATCAGACACAAGAACACCACCATATATTCCCCTTCGTTGCTCTCTTTTTCCGGGTCCAAGTAGATCCTTCTCACTGGCGACGATGGAGGCGAGAATAGTGGTGGTTTGAGGCCGGATTTATGGATGAAGAAAGTTATTCTGGAAAACCTGGCAGAACAAGAAAAATAGAAGGTGATGAAGAAGAACAGTTATTGAAAGAGGGAAGGAGGTGGAAACAAAATAAAAACCAGAGATTGGAGTGGTGGGAAAAATCAAGAGAGATGGTCAGTGATATCTATGAAATTAATAGGTGATAAAGGTGGTTGCTAACCCTGGTAAACGATTAAGTTAAACCCATGAACAATACCATGTAAGGCAAGTCTGAAGAAGCAGCAAAGGAGAATTCGAAGCACCTGAGAAGCGAAGGGGCCGACGATGGTACGTTTGTGGTCACCGTTCACCTCCACACAGGAAATCTGAGGTATTGCTTCACTGGATTTAGGGCTGGAAACGGTGTCAGAGGTGGGTGGCTAAAGGGGGAGGAGACTATGAGTATGGATGGATGTTGGAAGAATTTCAATTCGCGTTTTGTGGAGCGGTGAACTGAAGAGAAAGGTTCGAGAACAAACGGTAACTAACCACGGTGGTGGAAGTACATCACCCAAAACCCAAGGAACAGTACCCTAGTCAGGTATTGTTCCTAAGGAACATAAAATTAATCTATTAAATAATTATTTATTTGGAAATCGCTTTTATCTATTGATTTTTGTTTTTAATTTTGATAATGATGTTTAATTGATATATATATATATATATATATATATATATATATATATATATATATATATATATATATATCCATGTTATTAATTTTTGTTTTTAATTTTGATAATGATGTTTAATTGATATATAAATCCATGTTTGTAAGTCAATGCAATGTAATTTTTCTATTAATTAAATTAAAAAAGACTTCTTTGGAAAAAATTGAAGTATAATAAAATAGTTTTTTGATAATTTTATTTAATTTGACTTGTCATTCTATATTTACAATATTTAAATCTTTTTAACTATTTAGAAAAATAATATCTGAATATATTTTTAGAAATTAATTTAATAATATGATTTGTGTTTTGGATTTAATGTAATATTTAAAATAACAAATAAGTATATTGTAATAATGATTTTTAAAATCTACCAATACTAATATAATATTTTATATTTGATAATATATTTTAAGTTAATATACTAATTATATTAAATTGGAAATTGATAATTATATTAAATTGGAAATTGAATATGAAAAATTTTCAATTTTGAAGGAAAGTGAGTCAATTATTGCATTCCTAAAATAGAAATCAATTTATTACATCAAGAAAGGGAAGTCCATTTGACTTATAAATACTATTGGAGTTAAGAAAACAGAAGAAAAAAACCCACAAAATGACATGTAGGAAATTTTTTAATTAAAATAGTCACAAAATGATATGTACCAAATCAATAAGAGTGTGACATGTGTTAAAAAACAGATTTTCATTTATTAGAATAGATATTTGTATTTGAGTACTTAATGCTTAATATCTTTTTTTCATTACTCACATGTGATTTCCTTTAGTTTTCATATTACTGTAATCTTAGTTTGAACTGAGTCCTTAGCAATTAATAAGAGATTATCTTGATGATCAATATCAAGTTACATTATTTTCAGATATTATAATTACAAATAATTTTAATTTTTCTTGTTTTTATTTGTAATAATTATAATTATTATTATATTGGAGTGCGGATTTGGTCGATACATATCTAATTTTATTAGTTTTATAATTGCACAATGGAGTGGCAGACTAAATAAATCAATATGGTCTTAATGTAAAGACAATTTTTATCATGTTTTATCCTTGATGTGTTTAAGATCTCGTCATCTTACCCAGATGAGAAAGAATTGAACTCAAAAGCTTAATTGAATATATTACTCATATAACTGAACTCAAAAAACTTCTTTCGACCACAAAGTTGGAAGTCTAATTTGGAAATTACAAGTCGACGAGAACTGAAAATGTAAAATACTGAATCATTGATGGTGATTAACAAATTATATATTTATAATGCTCTTGGCATCTATACTCGGTGAGTCCTCGACTCCTCGGTTCACTTTAGGGGCGTGATTCCTTGATTTCAAATTGACTGCCAGCTGCCCTCCATTAATTTAGGGAATTAGGCATGTGTTCCATTTAGTCATCTGTCTCTTTCTCCATTCTTAACCTATTTAGTTAAAAATAATTAATGGACTACTAATTTTGACATAAATATAGTATCATACCCATAATAGTTGATGAACAGTTGATGCCACCTAGCCAGTTTTTTCCTTTGGCAATGACCTAGCTGCCCTTGGGCCAACCCTAAATGTAAGAGACAATGTACACGCTAAATGTCAACCAAAAACACTAACATACACCTAACAACTTAACTTTTTAACTATGTTGGTAAGTTAACTATAGTTTAGTAACTAAACTATGGTTAGGTTACTAATATGCCCCCTCAAGATGATGTTGCATATGTTTTCAAGTGACATCTTGGACATAAGTGGTAAAAAACTTTCATCATGGTAGAGGTTTAGTAAACAAATTAGCAAGTTGAAAATTGTTTATGAATTTGTAGTAGTTTAATAGTACGATCGGAAATTTTATCTAGAATAAAATGACGACCAGGTTCTACGTGTGTTAGTTCTCTTGTGAAAGGTGGAGTTGGAAGTAAGCTGCATGGTTGAATTATTATTACATAAAAGAATTATTTTTAGACCATGATCAACAACTCCAAATTCCTTGAGTAATTGTTGTTGCCACGTAATTTAACACGTAACAACAAAGGTAGCTCTACATTCAACTTCAGTTGAGGATCGGGACACAACAGATTGCTTCTAGGACTTCATAGATATAAGAGAGTCTCCGAAGAATATATGAAAACTACTTGTAGACATGCTCATGTTTTTACAACTTGCACAATCTAAACCACTAAAGGACTAAATATGTAGAGAAGTATGGGTTGATAGAAAAAATATTTACCATGATGAGACTTTAAGTAACACAACAAATATGTAGCAGGTTGCATATGAACATGAGGTTTCATAACGTATTGGATAAGATGATGGACAAAATAAGTGATATCTAGTCTTGTTATTGTAAACACGTAGTAAATGACTAATCAACCTTCTAAATTGCAATTGATCTTCCAATAATTCTCCTTCAAAATTGGATGACTTATACTCTTGACCATTGAAGGTTGTGTTGGTTTTGCTCCAAGTAAGACCATTTCTTCTAAAACTTGCAAGTATACTATCATTGGGAATGAAAAATTCCTCTTGAAGATTTGGCTATTTTAAAACCCAAAAAATGTCATAATTCTCCCAAGTCAGAAAGCTAATATTCTTACTTAACAGTTGTATTGAAGCACTAATGTTATCCAAAGAATGCCACCAATGATGATATTGTCAACATATACAAGAAGTGCCACATGTGTAGATTTTTTTCCTTTGCAGTACAAAAAATAATCAGCTTTGGACTGCTTATCACCTACAAAAGAATGAATTCGGAAATATTATTACCTTGAGGCTCGATGAAGACCCTAAAGAGATTTTGAAGCTTACAAACCAATAATGTTTTGGATGAATTTCTTGACGGGTTTTGATAACAAAAATTAAAGAGTGCTTTTCATAAAACTGCAATGGAAGCTTTAAAAATAACAATAGTATTTTCAAGTATTTTACAAAACAAAACCACTAAGGATCAATTTATTGATGTTAGATTGATATTAATACCAATCATAGAGTGTTTTAGAATGACGACCTTTAGATCCTTTGAACCTACTTGGTATTGGGGGTTTGATGAAGATAAAAAGATCAAGAAGATGATATTATCTGCAAGTATCCACCACTAAGAATAAGTCATTTGGAATGCAAGTTCCCATCTTATAAGTTTTGTTCTTCAAGCGTTCAATTACTTAAAAAAAATAAGCATTAAAGGAAGACAAAAGGTACGAACCAAAGCTTGCAACAATCTTAAAAAGAAATCAATAGGAAGAGAGGAATACATACCTATGATTTTGGTGATGAAAAGAAGGAGAAGAAGAGAGTTTTCACTAGCCAAAAACAAGCTCCATGCACTCTCTTATATAGTCCATGAAAAGAAAAACTAACCCCATATAATAATGTAAAGTATTCACTTTACTTTAAGGGAATGGGATCCAAAGGAGGGAGGTTGACAAGAAAACTACCATGCTTGTCTAATTTTCGTCGATGGAGTAGGAAAGCAAAAAAAATTGTTTGTCTAGCTTCTTTAACCATAAAAACTAACCAGCTAGTTAATGTAAGTTTAGCCAAAGTGTCCAAAACTTTGTACCTGACTTATTAAATCTTATCATATGATATAATAACTAGTTTGTCTTCTCTTTAATTATTATTTTCATAAAAAAACAATAATATTCCGTAATTAAATAGAAGATTTGATATTATTTATTAATAATCATATAAATAATAAATATACAAAATGTGCCAATTTGATACAGGTGTGACCATATAAGATCATACGTTTTAGCAATATCACTCAATAATGATTCTAGAGCATATAGATCCAATAATCTCCCACATACACAAGATTGATTACAAACTCACATACGTAGTAGCCGGCATCTAGCAATAGGCGACTGACCCTAACATCATACGATGGGTGTCATGTCATCAACAAACAATTCCAGGAGCTCAAAGCTACAATTGTTACTAAAGGTGTGGTATCAATTATTCTTTTGTCTCACACATCATGTTTAACATCAGATATGGATCGCAATCAATCTATTTTAGTCTTTAAGTTTTACTAAGGCCTTAGATATCTAACTCTCAACGCATAAGTGGAACAAATCGCATCCTGAATAGATACGCCCATCATGTTGTTCATGTCCTACCCAACGAGGGCCCTTACGGATGCCTTTTATGGAACATATTTAAACCATGTCTAGGCACCACAATTTCTACCCTCAAGTTTTAAATATTTATCTCATGTTGAGTGATACAAAGATACTATCTTTTATCAAACATCACTTTTGACTACGATCCATAAAGTGATTTTGATGCAGGTAACATCCAATAGTTATTCTTCTAATCAAGTACCTATGAAGTAGGTAACAACTCTTGATGTTATCATCCCCATGAAAATCAACCAATACATTCATATTAGTCTTACCTTATAGTTGCTCCCACAACTATGAATGACTATTTACATTTAGAATAACCAAAGTTATTCAAGTATTAGACATGTTGATATAGACACACTAATTATTTAATGCATTAATACATTCAATATATCAACTCATTTTAATATATGTTTCTTGTACTGATCCTATATCCAAATACTAAATTTCAATCAAATACATCCAGTTAGGAAAACAATGGTCCTATAGCCCCAACTTGACTTTCATGCTTTAGCTAATGAAGGAACTTTGTTAAGTAGATTTAACAAACCTGATTTATATAAAATTTGCAAATACATCCATTTTAAGTTTTATAGATATAACTCATTAATAGATAAGACTATTTGGAATGTATTAGATGCTTAAATATGACTTAGATATCAATACATGTGTAATGGGATTACTCATAGTCATAATGAACTAGATATGTAAGTATCTTCATATATGGTTCCACGAACAACAATGTACTCTAAATTTGATGTGTAACTGTAATTAAAATCTACATGGAACTACAATCCATGTAACTTTCTCTTCATTCATATTGAGGACACGCACGATTGTGACTGAGAATCGTCTTAATCTACTAGTATTTAAGTCGCCAGGCTCTAGGCATATGATTTTTCTGGCCTTCATGCATAATCAAGACATATATGACTAATCCAATTTGCAACAACATATAGAACACAATCATATTATCGATTTCAAAATTATTATACTAGGTTTTTTATGAATGCTCAAAATCATGCAATACGGTATTTGAAAAGATAACTCTCTCAGATTTTATAATCTTAAGCTCTATAAGATTCTTGACAATTAATGAAATTATACGTAATCTTTTAAGTTTCCATGATCTATCTATATAGATCTTTATTCCCTGAATTAGTATGTCTATCACATACAAGACTAGGAATGTTATTTCACTCCCACTAGCTTTATAGAAACACAATACCCATCTTGATTCATAATTAAATTACACTATGTCATTATCTTATAAGAAAATAGAATCTTACTTTGAGATGTTATCTTAAATCTAAAAAGATTTTTATTCATGTATGTTTACTCCTTTGAAAAATCACTTACTCTTTATATTCATAATATATCAAAGAAGATTAATCAATTCCTTACTTAATAATCATACACGAATGCATCTCTATATGTTATGTTAGTGTCTGATCAACTATTAAACATATTTGAGAATAGTTGAAAAAACTTGAGAGTTCCAAACTATGATGCGATTAGTTTATGGTTCTTTAGCTCTGAAGGTTCAATATTGCCCCCATTTAGAAAAATATATGTGGCGGAAACGTCCGAGGGTTCGTGTGACTTAAATTGAAATATCATCACAATGATTATACATGAAGCATAACATAAACATCACCGTGCATTAACATATTACAGCTGACATTGTTCACATCAAGTACATGGTTTTACATTACATATTCCAAAACATAAATTGTACGATGATTGACATTGCATAAAAGAAATTCCAATATACTCTTGATGATTCTTCAGCTTAACGATTACCTGAGAATACAAGTTATTTTGAAAATGGTCAACATATATAATGTTGGTGAGTTCATAAGCATGTTTGATTGAAAAATTTTGTATTGTTCGTATAATCCAGAAAATTTGATATTTTCTATAAATTCTTTGAAAAAGATGTAATGATTGAGTATAAATGTATGTGTGATTTCCATTGTAAAATCATGTATAAATAAGCGATTGGAAATTTCAATGAATTATATATGTTGCAAGTAGAAGGTAATGAATAATAGTATTTCCCCAAAAAATCAGATATTTTCTGATTTATAAAAGTGTTATAGTCCTTGCATTATCGTATGAATTGTTTTGTATCAATATGAATGAAGAATTTTGATCCCGTAATGTTATGATGGTAATGGATGTCTATGTGAGTCGTTATAACCATGCATGATAGTGACTAATTCGCCTGTCTTGGCATTTTTCTAAACACCGGTTTTGATCAAGGTTTTGTCACCCTAGATTGGCCTAGTCTAACTGTAGCAAACAACTCAGGTATGGAGGAGTCATATAGATCTATACACAAACTCTCGCTCTCCCTCTAAGAAACTCTGATTATAACTACAGACCACAACCATACACTCAATGGTGTCAACCGACAAGTCTCACTAGATCCCATTTATTACCACATGAATATGTATAACGTTATATGTATTTAAATTTACAAACACCAGATGATACATGAATGTGAAAGGATAAAGCCCAACAAACATGAAAAAGGACAATTGTGACCCATTAGACATGTAAGTTATTTCCAGGCTAGTTAGGTATGCAAATGGACATGTTAAAGCACATAAAGCATATGATGAATATTCCAGGCCAAATTAGCATGTAAATGGGCCACTAAGGCCCAATAACATGTGAAGGCTAATTTAGTCCAATTAAGCATGTGATTGGATCGATAAGGCCCAATAGACATGTAATGAATATATTGGGCCCAATAAACATGCAAATGGATCATGAAGGCTCAATAAGCATGTATAGTGAGTACCAGGCCCAATAATCATACCGTTGTATTTTGTTTGTTTGTTATAGTATAGTTCTTTTAGTCGAAACATTTACCCATAATGTTACAAAAAGTCCAATACTTTGTTATAATGATATTTTTAGTTCATTACGTCACAATTCTATAATTTGAACTCATTTTCAATAGAACTTACACTTTAGGTCCCTTAAGAACTAAATTAAACATTTAAAGACTTATTTCATATAAAATGACACTTTTGGTCTATTTTAATTAAAAATAACATTTTAGCCTATTTATTTATAAAAATTTATATTTTCGGCCCAATTGATTAATAATAGACGGATTTGGCCCAAAAATACATATACTGACAGTTTCCACCCATCTTTGCAGAAAATTACATTTTCAGCCCTTATTTGAATAAAATGACATTTTCGATCCAATTTTTATAAAATTAACATTTTCGGCCTAATTTTGAAATAAGTGTCATTTCCATCCCTTACTTTCGTTTGTTTTCATTTTTGGCTCAAGTTTTGACTAAATAACATTTTAATCCCTAAAAATTTGTCATTTTTGCAATTTTGGCCCAAAAAGCCGTAAGGCGCAAATTGAGGCCCATAATGAAATTTTTTACAGTTTTGGCCCTTGGAAAGTATGATTGTTATAAAGACTCATTTTTATACAAATGTGACCTTTTTACATTTGTCCCAATCTTTTGTTTATTTGTCAAAAATGATCCTTATACAAGATTTTTGTTTTGTGTTTCACATCTTAGGCATGTATAACACTTTTTTCTTTGTAGTATGATGACTAGAGTGTTTTAGTTTATGAATCTCACCTATTCATGTTAAATTTTTCAAGATCCATCAAGTTTTATCACATAATCACAACATAAACCAAGAAAATCACACATAACATGCATAAATACATAGATTTACACATAAACACTTGTATTCTCCTCCCCCCTCCCCAACAAAAGCATGTAAAAACCGAAAACAAGGGGGGTATGAACTCACCTTTGCTTTGATGTTTCGGTTTTAAGGAAGAAATGGAGAGATCTCAGCCTTTAGCAAGCTTTCTTGAGTGGTTTTCGAAGTTAGGAGGTTATAGGAAGCAAAATCACGAGAATAGGTGTTGATAATGAGTGATTTAGCTAAATATAAAGTAAACCAACTTATGTTTCCAAGATCTTACCACAAGAGTGTAACTTGAAGTGATTTTGGATGAAAAACCTTCTTGGAAAACCTCAAAATTTCAAAAATTTAGAGAGGAATGGGGAAGATGTTCTTGAGATTATGTTTGACAGAGTTTGAAAGTATGTGTGTGTTTTGGTATGCTCTCGGCCGAGAGTGTTATGAAGAGAGGGGGAGGAGAAATTTTTTGCATTGAGGGTAATAATCTTTATGGATGTATTTGATTTTATGGATATATGTTAAACGATTATGTGTTATCAATAGCCTAATCCATCCTTCTTCCATTTCTTTTCTCTTTTTTTTGTATCTTGGGCCGAGAATATGCCGAATGGAGTGAATGAAAAAAAATTGTTTTGGGCTCAAATCCTTGGCTTTGATCGAATTTCATAAGCCCACTAATATGTTTTGACCCATTGGGCCTTTAGGATGGACCACGGCCCAATTAAATTCCATTAGGTGGTTTAAGGCCCATTAGGGTAAAGGGAATCATTTATGGCCCAACAAGGCCCATTAGTGGTAAACTAATCCATTTTAGGCCGACATGGCCCAAAATGTTATGTTTTATGAATGTGGGTCCATTTAGAGCCCATTTAAGGGTTCTAAGCTCAAGATAGTCAAATTGAGTGTTTATTGGTCCATTAGGCCCAATAAGAAAATCCTAGTCCATACTGAACTTGAACCGGGATTCTTAGGGTTTCCAACCCTTAGTTGACTATTTGAGGTGTTTTGCATAGAGTTTCATCTTTACTTGGTGATCCTGAACTGAATTTGTTGTTATAGGATGAACATAGTGTATAATATCAAGTTAGAGTTACAAGTTTCATGATAGTTGATGTTTACAGGAGCACAAAATTTCCTAGCTAAATTGCTAGTTGTGACAATATATTTCTTAGTATATGTTTTCTGGAATGGTTAAGCTTATTCTCTAACACAAGCTTCATAACTCTATACCTTTTAGATAAAGATAAACCAATATATCCTTATTCTAATAAAAGTACTTATTATGCTTGTTTGTTTGGAAACATATATATTCAATATATATTTGTTGTAGTAAGCATGACTCCAAATATTTATAAAGTAAATATTTCCTTTGTGTTTAAAAAAACATCATATAACAGATTACATGGTCTATGTTTTCTCCTATTAAAAAACGTTTACTATCGACATTAAACTAGTGGCCATGTGACACTAGTCTACTAGAGAATACGAAGGATACATAGAACATTAGATGACAAATCTTAGCGACTAGGTGATACTATGACACAAGAATCTATACAAATAATGAGTGAGTATATTTTTATCGGAATGAGTCATTAAACAATTCCACAACTCCTAAGATGTTCCAAGAAGACTTGGTTTACGAAACTCATTTTCATTATCACAACGAAAGGTTAATGATGGGCTCATTAATTTGTATTTTAATCTTCACTATGAAACAAATTGAACAAGTCACAGTTTCAATAATGATGAATAATAGTCATTAGTGAAATTGATTAAGCATCTATCACCAAATCTATGCATGGACTGAAAAGATTAGGTACATCAGTTATGTATAATCCTTGGTCAAACCTTTTATTCTTTAACTACTAATAGATAAAGAAACATGCAAATAATCTTTACATATTAATAGGATTTACATACATCAAATGAATCAAGCTCATTTTCCATAAAAAATTGCATCCTTTTGAAGTTTGTATATGTGTTTCATATTTATATAGTCATGATGACTATGACATATATAAGTTTGAATTAAATATCTTTTGATTTTATCGGTGTTATCTTTAGAAATATTAATTTAAAGAAAACTTATAGATTTACCTCATAAATAGCATTTTGAAAAACATATTCTTAACACATACTACATCGTTTCAAAACATGAATGTAAACATTCATTAAACGATAAGTAAATATAGAGTTATTCATAAATTTAAACTATTACATGTTCCTATAAGAGTAGATACAAAACATCTATTGTTCAAATAAGTATAACAACACTTGTTATATCTTCAACATGAAATACCATTTGTGTATAATCAGTTGATTATTTCATCCAAAACATTAGCATAAAATATCAATTATTAGTGTCACATGCAATATAAAATACTCTGGTGAATGATGGAAAAAATAAGTCGTTCTATCATATAGATATCTTAAGTCTTGGTCGTGCAAGACTTCATCAATTTGGTGAGATAAAAAGGCCAGTCCTTCTTTTAGTGTCCAGTTTCTTCACTATAGAAACAACATAAATCATTTTGGTCCTTTCATGATTTCTGGGTTTATGTTGTATTTCCCTCAACCAAACTATATGTCTATTATAGTATACAATTGTTGGATTAATGTTTAAGTACATAACTATATTTCGTATGTACTTGACCCGATCCGACATGGTCCATTTGGGTTGCACTTCACCGACACAATTTATATGGATAGTCTTTTGAGAATAGTATATTTATGATTTATATTAATATATTATAAGTTCTAATATATTAATATGGAATCATATTATTTAATTAGTATTGATCAAGAATTAATTAAGTGGTCAAAATGAACTAATTAAATATGGACTCTTATATATATGGAATGGGCCAAGTTAATCTAGGTTGGGCTAAGATTTCATGGATAGTCCATGGAGTGTTTAACCCATGGATCATATGAAATGAAAGGTCATGGGTTTAACCCTAGTCTACACATTATATAAAGATGTCCTTGGTTGGTGAAATTGGCACTAGTGTGGGTACACTAAGAGGGCTAGCCGATTTCACTACAGAGAACCAAAGTATCCTTATTCTCAAAGTCTTCCAAGGTGTTTTGATGATTTGTGATTCCATTTGAGGCTTCCACACTATTGGGGATAAGCTCTTAATGCTTGAAGACATCAAGCTACACTAAAAGGTATGTCATCTAACTAGTGTTTGTAGTATAGCTGCCTCATAGTATGCTAGGTAGGATTAAAGCCTTGGAAAGTTCTTATTTGCATGTATAATAGAGAAAACATAGATCCAAGGTTTATAGGGGTTCATGTAGACCATAGGAGTGTTGGAATGCTGAAAACCCAATAGTGGTATCAGAGCCTACGCTTGTTTTCTTGTTACACTTGCAAAAACTGCTTAAAAATCAAAGTTTTTTTTGCTGTCTGAACAACAAAATCGACGAGTCCATCAGGGGACTCCACGAGTCCATGCCTTAAAAATTTTCAAAACGATCCAACTCGCCGATTTGGTTCATGCACTCGACGAGTTGGACCCCCAGACAGCATATATTCGACTGTTTTGACTGGAATTGGACTAGGAACATTACCCTAAGCTGTTTTGGACCTTATAAACTTGTTTTTGATATGGTAATGTTCAAGCTAATCCAATTTCAAATATACTTATCAATAGATTCATGTTTTCTATTGGTTTAAGTGTTATGCTAATTACATGGAAAAAGTTTGATTGAATAGAAAAAGTTATGTGAAATTGTTTTTTTCAATCCAAATTAATCTAATAGTTGATTCTAAAATGTGTTTTTGTAACTTGTCCTCAAGTTATATGAAAAGTCACATTTAAGTTTCATAAAACTCATAAAAGTTGGCAATGGTTACAAAAATGAAGAGTTTTGTCCTCAAGTTATGGAGGTTCAAGAGTCACTTCGTTAAGTTACAAAATTAAGAAAAGTTACCTTCTTTTATTAGTTTAAAGTCTTCCATAACTTGTCCTCAAGTTATGGAACTTGAAGAGTTTTTTAATTAAAACTACTTTAAACACATAAGTTATGGAATTAATTAGTTTTGAATATTTTCAAAACATGCCCTCAAGTTTTGGAATTTGAAAAGTTTTCTCTTATGAATACTTTAACTCCAAGTTTAGCCCTTAGAATTTTAAAAGTTAAAATTCAACCCTTATACTTTATAATATTATAAGTTAATTATATATATATATATATATATATATATATATATATATATATAAGAGCAAGTCAGTCTTATCGTTAGTAGGCCTCATTCACGAAGCCGGTCTATAAGGGGGGGTATAAGGTTACTGCCTATAAAGTTGTAGTTTAATGGGTGTCCACTCTCACCCACCGCTTCCTTGACTGGTGGAGGGTCGTTAGCCGAATGGGTAAGACAAACACTATAAAGTCTCCTTTCATTAAAAGTATTAATGATAAATACTAAGTAACTAAACCTTTTATAAATACCAAATCTTAGTTACTTAGGAAAATGTGAATAAGGTGCTAATCCATGAAATTACACTTTGGACTTTGTTTAAGTCGGTTAGTGGAGCGTGTGTGGTTAACCAGCACACTAACTCGTATTTAACAAGGTAGGAAAAGGGTAACATAATTTTTATCATAGTATCAATGGAGCGTGTGTGATTAACCGGCACATCGATTCAGGGGTAAACACGAAAGGGTACCAAGTAATTTGCATGGTTACTTCACACCTTGTTTTGTGATCCTCGACATCCCAGTCATAAAACCTGAAGGGCACACTCGAGATTGAAACATGCCATTGAACAGTTCAATGAATCTCAAAAGATCTAGGAGTTTCAAATCCAATTAAAAACCTAATAATTTATTTCGCTTTTTATGGTGGAAATTGGTGAATCGTCATTCACCTACCTTCAAATATTCTATAACTGGGATTACGGCATCCCTCTTCCAAGTTATAAAATAGTTTGTTGGGTCCTAGCCTTAGTAATTCATATTGGGTGTTATATAAAGGTCTTTAGATCAACTATCTTGAATATCTCCAAAAAGATGTCTGGTTCAGACATCTATGATCTTCCCAAATCTCTTGGAACTTCACTTCCTCCACCTCCTCCAATTATTCTCCCTAACCCACAAGTTCAAGGTCACTCAAGCCCTATTGGCAAGCAAGGTCAATGTGTGGTCGCATCTTGGAGATGAAGTCACGCATGGACAAGCCGGGAGAGTTGGGTGTCAAAGTCTTGAGAAAGTTGGTGGTTCAATCACTTTCTAAGTCACATAGCGAGTTCCTTTAGGACTCCTATGAAACAGACTTTGACAAGACCCTTAATGATCTTATCAATTTTCTTGGTACTGCTGTATCAACAATGATTTGGAAGGCTAGTAAAGCAAATTTGATCAGAAGATCGACTTCCCAAAACTTTATGGACATTGACAATGATGACACTGGAAATCCAGAAAAAAACATTCTCTTCCCAATGGAAAGGGATCGGCCATAGTCAACTCGGTTGACCAAATGGTAAAGAGAAAAACTAAGTCTGTGATAGTCCCATGTACCATTACCAAAAGGTCAATTTGTTAAAATTGCCAAAGGAAGGGGCACTATTTGCGAAGCTACCAAGTTTACCTAAGGATGTTAAAGTCGGTAAGTTTGACTCAACTTCAGGTAAAGTCCACTATCTAATTCTGTTAAGTTTCTATTCTGAGATTCTTGTTACATGATGTGACTGGGTCACATGTTGATGTCTTAAGAATCAAAGAAAAGTGAAGAAACTTAAAGGAAGTATATGCTGATTCTGATCACGAAGATGGATCTCGATCGCATGGTTCTGTGATCAGAATTTTGAGTTGTTGCTTAGGAGTTATAATATATTGCTTAGGAATAGATAACAACAAAGATTTTAATGTGCTTTTGCACTGTAAGGATAGTTTTTCCACAAAGTTTTTAAAATAAAAGGAAAAAAAATTGATTATATTTATTTTAAAGTATCCTTACAATGGCGTTTGTGAAAACCAAAAAAATTGTCGCTTATATGATTCCATTAATAGCAAGAGTGGAGATATGAAATTGATTCTTTCATTTGTGGTAGTGTCTAAATTTTCCAAATAAGGAAAGATTCTCATCACCCAAGTTTCAGCTGGATAGAAACTTGGAATCATGCAAGTTGTATAGGATGATGAATGAGAACTTTCAAGCATTGGAAAAATTAACACTAATTACTTGTTCACATGGATGTTTGAGTCAAGTAAAGGACTAAGGGATCTGGTACACATTCTTGTGCATTGATCAAGCCCACCACAAATGTAACTTGAGTGACAAATCTTAAAGAAGATTTATTAACACTAGTGAAATGTAAGAGTAAAAGGTTTTCTACTCTTGTACATTTGAATTTGGTAAGTTGTGATGTTTTGGATAGAACAGAGACCAAGTTAGGCCAATTGTGTTAAGTGTTTGTCTTGATTAGAATCCACACTATCTCTTGAATATTTTGTAAGAAAGTCTTATAGGTCAAGGAGACAGTGGGAGTGTAAAAGATCCTGAAAAGGGTTTCAAGAAGTAATCAAGAATAAAACATGTATTTCATCACTAGCATACAATAGAGGTTTATAACCTATCGTGTTGACATTTCTGTACCCATTCCAGTTAAGTTGGCTATATATATTTGAGTTCTACATGTTCTCAGTTGTTTGCATAACTACTTGGAAGTAATGGCAGACCCTTGTGCTGCCAGGTGGAAAGAGGTTAAGATTGCACAAGTTCAATCCATATGAGTTAGGATTTGTCACTAACCTAGTCTTGTCATTATGGTTTGATAAATTCACATGGATAAGAAGACATACACCATAAAATCTAAGTGTCATAAGGTTTCTTTCCGATTCATGAAAATGATGGTGAGGAAATTCTTTCACTAAGTAGATTTTAAGTAGATAACAATTTTGATATTTGCAGTTCTCAAAGTCGTTAGTGGAGCATGTGTGGTTAATTGGTACACTAACATTGACTTATGAGAAATGGAAAAAGGTCTAAACAATTGAGACTATGATTACGGCATCCCTTTTCATAGTTCTGAAATTGTTTAGACACACCTGTGGGCTATCTAAGATAAGGTGTATAAATTTGATAAAGCCTTATCAAAGTAATCTAGTATCAGAAATTTGAACTTTGGTAAGAATGTCAATAAAGTATTGACTTCTAAAGGTCCAGTTGGTTTCTGGATACATGTCAAAAATAGTGGGAGCATAAGTGTTATGCTAATAATCATCATGTTAGTGGGAGCATGATAACTATGGTAAGTATTGCATGTTAGCAATGTTAATTATAGAAAAACAAAAGTTTCAATTCGTGAGGTTGTAGGGGTTGAAAAAGTTGTTTTGCTATAATTAAGGGAGAGGGAAATTATAGTTCATTTCAATTCTAAAAAGCTTAGATTGAGTTTATAATCATTCTAAAGAGCATATATTGAGATTTTAATCACCTTTAGTTAAGAATATATATATATATATATATATATATATATATATATATATATATATATGAATTTCATGTTGGATTGGTTCAACTTAAGAAAATTCTATATATTGCGTTCTCAAATTCGATTATGATTACGACATCCCTTTTCATAGTCAAATTTTGAGAATATGGAAAATGAAAATTATTATGGCAAAATACTGGTCTAGAACTATGTCTTTATGTGAAACATCATGAATCGGGTCCCATTTACTTTGGGTACAAAATCGATTACATGTGCTATAATATTTATCGAATTTTCCAAATGCCTTGGGGCATTAAGGATGAAAATCTCTAGAATTGGATATGACTAAAGTGATTAAGAAATTGTCGAGAACAATCTAAGGTTTACCGAAGATTGGTTGCTCAAGGACACTTGGAAGCATATTGTTAATATTGGAAGGACCATATTGACATAGTCTGAAGAGAGGCAACTCTTGCTCAGAAGTGGTAGTCAAAATGGCAATATAGAGTTGTCTTCTTTGGTGGAAGCAATCTGTGTAAGGTTAAAGAAACTTAATGCAACAAGCATGTTCAAAGCAATGCGCTTTGAATCTGCGACATCGTTTCCATGGAATTGCTCTCCATTGGGATACTTTCTAATGATTGTTGCCAAGCCTTTGTAGCTTTGTGCATAATCATTACAAGAGGAACAATGCATATAAGTTTAAAATCTAAACAGATTTCGATAAATGATTGGAATTTGGAATTTGGAATTCTTACATTTAAGACAAGGAATTAGGAGTGTGAAAAGAGAATCATTGAAATTATGTTCAATTGATCTAGTTCACAAACAAAAGGATCATAGACAAACATAGAGTGCATACTTGGTGTATGACAAAGCTATTGTTTAGAAAAACATAGCGTACATAATTGGAGCGTGGGAGAACTAGTGTTTTTAATTCAGGTATAAAGTTGATAAAACCGAAACAATGAATAATGAATAATTAGTATGGTGATAAATAAAAGTGGTCTATTTATATTCATGGGGTTTGATACCATATTTGATTCATTTATTCTTGTGTTTCACTTTGCATGTTTTGACTTCCATAATAACTAGGTTATTCTTCCGAAATGACTAAGTTATTTAAACCATCCACAGTCAGTCATATGTTGGAAGTAGATATGAATCAAGACTATCATGGGTTGGCTTGTAAAGGTCCACGTTGGTGGACGAAGTTGTGCTACAACACTCATGAGTGCTCATAAGTTCTGAGTATTGGATTCAACCCGCACTCATTTGAATCACTTCATGGATTTTATCACGAGTGATCATGAGACGATAATATCTTATATTCTTCAAACCTAGAGATATGAGTTGTTATTATGAGTTGGTTGTACATTGATTGCACGAAACCGCATTCGGTAACTCGATATTATAAAACGTGCCTTTGTGTATGATTCAACAAGTAGTAGAACAAGCCATATGAGTCGAAGTTTATCCATTCCTTTTACCTTCGGGATAAAAGCGATATATGTGGGCCTCTCGATGATTAAATGATGATACATGTGAGTGCTTGGCCAACCCAAGACTAATTTGATTTGTTTAATAAGTCAGTCGTCATGAATCGGAAATCAAGAAACAATAAATGGACAGAGAGAATGATTTATAATCCATGTCTCAGTTCATATAATATCTAGAATGGAGGAATATATGATCCCTTATCTAATGGACAAGTCATTTACAAGGTTAGAGTTCGACAGCGGCTTTAAGAGCTACAATTGTCAGTTAAGTTTTGAAGTCATACTCAATAATAGTTTTAGACTTATCCAAGTGGGAGACTGTTGGATTAATGTCTAAGTCCATAACTATATTTTGTATGTACTTGAATCGACCCGGCATGGTCCATTTGGATTGCACTTCACCGACACAATTTATATGGATAGTCTTTTATGAATAGTATATTTATGATTTATATTAATATATTAAAAGTTCTAGTATATTAATATGGAATCATATAATTTAATTAGTATTGATCAAGAATTAATTTATAATTAATTAAGTGATCAAAATGAACTAATTAAATATGGACTCTTATATATATGGAATGGGCCAAGTTCATTTAGGTTGGGCTAAGCTTTCATGGATAGTCCATGGAGTGTTTAACCCATGGATCATATGAAATGAAAGGTCATGGGTTTAAGTCTAGTCTACACACTATATAAAGATGTCCTTGGTTGGTGAAATTAGCACTAGTGTGGGTACACTAAGAGGGCTAGCCGATTTCACTAGAGAGAACCAAAGTATCCTTATTCTCAAAGTCTTTCAAGGTGTTTTGGTGATTTGTGATTCCACTTGAGGCTTCCACACTATTGGGGCTAAGCTCTTAAAGCTTGAAGACATCAAGCTACACCAAAAGGTATGTCATCTAACTAGTCTTTGTAGTATAGTTCCCTCATAGTATGCTAGTTAGGATTAAAGCGGTGGAAAGTTCTTATTTGCATGTATAATAGAGAAAAAATAGATCAAAGGTTTATAGGGTTTATGTACACCATAAGAGTGTTAGAATGCTCAAAACCCAACAACAATCTCTTGGACTTCCTTTATTCAATGGATGAACATGTTTGAAGCATGTTCTACTATTCTTATTGAATATCTGCTTTACTTGATGAGACATCTTATATGTTTCTTAATTATCTAAGACTTTATGCAAGTCAAAGAAAATTATTCCAGTATGATGTGAGAGAAATCAACATCATCATAATAATGCTTCCATCAAAGCATCATGATGAAACATGCTTATTTGTAGAGGTTGTTCAGGTATGGGATCTTTCAATATATATAATTTCTATTAATCCTTAAGGAAGAATCTCAATGTGTTATGCCAGTTATATAAATTATAACCATCCAATATTACTATTTCGTGAAACTCAACAAGAGAGATTTTATAGTGCGTAAAAGTATTAGTACTTATTTACAGAATTTAACAAAATTTCATTTAATATTTGTAATGTTAAGTGTTTAAAAATTAATACATTTTTTTGTTTCTAAAATATTAAGTTATTAAAGTCTAGGATCTAAGTAACGAAACAAGTAAATGGTTAGGTGACCTTTATCCTATCCACTTAAGCAAACTCGGTAGGTCATGATTACCAATTGTAAAAATATGTAATTCCTAAATAATTGGATCCTAACAACTTTTTCTTATCTTGGTATGTTTGATCACATCAATGCCTCAAACCCCAATTGTATAGGTGACCTTTATCAGACAAGATTATGATAAAGTTTTCCTACTTGAAACAACATATAACATTGCATCTAAATAGTAAGTAGGTGAGCCTTATGTCGCTAGAAAATAAAAAACTACCTCGAAGATCATAATTCAATCATAGTGTTTAGGTGAACCATCGCCCACTAAGACCATACGACCCTTGTCCGAGTGTACTTCAAAAGCATGCCAATAACTTGCATTTTAAAAAAAGGTTTTATACATATGTTATACAAATATAGTTATAAAAACATGGTTTCATGAATATTACATGCATCCACCAATTCATGTACCATTTTGTAAAAGTCATATCACTTGTTATAAGGTTCTTTAGGTTCCAAATAAAACTTCATTTTATTTACCATTAGCCGCTATAAATTATAAACCGAAAACTGATATTTAAAGGTTAGTTGTACAAATTTTAAGAACCGGTTATCAATTTTTATTACAATTTCATTTTAACCTAAAGATTTGTAGTTCTGGATGAGATCTAAAATCAAAATTTTAAATTTTATTTTAATAATCAATATCTCTTGACTTTATATTAATGCCCTAATGATCATACCACTTTTACCTAGGTTAATTATTAAACTTTTATACACGAACATAACTCAAACTAATCCGTTTATGTGCAAATGTCTTTATATTTCCATGTATAGGTACAAATACGAAGTAAAACCTAAAGTGTAACATGCACCGTAAAAAGTAATAAGATGAGATTCAATATTCTAGTTGATATATAAATAAATCATATATATATATATATATATATATATATATATATATATATATATATATATATAATATACTCTTACTTATATCTATTGAATTCACTTTAGAAATGAAGATTATTTTTGTCACATGTCATCTTCTCTTGTAATTGGATACTAGTTATTTTTTGTTTTTTTTTAATTATTTAATCTCCACTTGTCAATTAAGTGTTTTTTAAGTTTATTTAAATGCTACCTAATAATACTAATTATATTTAAGATGTGTACATGTTTTTTTTCATGTTTAACTTCCTAAATTAAAGGCCTTATATAGGGAAAATGACTTATTATGGTAATTAACTTTTCGGTATGTTCACATCTGGGTAACTATCTATTTTTTGTACAAATCTAGGTAACAAAGTTGTTGGAAGTGTTCACATATGACCATTATGGCCTGCTATAGTACGTTAAATCCTAGATGTGAACGCATTCAACAAGTTCGTTACGTAGATGTGTACAAAAAAAATAGTTACCCAAATATGAACAAAACGAAAAGTAAAAGTAAATTACACGAATGGTCCCTCTGGTTTGGGGGAATTTGTGTTTTTGATCTCTAACTTATTTTTTAAACATAGATGGTCCCTATTATTTATTTTTGTTGCCAGTGTGGTCCCTGTCTTACCTAAAAAGACTATTGTGCCCTTATTAATTTATTTTTTAATTAATTTTGTTATTAATGGATTTATTTTTTTCATATTTAAAAAAATTAATAGACCCCACATATTTGTATCTCCCCGGATGATCCCTACTATTTATTTTTAACTAATTTACTTTTTTAACTCGGACGATCCTTACTATTTATTTTGTTACAAGTTTGGTCTTTGTCTTACCTAAAAAGACTATTGTGCTCTTATTAATTGTTTTTCATTAATTTTCATATTTATGTATTTATTCTTTATATATTTAAGAAAAATTAGTAGACCGCACATATTTGCATCTCCTCACCATGCAATCTCTCATCCTCTTCAACTTCTATTTATTTTCCATCTTTAGTGATATCGAGGTTTTCATCATCCCTTCTTTTTTCGGTCCTTCAACTCCATCGAATCAAGACCGCAACCCACTAAAGATGAAGAGACAGTAGGTTATGATGTTAGATCGTCAGAGCTAAAGTACCAAAAAAAAAAGAAAGATGATGTAGACTTAGATGTTACTAAAGATGGAAATGAAATATAAGTTGGGGAGGATGAGAGATGGGATGGTGATCGGTAAGACCCAAATTAAATTTCTCAAATGTGGTTTCATGTTTACGGTGAGGAGATACAGATATGTGGGGTCTATTAATTTTTTTAAATATATAAAAAATAAATACATAAATAAGACAATTAATTAAAAAATAAATTAATAAGGGCATAATAGTCTTTTTAGGTAAGACAGTGACACAACGCGCAACAAAAATAAATAGTAGGGACCATCCAAGTTAAATTTCTCAAATGTCGTTTGAGGTTTATGGTGAGGAGATACAGATATGTGGGGTCTATTAATTTTTTTAAATATATAAAAAATAAATACATAAATAAGAAAATTAATTAAAAAATAAATTAATAAGGACATAATTGTCTTTTTAGGTAAGACAGAGACCTAACGCGTAACAAAAGTAAACAATATGGACCATCCGAGTTAAAAAAATAAGTTAGGGACCAAAAACACAAATTCTCCCAAACCATAAGGACCATTTGTGTAATTTATTTTTACTTTTCGTTTTGTTCATATTTAGGTAACTATTTTTTTTACACATCTTGGTAATGAACTTGTTGAAAGCGTTCACATCTAGGATTTAACCTGCTATAGCAAGTCATAATGGTCATATGTGAACACTTCGAACAAGTTTGTTACCTAGATGTGTACAAAAAAAGATAGTTACCCAGATGTAAACATACCGAAAAGTTAATTACCTTAATAAGTCATTTTCCCCTTATATACAATGATTTTATTGTTTTTTTTTTCATATACGATTTAGGTAATGAAGTTAATCGGTCAAAATTTATGTACATTTATTGTGTATTTATTGTAATAGGACCCAATCATTTAATGTCTATATATTGTAATAGGGACCAAACATGTAGTTTTTTAGAACAACACTATTTGTGTAAATTTTCTAGAAACATTAATGCAACAATTGATGTATATTTAATGTCTATTTATTGTAATAGGGCCCAATTATTTAATGTGTATTTATTATAATAGGGACCAAACATGTAGCTTTTTAGAAAAATACTATTTAGGTAAATTTTCTAGAAACATTAATGCAACAATGACTATTTCTATAATTTAAGTTTATCATCTGTCATTTTTGAGAAATTAATACATCACGAATCATACATTAAATAAAATCAATACATTTTCCTAAATTTGATTATGTGTAAATTTACTTTAAATATTAGTGAAACAAGATCATCTATTTATTTATTTTAATTTTACTAATTTTAATTTATATAATTAGGTATAACATGTGTTATTGAGGTTTTTCTTTAACAAATACATTTTAACACAAAACCACTGATGCAAGTGTTATATTATCTATTTTCGGAATTTTAATAAAACAATGATATTTTCATTTATGATTTTTTTTCATTCTATTAAATTTTATATTTCATCATACAATATGAATATTTTAACATTAATCTTGAGTTAAATAACACTTCAAATGTTTTAAGATCATTCTACATTTTAACTAAAACTAAAAATGACAGACTTACAAACAAAACAATGAATGTCGTTTAAAAATAACTATTTGTAAATTTATGATTGATAATTACGATTTTTATATTCTCTATGTTTTTATTATTAAAAATTAAATTACTTATTTATTCATCATTTTGGTTGTATTTATTTCCAAACTTCACTTTTAAAAATGGTTTTAGTGTACACCTTGAGATATAACTTTTTTTAATGAACCTTTGTAGTAAATGTGTCCCACAACTAGTTAATTAACAAATAAAAACATATTAAACTTATCAAAGAAATTCTTTCGACGTTAGTCTTTATCTTGGTTATTTACCTTAACTTTTCAATGTATCGTAGTCTCCACAAGTTGATTAGGTCATCTCTTTGATTTCTCTAATAATTACATGGGACATACAATAGAGAATACGCATTTGATAAATTTCTTTTGAGAATTTTTTAAATACTCAAATATTCGTTACTAGTGACATAAACATGTACATATCATTTGTTGGGACGAGAAATAAACATGTACAAAGCATACTGACGTCATCAATCAAGTTATATTATATATTATATCAAGCTATAATAGGAAAAACATGACATGTATTTTTTAGTTCCAATGTTTTATAAAAGTCACCTTATCTCCATTTGGATTTGGATATGGAGATACATAAAACCCATCAGGTTTTACAAACCAATAACATTTTGCAAAATGAATGCCTGCTATATAGCAATAGTTTCCTTCAACGTCTTCATCAAACAAATTTAAGGTTTGAAACCTTGAACCCCACCAGAAGTAGGAGTAAAAAAGTGTGACCCCAACAATTTTTTCACAAAAAGACCAATGGTAATTTCCATTGAATGGAATGGTATGATTTCCAAGATCATCGTCTCTAGATTTGATAAGAGTAACAATATCATCAGAGATGGTATTTATAACATAAAGATCCCATTTCGGAGTAATACATACATGAGCTATCGAAGCAATTGAGAATGTTGAAATGTAGAAAATGAACAACTTATGAATTGCAGAAGACCTCATGTTTCTTAAGAGTTGCTCGCTTTCTTTATCTTTTTTCACACAAGTTCTCTCTATTTATATAATACAAGTTCTCTCTACATAAGTTGTTTGAAAAAAGTTAAATATGAATATTTGGACATTAAAAACTTTTAAATAGCAATTTGAAATAAATATGATCGAGATGATAAATAAGTATGTACTTCAGTTAAGTAGAAAATAAAATTGTTGTCATATAACATACAATTATAGGTAGATAATATACTTATATAATTTAATAACATCTACTTATATTTGCGTTTAAATAAAACTAAATAAGTTTATGATTTACTATTACAATTTAACATTTTAATAGTTTATTTGGAAATCGCTTATCTATTGATTTTTGTTTGTAATTTCGATAATAATGTTTAATTGATATATAAACCATTGTTTATAAGTTAATGCAATGTAACTTTTTCTATTAATTAAAAAAAGGACTTCTTTGGAAAAAAATTAATTATAGTAAAATAGTTTGTTGACAATTTTATTTAATTTGAGTTCTACATTTACAACATTTAAACTTTTTAATTATTTTGAAAAATAATATATTAATAGATTTTTCTAAATTAATTTAATAATATGATTTGTTTTTGGATTTAACATAATATTTAAAATAACAAATAAGTATATTGTAATAATCATTTTAAAAATCTACCAATAATAATATAATATTTTATATTTAATAATATATTTTAATTTAATATATTAATTATATTAAATTGGAAATTGAATATGAAAATTTTCAATTTTGGATGAAAGCAAGTCAATTATTGTATTCCTAAAACTGAAATCCATTTATTACATCAAGAAAGGAAAGTCCATTTGACTTATAAATACTATTGGAGTTAAGAAAATAGGAAAAAAAAACCACAAAATGATAAGTTGGAAAAATTTTATTTAAAATAATCACAAAGTGATATGTAATCAAATCAATAAGAGTGTAACTGTCACACCTCAAAACCGAAACGGCGGAAACGTTCTGGGGTGGATGACGTCATGTCAAGTATCACAACATATACAATATAGTAATCAAAGTACAAAAACCATTGCATTAATAGTAATAATTTTATATAGGTTACATGTCATAGTAATATCAAAGTAAATACAGAACATAACAAGATGCAACTTGGTACTAGGCTGTCTTCGCAAAAGCTCCCAGGATGTACCTGTCTATCAATGACCTGAGAATACAAGTTATTTTAAAAGAGAGTATCAACATTTTATAATGCTGGTGAGTCCATAAGTATTTAGTGTCATTTGTATAAATACACATTTTTATTGAAAACAACTTTGTGAAAGACGGTAATCTAGAATCTATAGTGTATTAACGTTCTTTCCAGAAAATCGTATATTTTCTAAATAAAAGCAGTCTTCTACCATGACCCGACATATTTATGTTTTAAGGAGCAATTTTCCACAAAATACTATCATTACCAAAATACAGTATTAACTTTAAAGAAATTATGAGAAAATCACAAGTAAAAATACTAGGGGAAAAATAACATATAACTCAACAGTAGTACTGCTGACTAAAGCAAAATAAATCATAGGCTCCAGGAGAGTAACGAATGAATGATACGCCTGGCTCAGTATAACAAAAGGGAGCACAGACTCCAGACATTATCGAATGAGCAATACAACTAGAAAAGTCTAAAACAAGAAAATACAGACTCCAGACAACATCGAGTGAATGATACAGCTAGCAAAGTCTAAAACAAAGGGTGAATGTGAACTCGTATGTAACCATGCTGATAGACGATAGAGTATCCGATGACCCTCCAGGTCATGCGTAGAGTTAGTGGCATTATGTCACCCATGGGCCTTACCGGCGCGGACTGTAGCTAGCAGTCAGGATGCGGGAGTGTCCGTCCCATATAGATCTATACACATGATGTTCGCTCTCCCTCCAGGAGACTCTGGTTACAAGGTAATGGCACGATGAAGCGTCATCGAGGGAAATAGGGAGTCACATTCTAAAGTATTATAGTAATAGTATAGACTCGCAAGTGAACTGACTCCTGAGAAGATCTTCATACGAGAGAGATAGAGAGAGAGAGATAGAGAGAGATAGAGAGAGATAGAATCTCCTAACTATTCCTATAGTAGTTACTAATGTTTCAGGTACATGAATGATGAATGGAAGGATGCCCTTGCTACCCAAGGAAATGACCTAGTCGATGGAAGCCTTTATGTCTATACATGTATACATAATATATAACTAATATTTAAACGACCTTCAGACGGATAACCGATACCCACCATACCACATCCCAACGAGGAAAAGGAAATAGGGCGAACTAGCCGTTCTAAGTCCTTTAAACATTATTTATATAACTATACAAATATAGGCAAGCATTTAACGAAATAAAAGCATAGAAGAAAACTTTGGTAAAACCTTTGTAAAATCTTTACAAATAAGAATTTACGACTTGATGTCATTTTATAAAACAAGCTTTGAAAACCTTTGGTAAACCTTTGAAAAGCCTTTCATAAACACGCTTTGAAAATGATTTGATAAAAAATTTTAAGTGAAGAAAACCTTTGTTTGAAACACTGCTGAAATAGGTTTTGAAGGAAAACATACAACACGAAAGATAGTTTGAAAAAGATCTAAACAAGTAACAACGTTTTGGAAGACCATTTGAAGTAATATACTTGGTAAAACAGATGAAAGTGTAGAAAATCCTTTTGCATGCGGGTTATTAATCATATATGATTGATATGATAACTAGCATGTTTCAACATGTATTCTTCCCCATAAAAGCATACAAAAACATTTAAAAGGTTAATTCAGGGGTATGAACTCACCTGTAGCGAGTGGATCGGACGGAAGTGTCAGTTGAGTGCTTGGTGTCAAGTGAAGAGTTGCACACACTTAATGACCTAGTAACATATTAAGACATATGTTTACATATAATTAGTGATTATAACACTAATTAAACACGTATAAGCACCCTAATGTGCGGAAAAACACTTTGGTCAAGTGCTAGGAGGCTATTGGGTTGCAATAAGGGGGTGTATGGCCTAGTTAGGGAGTTTACTCTTCAAGAGTAAATTCTTAGAGGAGATTTCGGCCCAATGAAAATATCCCCATGAGTTTACGACCGTAAAATCATGGGTGGTGTGTTCTTGGTTGCTCGAAGGTCTGATAACACTTATGGAATTAGGCTAGGTTCAATTCTAGGACATAGGAAGTGGTTAAGTCCTCAAATGGACCATTTATGGGAGTTTACGGCTGTAAACATAGAGTTTACGGCCGTAAACTCTTGCTTGTACCCTTACTTCATGATTTAATGGTTCTAGGTTAAGCACACATGATTCTAATCCAATATACAAGCCATGGAAGGAAGTTAGGGCACCATTTGACCTCCTTAGAGGAGTTTACGGCCAAGGGACCAATCCTTGGGGGTTTACGGCCGTAATCTCCTAAGGTCATGGTTTCCTTGGTGTTTAAGGTTCCTACTTCGATGGTGGTTGGTTCTAGACATTATTCTAAGCCATAGGAGGTGTTTAAAGGGCAATTTAACACCTTAAATGGTGTTCACGGCCTATGAAGAGGGGTTTACGGTCCAAGAATGTTCTTGGGCCGTAAACTCATGTTTACTCCTCAAATGACAAGATTTTGGGGTTCTAAGCTCATACATGCAAGTCCTTAAGTCATAGTTAAGCACTAGGAGTGATTTGGAAGGGTTTGGGGCTTCAAAACCCCATTTATGGGTGTTTGCGGTCCAAGAGTGTTCTTGGGCCGTAAACACATGATTTTGAGTCTTTTGGATGATTTAAACACGAATTTGCATGTATATCAAGCTAAACAACAAGCTAGGATAGATTACTTACGATTATGGAGCTCGAAAGAGGCGTTTTTGGATCAAAAGCAACTTGTAGAGAGAGAGAGAGAGTAGAGAGAGAGTGTGTGTTATGAGTGGAAAAGTTTCAAATGGAGGTCTACTCACCCTTATATAGGGGTTTGAGTTTGTGGCCTGGAGGAAATCTACCCGATACCGACGTTAAACGGGGCTTATGGTCGTACCGATTAAGTGGTCGTAACTCGACGTGGTCGTAATCTAAAAACTTTTCAAAGGGATACCGAGGATATTTCACATGTTTCTAATTCGTTTGGACACTCATGAAGTCATAATAAAAGTCCCAATTTAATTAACCTAATCCAAAAGGTTAACGGAACAGTTTAATAAAGCGAGTTTTATTAGCGGAAAAGGGTTCACTGTGACGGGATAAATTTCAGGTTGTCACAGTAACATACGTTAAAAAATAATTACAAGTTGACGAGAAGTGAAAATGTGAAATACTGAATCATTGATGGTGATTAACAAATTATATATTTATACTGCTCTTGGCACTTTACTCGGTGAGTCCTCGAATCCTCGATTTACTTTAGGGGCGCGACTCCTCGATTTACTTTAGACTGCCAGCTGCCCTCCATTAATTTGGGGAATTAGGCATGTGTTCCATTTAGTCATTTGTCTCTTTCTCTATTCTTAACCTCTTTGGTTAAAAATAATTAATGCACTACTAATTTTGGCATAAATATAGTATCATACCCCTAAGAGTTGATAAACAGTTGATGCCCCCTAGCCCGTTTTTTCCTTAGGCAATGGCCTAGCTGCCCTTGGGCCGACCCTAAATGTAAGAGACAATGTACACGCTAAACGTCAACCAAAAACACTAACATACACCTAACAACTTAACATTTTAACTATCTTGGTAAGTTAACTATAGTTTATTAACTAAATTATGGTTAGGTTACTAATATGCCCCCTCAAGATGATGTTGCATATGTTTTCAAGTGACGTCTTGGACATAAGTGGTAAAAACTTTCATCAT
Source organism: Lactuca serriola (assembly GCF_051521515.1). NCBI lineage: Eukaryota > Viridiplantae > Streptophyta > Magnoliopsida > Asterales > Asteraceae > Lactuca > Lactuca serriola. The sequence goes on along the minus strand of NC_136416.1, from coordinate 89,556,814 downwards.
GGTAGAGGTTTATTAAACAAATTAGCAAGTTGAAAATTGTTTCTGAATTTGTAGTAGTTTAATAGTACGATTGGAAATTTTATCTAGAATACAATGACGACCAGGTTCTATGTGTGTTAGTTCTCTTGTGAAAGGTGGAGTTAGAAGTAAGCTGAATGGTCGAATTATTATTACGTAAAAAGATTATTTTTAGACCATGATCAACAACTCCAAATTCCTTGAGTAATTGTTTTTGCCGCATAATTTAACACGTAACAACAAAGGCATCTCTATATTCAACTTCAGTTGAGGATCGGGACACAACAAATTGCTTCTAGGAATTCATAGATATAAGAGAGTCTCCGAAGAATATATAAAAACTAGTTGTAGACATGCTTGTGTCCTTACAACTTTCACAATCTAAACCACTAAAGGCCTAAATATGTAGAGAAGTATGGGTTGATAGAAAAAATATTTACCATGATGAGACTTTAAGTAACACAACAAATGTGTAGCAGGTTGTATATGAACATCAGGTTTCATAATGTATTGGATAAGATGATGGACAAAATAAGTGATATCTAGTCTTGTTATTGAAAACACGTAGTAAATGACCAATCAACCTTCTAAATTGCAATTGATCTTCCAATAATTCTCCTTCAAAATTGGATGACTTATACTTTTGACCATTGAAAGTTGTGTTGGTTTTGCTCCAAGTAAGACCATTTATTCTAAAACTTGCAAGTATACTATCATTGGGAATGAAAAATTCCTCTTGTAGATTTGGCTATTTTAAAACCCAAAGAATGTCATAATTCTCCCAAGTCAGAAAGCTAATATTCTTACTTAACAGTTGTATTGAAGCACTAATGTTATCCAAAGAATGCCACCAATGATGATATTGTCAACATATACAAGAAGTGCCACATGTGTAGATTTTTTTCCTTTGGACTGCTTATCACCTACAGAAAGAATGAATTTGGAAATCTTATTACCTTGAAGCTCGATAAAAACCCTAAAGAGATTTCTGAAGCTTACAAACCAATAAAGTTTTGGATGAATTTCTTGACGGGTTTTGATAACAAAAATTAAAGAGTTTTTTTCATAAAACTGCGATGGAAGCTTTAAAAATAACAATAGTATTTTCGAGTATTTTACAAAACAAAACCACTAAGGATCAATTTATAGATGTTGGATTGATATTAATACCAACCATAGAGTGTTTTAGAATAACAACCTTTAGATCCTTTGAACCTACTTGGTATTGGGGATTTGATGAAGATAAAAAGATCAAGAAGATGATATTATCTGCAAGTATCCACCACTAAGAACAAGTCATCCGGAATGCTAGTTCCCATCTTATAAGTTTTGTTCTTCAAGCGTTTAATTACATAAAAAATAAGCATTAAAGGAAGACAAAAGGTACGAACCAAAGCTTGCAACAATCTTCAAAAGAAATTGTTTAGTGCTCGTTTTTCAATCACTAAATGAACTAAAAAGCTTATTTTTGTCTCCGGATTTTACAATTTACATCATTTTTTGAACTTGAAAAGATAAATTTATGTTAATGAATATAATAGACCTAATATTTCCCAGTTGGTATTTTTGTTCCCATTCAGTTGGTTTTTGACCTGTCTTGCATAGGTTCCTCATCTCTTATTCTACAGGATGATGAGAGTTAGACTTCTTCTTATGAAGTCCAAAGTTCTTAAAGGAATTGACGGCTCATTAACTTCTTTTTACAAGTTCACCTAAGCTTCTTAGGTCCCCTCCGCTTATTCTACAGGTTGGTGGGAGATGATTTTCTTGCATGAAATCCATAATATAGAACATCGTGCTTTGCATCAGAATTGACGGTATTCATTTTACTTGGTAATGCAAGTGCAACCTGTGTTTCATTGGTTCCCCACCACCTAGTCTACGGGTCATGGTGGGAGTTTGACTTCCTCTTATGAAGTTCAAAAATCTAAAAGGAATTAGCGAATTTTATCTTGTGAATACAAGATTGCCCAAGCTTCTTAGGTCCCCACCGCTTATTCAATGAGTCTTGCTGGGAGTTGGACTCATATTATAATGTTCAAGTGGTTTCGGAAAGGAATTGACGGATTCGAAAGAAGATAAATTCATCACGAGCAAAGTAAGGCGAATAAAAGATGTTTGGCAGATTGACCATGTCTCAGTGTTTTCATCATATCTGGCTCATCCGGACTCCAATTTAGGCGATTGAAGATGTTTTGAAAAACTAGACACAATTATCTACAAGTTTCGTGTTTTGAGTTTTCACTAATTAAGTCGTTTTCCAGTTCAAAATCGACGTGGAAGTTGGGGTTAGTTTGCTGGAAGAGTTCCAATTCAAAAATAAGGTGCAATGTGGAGGACTAAAGCTGTACAATGGTAAAAGTGAAATATCAAGGGCTAAAGTTGTTCCATGCGGAAAGTTAAAAGCTAGGGGTTAAGGCTGCACCATTCTTGAAAGTTGGAGGCTATTTTGTGTAATTATGTTTTATATATTATGTTTACGTGATCAAGAGAAGGAGATACGGACGATACGACGAAAAAGAAAACCTACGCAAGAAACCACAGCCGCCATTCTTTCACACATTCTTCACCACCGTCCACCTTCGATTATTATTTTGATGCGCATATCCATAAACACACAGATGGGCAATGAGGAGGAGATGGAGAAACAAAGGAAAGCAAACGAATAACTTGGTCAATTTCCTGACTTTGCTTTCACTTGTTTTATTATTATTATTATTATTATTATTATTATTTTTCAATTAATTATGTTATGTTGCAATAACTTATGTTAATTTGCTTTGCGTTTTAGTTTCGTCAATTACACACAGTTTAATTTGAGAATGATATTTAGGTTTAATTTTTTCACAGTTTTTGAATTTTAATTTTATGGAGTAATAATCTTTAGGGTTTGGTTGACTAAGGTGAGATGATAATTTTAATGTAGTTGATTTTGTTTGAACCAATTTTATTGAAATCGAATAGCATATTCAAATGTGTTTTTATTTTAAAAATATAAATTTTGATGGGTAACTTTGATTTTGGCTAACACTTGATCAATGTTAGTTAGGGTTAATTTTCTTAGTTTAAAATTAAGATTTACATGCTTATATTGACTTCGAGAGAAGCTTTATTTGTGACATCGTTTGAATATGAATGTCCGGTTTCGTTATCTCGCTTAAACTTAACATAGACGTGTGTTAGGACATTTTTAACAAAACCATTGGACTTAATGCTTTTTAAAATCATGAACCACATAGAGATATGAGTGAATGTTTTTTTTTATCAAATCTTGAGACCGAGAGGTAATTGATAACTTTTGTTGGTGTTAAGTTATTCGTTTCTATATAATTGGTTTGACAAATTAGTTTCATTAGAAGAACCATTGAACCCGTATAAGTCAACCGAATCCCGTTTTTCTCATAATTGTTAAATCGTTCAATTGTTTTCCTTGTTTGTTCGATTATTTTAGTTTTCGTTTTTACCTTGGTGAATTTAGTTTAATTTTATTTTAATTGTTTCCTTAGTTTAATAAAATCAATCACTTTTGCAATCAATTGCCTAGTTCACTCTTTCTTAGAATAGGATAGTCCCTGTGGGTTCGATATCTGGTCTTACGACTATATTACTTGCACGACCTCGTATACTTGCGGGTACGCGTTTTCGTCAACAAGTTTTTGGCGCCGTTGCCGGGGACTATTTTTATTATTAAGTTAGAACATTAGGTAGTCGTTAGACTCTTAAACATCTTGAGGATATTTTACTCTGGCCGGTCGAAGATTCAGACCACCTGAATTTGCGCTTGATTGGGAGATTGAAAGAACTTTGAGAGGGTTGAGGAGACTTCAAAATCAAGAAGAAATGGGAGATAATGGAAACAAAAACAATAATGGAAATAGAGGTTTCGAAGCAACAAACCCGCCAATTGTCAGCGCAACAATTAATGCTGAAAATTTTGAATTCAAACCTGTGATGTTTCAGATGATCAATAACAATGGTCTCTTTGGAGGTATGCCTAGTGATGAGCCCTTGTCCCATCTGCGTTCCTTTAACCAGATGTGCGATAATTTCAAACAAAGAGGCATGACGTATGATGCATTTAGGCTAAGATTATTTCCCTACACACTACAAGGGAAAGCTAGAGACTGGTTTGAGTCTTTGCCTTCTGATTCCATCACCACTTGGGAGGAATTAAGAGAAAAATTCCTAAAAAGATTTTTCCCACTCACGCGAAATGCAAATCTAAGAAATGCCATCACATCATTCCAAAAAATGGATGGTGAATCGTTATGGGAAGTGTGGGAGAGATGGAACAATTTGCTGAGAAAATGTCCGACACATCGACTCCCTGATGATGTGAAACTTGAGACAATTTACCAAGGTTTGGATGCTCAAACACGCATGCTAGTAGATACATCAGCTGGAGGAGTTTTGCTCACAAAGAGCTATGAGGAGAGCGTGGAGATATTGGATAGAATAGCAACCAATAATTTCCAGTGGCCCACAGATAGGGTACATGCAAGTGGTTCGAAAGGAAGAACACCGGCTGAAGTTCGTCTTGCAGCTCAAAATGATGCATTAGCAGCAGAGTTGGCCACAATCAAGAGCATGATGAAGAATATGATGTCAAGCAATGGGATGAAAGAGAAGAAGGTTGAACTTTGTGCGGTTTGTCAAGGCGTCCATGATTATAGTGAGTGCCCACAGAATCCTGAATCTGTATTTTTCATGGGAAGTCAAAATTTCCCACGACAAAACAATCCATACTCTGAAACATACAATCCAGGATGGAGAAATCATCCTAATTTCTCATGGGGTGGACAACAACAACAAATGCATCCTCAGCAAGAGCAGTTTCACCAAAGGCCTCAAAACCAACTGGGGTTTTATCAAATGCCAACTCAGCAAGTGAGACCACAAGGAGGTGCATTCCACCAGGCATCAGGAAGTAGTTCAAAACCAGCAGCACCTTCATCAAATCAAGAGATGTCAACTTTCGAGAAAGTAATGATGGAGTTTATGATCAAACAAGATCAAAAGACTGAGGCACGTGAAAAGAATCAAGCAATTGCTATGAGAAATTTAGAAAATCAATTAGGGCAATTAGCACAAGCACTGAACTCACGAGAACCTGGAACGTTGCCAAGTAACACCCAAAATCTAGGTAATGTCAATGATAAGAGGCAATGTAATGCCATCACACTTAGATCGGGAAAGGAGTTAACTCCAAAGAATCATGACTTACTAACCACAAATGATGAGCAGCACCCGATAAGTGTTGAGACTCATAAGAAGAAGAAAGAATTGAAAGATGATGAAAAAGAGTATGTCGAGATTGACGACATAACTGATGAGGAGTACGGGCAGAAGAAACCGAACAAGGAAGGTCCAACAAGTTCAAGTCCAAGTGTTGGAAATGAAAAGAAAGCCCAAGAAAAAGATGCTCGAACTGGTGCGACAGTTGCACCAACACCCTTACCTTTCCCACCTAGGAAAAGTAAATCTAAGGAAGATGATGGGCAATTTAAGAAGTTTCTAGAGATCCTTTCTCAACTTCATATCAACATCCCTTTTGTTGAAGCCTTAAAACAAATGCCCACATATGCAAAGTTCATGAAGGAAGTTCTTACAAGGAAAAGAGTTTGGAGAGATTTTGAGATTGTTGCAATGATGAAAAGTTGCACATCAATAATCAAAAACAAATTACCTGTGAAGAAGGATGATCCAGGTAGTTTCATTCTGCCGTGCAAAATTGGAAAATTTGACAAAATAGGTTTGTGCGACCTGGGTGCAAGTATCAATTTAATGCCTTTGTCAATTTTTCGAAAATTAGGACTTGGTGAAGCTAGATCGACCACCGTTTCACTCCAGCTAGCAGACCGATCGATGGTATATCCAGAAGGTAAAATAGAGGATATCATTATCAAAGTTGATAATCTTTTCATTCCAGCTGATTTTATCATTTTGGATTATGAAGCTGAAGATGATTGTGGAATAATTTTAGGGAGGCCATTTTTGGCAACTGCTGAAGCTTTAATTGATGTCAAAGGGGAGAGGTTACATTGAGAGTAAATGATGAGCAAAAGACTTTTAATATGTTTAAGGCTATCAAACAATCTTCTAATGTGGAAGAATGCTCATTCATACGAGTTACAGATGGATTGGTATATTTAAAGGAGGCCCACTTGAACAAGGTGACTCGTAACATTGAGGAAAAAAGAGAGTCCATAGTTCAAAGCGTAGTGAGTCGGGTCAAGGAGAAGCATGACTTGAATGATAGTGTGGCTGAATTAGCTTTGTCACCCCTTGAGAAAGTTTATGTTTTAGAGATGAAGTGGCCTCCAGAACACTTGGTGAAGGTTAGAAAGAAAAGGATGAAACACTTGTTGAGGCATAAAAAGTTTAAAATACAAAATCATGAAAATACCAAAATTCAAAAGTTTGGGGATGAGAAATGGCAAGGCAATGAGATTTTGAAAAGAGACAACGAGAGAAAGGATTTTGGTGATCGAACAACAAGAAAAATACCATTTTGGAGAATAAAAAGAGGAAGTGATTGTGCTTCATTCGAATCGGGTTGAAGAGTAATTTGTTTGTTTTATTTTATTTTATTTTTTTTTAATTTTATTTTTATTAGTATTAGTATTATTATTTTTGTTTTATTTTTGCTTTTGTTTTATATTTGTTTTTTTTTGTTTATTTCAACTATTTTCATTTTTTCATCATTTTTTTATTTCTTATTATTTGTTTTGTTCTAATAAACTTGTCGAGTGTGCAGCCATTGTTTGCTATCCAGGTAGTTGGTGATGAAGTGAGAGTCGTGGAAAGGAAAATGCTCGACCTATGCTTAGAGATCAGCCGTCTTGATATACGTTCTTGGTTTATCATATCATGTGAGATGACATGCCATCAGGGAGTATTTTTTTATTCTATTTTTATTGCTCGGGACGAGCAATGTTTAAAGTTCGGGGATGTGTTTAGTGCTCGTTTTTTGATCGCTAAATGAACTAAAAAGCTTATTTTTGTCTCCGGATTTTACAATCTACATCATTTTTTGAGCTTAAAAAGATAAATTTATATTAATGAATATAATAGACATAATATTTCCCGGTTGGTATTTTTTGTTCCCATTCAGTTGGGTTTTTGACCTGTCTTGCATAGGTTCCTCATCTCTTATTCTACAGGATGATGAGAGTTAAGCTTCTTCTTATGAAGTCCAAAGTTCTTAAAGGAATTGACGGCTCATTAACTTGTTTTTACAAGTTCACCTAAGCTTCTTAGGTCCCCTTCGCTTATTCTACAGGTTGGTGGGAGATGATTTTCTTGCACGAAATCCATAATATAGAACATCGTGCTTTGCATCGGAATTGACGGTATTCATTTTACTTGGTAATGCAAGTGCAACCTGTGTTTCATGGGTTCCCCACCGCCTAGTCTACGGGTCATCGTGGGAGTTTGACTTCCTCTTATGAAGTTCAAAAATCTAAAAGAAATTAACGAATTTTATCTTGTGAATACAAGATTGCCTAAGCTTCTTAGGTCCCCACCACTTATTCAATAAATCTTGGTGGGAGTTGGACTCATATTTTAATATTCTAATGGTTTCGGAAAGGAATTGACGGATTCGAAAGAAGATAAATTCATCACGAGCGAATTAAGGCGAATAAAAGATGTTTGGCAGATTGACCACGTCTCAGTGTTTTCATCATATCTGGCTCATCTGGACTCCAATTTAGGCGATTGAAGATGTTTCGAAAAACTAGACACAATTATCTACAAGTTTCGTGTTTTGAGTTTTCACTAATTCAGTCGTTTTCCAGTTAAAAAATTGACGTGGAAGTTGGGGTTAGTTTGCTGGAAGAGTTCTAATTCAAAAATAAGGTGCAATGTGGAGGACTAAAGCTGTACAATGGTAAAAGTGAAATATCAAGGGCTAAAGTTGTTCCATGCGGAAAGTTAAAAGCTAAGGGTTAAGGCTGCACCATTCTTGAAAGTTGGAGGCTATTTTGTGTAATTATGTTTTATATATTATGTTTACGTGATCAAGAGGAGGAGATACAGACGATATGATGAAAAAGAAAACCTACGCAAGAAACCACGGCCGCCATTCTTTCACACATTCTTCACTACCGTCCACCTTCGATTATTATTTTGATGCGCATATCCATAAACACACAGATGGGCAATGAGGAGGAGATGGAGAAACAAAGGAAACCAAACGAATAACATGGTCAATTTCCTCACTTTGCTTTCACTTGTTTTTTTATTATTATTATTATTTGGCAGTTAATTATGTTATGTTGCCATAACTTATGTTAATTTGCTTTGCGTTTTAGTTTCGTCAACTACACACAGTTTAATTTGAGAATGATGTTTATGTTTAATTTTTTCATAGTTTTTGAATTTTAATTTTATGGAGTAATAATCTTTAGGGTTTGGTTGACTAAGGTGAGATGATAATTTTAATGTAGTTTATTTTGTTTGAACCAATTTTATTGAAATCGAATAGCATATTCAAATGTGTTCTTATTTTAAAAATATAAAATTTGATGGGTAACTTTGATTTTGGCTAACACTTGATCAACGTTAGTTAGGGTTAATTTTCTTGGTTTAAAATTAATATTTACATGCTTATATTGATTTCGAGAGAAGCTTTATTTGTGACATCGTTTGGATATGAATGTCCGGTTTCGTTATCTCGCTTAAACTTAACATAGACGTGTGTTAGGGCATTTTTAACAAAACCATTGGACTTAATGCTTTTTAAAATCATGAACCACATAGAGATATGAGTGAATGTTTTTTTTATCAAATCTTGAGACCGAGAGGTAATTGATAACTTTTGTTGGTGTTAAGTTATTCGTTTCTATATAATTGGTTTGACAAATTAGTTTCATTAGAAGAACCATTGAACCCGTATAAGTCAACCGAATCCCGTTTTTCTCATAATTGTTAAATCGTTCAATTATTTTCCTTGTTTGTTCGATTATTTTAGTTTTCGTTTTTACCTTGGTGAATTTAGTTTAATTTTATTTTAATTGTTTCCTTAGTTTAATAAAATCAATCACTTTTGCAATCAATTGCCTAGTTCACTCTTTCTTAAAATAGGATAGTCCCTGTGGGTTCGATATCTTGTCTTACGACTATATTACTTGCACGACCTCGTATACTTGCGGGTACGCGTTTTCGTCAACAGAAATCAATAGGAAGAGAGGAATACATACCTATGATTTTGGTGAAGAAAAGAAGGAGAAGAAGAGAGTTTTCACTAGCCGAAAACAAGCTCCATGCACTCTCTTATATAGTCCATGAAACGAAAAACTAACCCCATATAATAATGTAAAGTATTCACTTTACTTTATGGGCATGGGATCCAAAGGAGGGAGGTTGACAAGAAAACTACCATGCCTGTCTAATTTTCGGCGATGGTGTAGGAAAGCAAAAAAAAAATTGTTTTTCTAGCTTCTTTAACCATAAAAACTAACCAGCTAGTTAATGTAAGTTTAGTTAAAGTGTCCAAAACTATGTACCTGACTTATTAAATCATATCGTATGATATAATAATTAGTTTGTCTTCTCTTTAATTGTTATTTTCATAAAAAAAACAATAATATTCTGTAATTAAATAGAATTTTGATATTATTTATTAATAATCATATAAATAATAAATATACAAAATGTGCCAATTTGATGCAGGTGTGACCATATAAGATCATACGTTTTTGGCAATATCACTCAATAATGATTTTAGACCATATAGATCCAATAATCTCCCACACACACAAGATTGATTACAAACTGACATATGCAGTAGCCGTCATCTAGCAATAGGCGATTGCCCCTAACATCATACGATGGGTGTCATGTCATCAACAAACAATTCCAGGAGCTCAAAGCTACAATTGTTACTAAAGGTGTGGTATCAATTATTTTTTTGTCTCACACATCATGTTTAACATCAGATATGGATCGCAATCAATCTATTTTAGTCTTTAAGTTTTACCAAGGCCTTAGATATCTAACTCTCAACGCATAAGTGGAACAAATCGCATCCTGAATGGATACGCCCATCATGTTGTTCATGTCCTACCCAACGAGGGCCCTTACAGATGCCTTTTATGGAACATATTTAAACCATGTCTAGGAACCACAATTTCTACCCTCAAGTTTTAAATATTTATCTCATGTTGAGTGATAGAAAGATACTATCTTTTATCAAACATCACTTTTGACTACGATCCATAAAGTGATTTTGATGCAGGTAACATCCAATAGTTATTCTTCTAATCAAGTACCTATGAAGTAGGTAACAACTCTTGATGTTATCATCTCCATGAAAATCAACCAATCCAACCATATTAGTCTTACCTCATAACTTCTCCCACAACTATGAATGGCTATTTACATTTAGAATAACAAAAGTTATTCAAGTATTAGACATGCTGATATAGAACACACTAATTATTTAATGCATTAATACATTCAATATATCAACTCATTTTAATATATGTTTCTTGTACTGATCCTATATCCAAATACTAAATTTCAATCAAATACATCCAGTTAGGAAAACAATGGTCCTATAGCCCCAACTTGACTTTCATGCTTTAGCTAATGAAGGAACTTTGTTAAGTAGATTTAACAAACCTGATTTATATAAAATTTGCAAATACATCCATTTTAAGTTTTATAGATATAACTCATTAATAGATAAGACTATTTGGAATGTATTAGATGCTTAAATATGACTTAGATATCAATACATGTGTAATGGGATTACTCATAGTCATAATGAACTAGATATGTAAGTATCTTCATATATGGTTCCACGAACAACAATGTACTCTAAATTTGATGTGTAACTGTAATTAAAATCTACATGGAACTACAATCCATGTAACTTTCTCTTCATTCATATTGAGGACACGCACGATTGTGACTGAGAATCGTCTTAATCTACTAGTATTTAAGTCGCCATGCTCTAGGCATACGATTTTTATGGCCTTCATGCATAATCATGACATATATGACTAATCCAATTTGCAACAACATATGGAAGACAATCATATTATCGATTTCAAAAATATTATAATAGGCTTTTTATAAATGCTCAAAATCATGCAATACAGTATTTGAAAAGATAACTCTCTCATATTTTATAATCTTAAGCTTTATAAGATTCTTGACAATTAATGAAATTATACGTAAACGTAAGAGACAATGTACACGCTAAACGTCAACCCTAAATGTAAGAGACAATGTACACGCTAAACGTCAACCCTAAATGTAAGAGATAACGTACACACTAAACGTCAACCAAAAACACTAACATACACCTAAAAACTTAACATATTAACTATCTTGGTTAATTAACTATAGTTTAGTAACTAAACTATGGTTAGGTTACTAATATGCCCCCTCAAGATGATGTTGCATATGTTTTCAAGTAACATCTTGGACATAAGTGGTAAAAACTTTCATCATGGTAGAGGTTTAGTAAAAAAATTAGCTAGTTGAAAATTGTTTCTGAATTTGTAGTAGTTTAATAGTACCATCGGCAATTTTATCTCGAATAAAATGACGACCAGGTTCTTCAATTCGTGTGTTAGTTCTCTCGTGAAAGGTGGAGTTGGAAGTAAACTGAATGGTCGAATTATTATTATGTAAAAAGATTATTTTTACACCTTGACTAACAACTCCAAATTCCTTGAGTAATTGTTGTTGCCACATAATTTAACACCTACCAACAAAGGTAACTCTATATTCAACTTCAGTTGAGGATCGGAACACAACAGATTGCTTCTAGGACTTCCTATATATAAGAGAGTCTCCGAAGAATATATAAAAACTAGTTGTAGACATTCTCGTGTCTTTACAACTTGCACAATATAAACCACTAAAGGCCTAAAGTTGTAGAGAAGTATGGATTTATAGAAAAAATATTTACCATGATTAGAGTTTAAGTAACATAACAAATGTGTAGCAGGTTGCATATGAACACGAGGTTTCATAACATATTGGATAAGACGATGGAAAAAATAAGTGATATCTGGTCCTGCTATTGTAAACATGTAGTAAATGACCAATCAACCTTCTAAATTGCAATTGATCTTCAAATAATTCTCCTTCAAAATTGAATGACTTATACTTTTGACCATTGAAAGTTTTATTGGTAACAAAAATTAAAGAGTGTTTTTCATAAAAGCGCAACGGAAGCTTTAAAAATAACAATATTATTTTCGAGTATTTTACAAAACAAAACCACCAAGGATCAATTTATAGATGTTAGTTTGATTTTAAAACCAACCATAGAGTGTTTTACAATGACAACCTTTAGATCCTTTGAACCCACGTGGTATTGTGGTTTTTATGAAGATAGCAAGATCAAAGAAGATGAAATTATCTACAGGTATCCACCATTAAGAATAAGGCACTTAGAATGCTAGTTCCTATCTTGTATATTTTGATCTTTAAGCATTTAATTCCTTAACAAAATAATCATTAAAGGAAGAAAAAATGTATGCACAAAAACTTGCAACAATCTTCAAAAGAAAGCAATATGAAGAGAGGTAGAGATACCTATGATTTTGGTGAAGAAAACTAGGAGAAGAAGAGAGTTTTCACTAGCCAAAAATAAGCTCCATGCACTCTTTTATATAGTCTGTGAAAAGCAAACGTAACCCCATATAATAATGTAAATCAATTACCTTACTTTTGGGGAATGGGATACAAAGGAGGGAGGTTGACAAGCAACCTTCCATGGTTGTCTAATTTTCAGAAATGGTGTAGGAAAGAAGACAAAATTATTTTTCTAGGTTCTTCAACCATAAAAGTAACCAACTAGTTAATGTAAGTTCATCTAAACTGTCCAAAAGTTTGTACCTGACTTATTAAATCATACCATATGATATAATAACTAGCTTGTCTTCTCTTTACTTATTATTTTCACTAGAAAACAATAATTATTCCCTGATTATATTCAAGATTTGATATTATTTATTAACAGTAATATAAATAATAAATATACAAAATGTGTCAACTTGATAAAGGTGTGACCATATAAGATTGTATGTTGTAAGCAATATCACTCAATAATGATTCTCGAGCATATAGATCCAACAATATCCCACTTGCACAAGATTGATTATAAATTGACATGCATAGTAGCTGGCATCTAGCAATAGGCGACTGCCCCTAACAACATACAATGGGTTTTATTAAAAACTAATTCTAGGAATTTAAAGCAACAAATTTTACTAAATGTGTGGTATCAATTATTCTTCTATCTCACACATCATGTATAACATGAGATGTGGATCACAATCAGTCTCGTTTAGTGTTTAAGTTTTAGTAAGGCCTTAGATATCCATGGATCATATTTAAGCCATGTTGAAGAATACAAAGGTACAATCTCATGTTGAAGTAAGGCCAACAATGATGCTTATGGTTGCCTTTTATGGATCGTATTTAAACCATGTCTAAGCACCGCAATTCTTGACCTCAAGTCTGAAATATTTATATAATGTTGAAGAATACAAAGGTAAATTTTTTTTTTTATCAAACATCACTTTTGACTACGATCCATAAAGTGAGTTTGATGTGGGTAAGGTCTAATACTTATCCTCATAATCAAGTACTTACGAAGTAGGTAACAACTCTTGTTGTTTTCATATCCATGAAAATCAACCATTCCATTCATATTATTCTTATCTCATTATTTCTCCCACAACTACGAACGACTATTAACATTTAGAAAAACCAAATTTATTCAAATATTAGACATGCTAATATAGAACACAACAATTAGCTAATGAAAGAATACATCCAACATATCAACTCATTTTTAATATATGTTGCTTGTACTGTTATAATATCCAAATACAAAATTTCAATTAAATACATCTATTTAGGAAAACAATGGTCCTATAGCCCCAACTTGACTTTCATGCTTTAGCTAATGAAGGAACTTTGTTCAGTAGATTTGACAAACCTGATTTATATAAACTTTGCAAATACATCCATTTTAAGTTTTATATTTATAACTCATTAATAAAGAAGACTATTGGGAATGTATTAGATGCTTAAATATGACTTAGATACCAATACATTTGTAATGAGATTACTCATAGTCATAGTGAACTAGATATGTAAGTATCTTCATCTATGGTTCCACGAACAACAATGTACTTTAAATTTGATGTGTAACTATAATTAAAATATACATGGAACTATAATTCATGTAACTTTCTCTTCATTCATATTGAGGACATGTTCGATTGTGACTGAGAATCGTCTTAATCTACTAGTATTTAAGTCGCCATGCTTTAGGCATATGATTTTTCCAGACTTCATGCATAATCATGACACATATGACTAATCTACTTTGCAACAACATATGGAACATAATCATATTATCTATTTCAAAAATATTATACTAGGCTTTGTAGGAATGCTCAAAATCATGCAATACGGTATTTGAAAAGATAACTCTCTCACATTCTAAAATCATAAACTCTTTAAGATTCTTAACAATTAATAAAATTTTACTTAATCTTTTAATTTGCCATGATCTGTCTATATAGATATTTTTTCCTTGAATTAGTACGTGTATCACATACAAGACTAGGAATGTTATAGCACTCCCAGTAGCTTTATAGAAACACAAGAGACATCTTGATTCATAATTAAATTACACTATGTAATTATCTTATTATAAAGAAGAATGTGAATTTTAGATGTTATCTTAAATCTAAAAAGATTTTTATTCATGTATGTTTTCTCATTTGAAACTCACTTACTCTTTATATTCCTAATATATCGAAGAAGATTAATCAAGCCCATACTAGATAATCATACTTTAACATATCTCTATATGTTCTATTAGTTTTTGATCAACTATTGAATAGATTTGAGAACAATTGAAAAAACTTGAGAGTTCCAAACTATGATGCATTTAGTTTACGATTCTTTAGCTCTTAAGGTTCTAAATTGCTCCCACTTAGAATTTTTTTTTTCTTAATATATGTCTTCTAAAATGGTTAAGCTTATTGTCCAACACAAGCTACATAACTCTATACCTTTTAGATAAAGATAGACCATTACATCCATATTCTAATGAAAGTACTTAATATGCTTGTTTGGTTGGAAACATATATATTCAATATATATTTTTTGCAGTAAGCATAATTCAAAATATTTAAAAGTAAATATTTCCTTTTTGTTTAAAAAACATCATATAATAGACTACAAAGTCTATGTTTTATCCTCTTCAAAAATATGTACCATCAACATTTAACTACTGGCTAGGTGACGCTATCCCAATAGAAAATACGAAGGCTACATCGAACATCAGATGAAAAATCTCAGAGACCCAGTAATCCTATGCCATAAGAATCTGTACAACTGACGAGTGAGTATTTTTGTCGGAATGAGTCGTGAATTGATTCCAACACTCCTAAGACGTTCCAAGAAGACTTGGTTTACGAAACTCATTTCTTTATCACAACGAAAGGTGAAAGATCGTCTCGTTAATTTGTATTTTAATCTTCACTATAAAAAAAATTGAGCAAATCAAAGTTTCAATAACAAGAATAAAAGTCATTAGTGAAATTTATTATGCATCTATCACCAAATCTATTCATGGACTGAAAAGATTAGATACATCACTTATGTATAATCCTTTGTAAAGCCTTTTGTTTTTTTAACTACTAATAGATAAAGAAACTTGTGAATAATCTTTACATATAAATAGCACTAACATACGAAAAATAAATCATGCTCATTTTCCTTCAAAAATTGCATCCTTTTGATGTTTGTATGTGTTTTTCATATTTATATAGTCATGATGACTATGACATCAATAAGTTTGAATTAAATATAATTTGATTATATCGGTGTTATCTTTAGAAATATTAATTTAAAGAAAACTTATATATTTACATCATCAATAGGATTTTGAAAAACATATTCTGAACACATAAGACATCGTTTCAAAACATGAATGTAAACATTAATTAAATGATAAGTAAATATAGAGTTATTCATAAATTTAAACTATTACATGTTCCTATAAGATTAGGTACAAAACATCTATTATTCAAATAAGTATAACAACACTTGTTAAATCTTCAACATGAAATACCATTTGTGTATAATCAGTTGATTATTTCTTCCAAAACATTAGCATAAAATATCAGTTATTAGTGTCACATGAAGTATAAAATACTCAAGTGAATGACAGAAACTTAAGTAGTTCAATCATTAAGATATCTTAATTCTTGGTCATGCAAGACTACGTCAACTTGGTGAGATAATGTCGGTCCCTCTTTTGGTGTCCAGTTTCTTCACTATAGAAACACCATTAATCATTTTGGTCCTTTCTTGATTTCTAGGTTTATGTTGTATTTCCCTTAACTGAACTATAGGTCTATTAGAGTACACAATCTCTTGGACTTCCTTTATTCAATGGTTGAACATGTTTGAAGCATGTTCTACTATTCTGATTGAATATCTGGTTTACTAGATGAGACATCTGATATGTTTCATAATTATTGAAGACTTTCTGCAAGTCAAAGATAATTATTCCAGTATGATGTGAGACAAATCACATCATCACAATAATGCTTCCAATATGATGTGAGACAAATATGGACATTTTGTTAACCATAAGAAATTCCTGCTTGTTTTCGAAAAACCAAACATTATCAAACAAAAAAAAATTCTAACATATAAAAGAGGGATCTGATACCACTGATGAGTTTTGATAACAAAAATGAAGGAATGTTTTTCCTAAAACCACAATGAAAGCTTTAAATATAAAAATATTATTTTTAAGTATTTTAAAAAACAAAAATACCAAGGATCCATTTATACATGTTAGAATGATATCAAAACCAACCATATGGTGTTTTAGAATGATAACCATTGGAGCCTTTGAACCCATTTGATATTGGGGTGTTGATGAAGATAAAAAGTGTTGGGTTATGAGCATTTTAACACTCCTAAGTGTACAAGAAACCCTAAATACCTTGGATCTATGTTTTCTCTATTATACATGCAAATATGATTATTCCAAGGTATTACCCTAACTAGCATACAATCTTTTGATACTTGAATAATAAACTAGATAGAAATACATACCCTGTTGATGTAGCTTAACTCCATAAAGCTCGAGAACCTAGTGCCCCAAGTGTGACACCTCAAATGGTTTAGACAACATCAAATACACAAGGGATAACTTAGAGAGAAATGATACACTTCATGAAATCGGCTAGCCCTCACCATTCCTTCATAGTCTCTCACGGTGGCCGATTTTCACAAGAATAAGATGCTTATACAGTGTGTCACAATTAGGGTTACACCATGTAAACCCTAATTGTCATGGCCTTTCATTTCCATGATCCATGGGTACAAAACCACCATGGTGTGGGATTAATTTCTAAGTCCATAACTATACTTGGTATGTACTTGACCCGACCCGGCATGGTCCATTTGGGTTGCACTTCACCGGCACAATTTATATGGATAGTCTTTTGAGAATACTATATTTATGTTTTATATTAATATATTATAAGTTCTAATATGTTAATATGGAATCATATTATTTAATTAGTATTGATCAAGAATTAATTTAGAATTAATTAAGTGATCAAAAGGAACTAATTAAATATGGACTCTTATTTATATTTATATATATATATATATATATATATATATATATATGGAATGGGCCAAGTTCATTTGGGTTGGGCTAAGCTTTTATGGATAGTCCATGGAGCTTTTAACCCATGGATCCTATGTAAATGAAAGGTCATGGGTATTAGGGTTTACATGAATGTAACCCTAATCCTTCATAATATATAAAGGGCTCCTTGGCTCACAAAATTGGCACTAGTGTGGGTACACTAAGAGGGCTAGCCGATTTCACTAGAGAGAACCAAGTATCCATATTCTCTACAGTCTTCCAAGGTGTTTTGGTGATTTGTGATTCCACTTGAGGCTTCCACACTATTGGGGCTAAGCTCTTAAAGCTTTGATGAGTTATAAAATCTCTTTTGATCGATTAGATATTTGTAACAGGTGAATAAAGAACATGAAAAGCAGTGAAATAAAACACAAGTATGGATCACAATGAGTCGAATGATTCAATTACTCAATCCTCAGCAGAGCTCGACTAAGAACTTCCGCTGTAGAGGATTCTAGGGTTACAAAACAAGAACGATGAATATGCTTGAAAATACTTATCTAATCGTTTCTAATCATTACTTTCTAGGATGCATGCAAGCATCTATTTTTAATAAACCCTACAAAACTCACGGATGGACAGGCCCATACCGGAGACAAAACATGGACTAGCTAACGAGCCCAATAGACGCAACACAATACTGGGCCTAACAATCTCCCCCTTTGCGTCAATTTGGAGCGAGACTATCATTTATTCTTGCTTGGACCAGCAGCAGGAACTTTCTTGGTTGTATCAAACAGACGCGAGATAAGCGCAAGGATAGTCTGTCTAAAGCGAATGTACCATTGAATCATGTCGTCAAAGTACTTTTTATCATCCGTTGTGTTCTGTTTGCACCGATGGATAATTCCTAAGACATGCTCCAAACAAGCAGTGGTATAGAGATGTTTGTCTGCCAAAGCGAAAAGACATTTCTGGCCTTCGTTTCTGGTAAACATAACAGAGTTTCTCTTCGGGTCTATCTTTCCCATCTGCATCATGTTTGGGTCACTTGCTGAGCCAACAGGAGAGATGGTAGGCTTTTTCTTGAATACAGTCGCTATCTCCTGATCCATCTTGGCGACTTCCATAATGTAACAAACAAGCATCCTCTTGATGTGGTAGATGATCGGACCATATTCTGCTTCATTAGTAAGAAGGATGTTGTGCAAGATGATCCAGTCGTGTGGATTCAAGTTGGGAAGATCAGCAAGCGAGATGGCATGTTCGGTCTTAGAAGATCCCCTTAGCACCTTAAACCGAACGTTAGTGAAGTTTCCTTCCTTGTACGGCTTTAGAACCCGAACATTGATAATCTTCTGAGCGCTCCATGTTTGGTATTGTGGTTGAGCGGCCCTCAGATAGAATTCGAATAAGTCCCAATCAACCTTTGGATGAGGATGAGGGAACTCAGCAACATTGTCAAAGGCATGGAATACAAACGCCTTTCGGGTTAGTGGCATGTTGAACTGAGAATCGACAGTATTATCACGATCAAGAGAGATGACCGGTTCTAGCCATAAGATGCTAGGTGTTTCGATGGCTTCTTTCAGTAGCTTCTCAAGAGTCCAAGGAGGAAAAAGAGCTTTCCTGCTCTCGAGAAGGTCGTGAGCTTCTTTTTGTCTTCTTTCGGCTTCTTCAGCCTCTCTAGCTACACGAGCACTGATGTCTGCATCTTTATCTCGACCCTGTCTCTTTAAAAGGTCGGCAATTGTCTCCTTATCATCATCATCGCTCTCCTCAGCAATTTTCTTGCCCTTGTCTTTCACACCGGAACCTAAGGCTTGGCCTATTGGAGGAGGTTCGGATTTGTGAGTTGCTGTTGAAGTAGGAGGCGGTTGAGACACATTCTCTTTTTATACCCCTTGTTTCGGAATGGACACGAAATCAAGGAGCCCTTCAATCTTGCTCAGGAGAGAGAGGGCAGGAGCAAGTTTTTCTGCAAGAGTTCGCCTGACAGAATAGTTGATTATCAGGCCATGTGCTTCCAGGATGTTGGAGATAGCTGAGTGGACATCCGAAACACACGAAGAAATTATCTCTCTTTCAGATCTAAGAGACTCAATCTCCTTTTTTGAGTTGGAGAATTGAATACTCTTGACCTTAAGAGCGGTAGTCTTCCTTGCAAGAGCATCCATAAGGGAGTTCTCAGCAGCTAAGTCTTCTTGAAGCTTGGAGAGGCATTCCTCAATGGTTGTTTTGAAAGCTGAGTGGTCGTCTGATAGAGTTTGACGAAGAGAAGCGAACGACTTCAGCTTTGATGCAACTGATGTGGCCAGCTGGTTGACAATTGGTTCCAGCGTTGTTTTGGTGGCTGCAGCAGTTTCCTGTAATGATTGCAATAAAGAAGAAGCATCAGTAAATAGTTTATCGACTTTTTCGGTCGCTGCCTCACAGGCTTTGGTTGAGGCATCAATGGCTGCAGTGGCGGAGTCTAGCGAGACTGGATGAGCTTTGGAAAAAGAATCAACAATCTGCTGAATAGCAGCTTCAGAGATGGAGGACTGGGATGTAGAAGATGAGGCAATGAGCGAATCGATTTTATCTTGAAGCTCTTTGAGATGCTTCTTTGTGACAGGAGCATCGTCATCGTCGTCACTTTGAACTTGAAACGGACTATAGTAGACCGAATCGAAGGTCATGTCCTCTCCGCCGAGGAATGGTTCTTCGTCCTCTGCTGCCTGAGGTGAGGGTTGTCACACCCCAAAATCGGAATGGCGGAAACGTTCTGGGGTGGATGACGTCATGTCAAGTATCCCAACACATGCATTATAGTAATCAAAGTACAACAAAACATTGCATTAATAGTAATAGTTTTACATGGTTACATTAATACATCAAAGTAATACAAGTAATAGAATAAATACAGCGCGATACTAAGCTATCTTCATCAACAGCTCCGGGGATGTACCTGTCTAATGCTAACCTGAGAATACAAGTTATTTGAAAAGCGAGTATCAACATATTTACAAATGCTGGTGAGTTCATAAGTATTTAGTGACATTTCATTCAAATAACTTTATAAAGTAATAGTTTAAGTGTTTACATTGTATTAGAGTTCTTTCCCGAAAATCCTATATTTTCTTTTATCAAAGCAGTCTTCTACCAAGACTGGTCAGTGTTATGTGATAAAAATTAGTTTTCCCTTAATTGCTATCATTATCAAAATACTGAATTTGATTATTAAAGAAAGCAAGAGACAACAGGGAAATAACATATGCCTCAGCAGTGAGGACTTCTGACTAAGGCAAAGGAATCATAGACTCCAGGAGAGTATCGAACGAACGACACGCCTGGTTCAGTCTAACAAAAAAGAGACACGGACCCCAGAAGGTACCAAATGAAAGGTACAGCTGGTATGGTCCAAAATAGTGAATATAGACCGCAGACAATATCAAATGAAAGATACGTCTTGTAAGGTCAAAACAGAGGAGACAGACCCCAGACATTATCAAATGAAAGATACGTCTTGTAAGGTCAAAACCGAGGAGACAGACCCCAGACAATATCAAATGAAAGATACGTCTTGTAAGGTCAAAACAGTGTAACTCTGAAATTGAATTACCAGCATACAGTGTAAATTGCTGGCGAAATACCGTTACCTTAAAGCCAATGAATTATAAGGTAACCTGGGATACTCGTAACCATACTGACTAGAGTACCAGACGCCCTACAAGCGTCTAAATTGTGACATTTGTCACCCGTTGGCTTGGTAGGCTGGGACTGTAGCTAGTAGTCTGGGTGCGGGGTTGTCAATCCCGTATAGATCTATACACACAATGTCAGCTCTCCCTACAGGAGATTCTGGTTACCAATCTAGACGACGGAGAAGGCCGTGTCCTGAAGATGCATCCCAAATAGTGGGTAGAGACTTCCAAATAGTGGGTAGTGTGTAAGTGCTGAACTAGAAGTAGAGACTTCCCAATAGTGGGTTTCCAATGTAAGTGTAGACTAGAGGTAGAGACTCTTAACTGAACTGACTAGAGAATTCCTATATGTCCCTACTCATATACATAATATATAACTAATGATTCAAACGACCTTCGGACGGCCATCCGATCCCACCAGACCACATCTTAACGAAGAAAAGGAAATAGGGCAAACAAGCCTTCCTAAGTCTTTCAATCATTACTTATATGTACCTATATAAGCACAGACATACATCTAACTACGACTGAGTGTGTATCAAGTAGGAGTGATCTTTGTGAAGTAGAAGTGTCTAACAAGTGAAGTAGGAGTGATCGCAAGTGAAGTAAGAGTGTCGAACAAGTATAAGCGTATCACGAAGCATATCACGAAGTAGAGACGACAATAAGTGAAGTATGAGCGTATCGAGTATAAGTGAAGTAGAGTCGATATCAAGTATAAGAGAAGTAGAATCGTATCACTAAGTAAGAGTGTGAATAAGTATAAGTGTCCATCAGATATAAGTGACTTCAGGTATAAGTGAAAGCGTTACAGAGTAGGAGTATAAAATAAGTATAAACGAAGCAGCAGTATTTAACAAGTAAAAGTATACGTCAAAAAAGGGAAACTTTGATGAAAAACCTTTATATCCGGGGAAAATCACAATTTGTATTCTTTTGTAAAATATGTTTGAAAACCTTAGAAAATCTTTCATAAACCAGTTTTGAATGAATTTAGATAAAACAGTATAAGTAAGAGTTTTGAAACAATTGAAAACCATTATAGTGTCCTACTCGGTAAAACAGTGTACAGTGGTAAAATCTTGTGCATGCGGGTTATCAATCACATGTGATTGATATGATAACTGGCATGTTTAACTTGTATTCCCCCCTATAAAACATGTTAAAACATTTAAAAGGTTCATTCAGGGGTATGAACTCACCTGGTGTAAGTAGGTCCGACGAAGGTGTCGTTTGGGCGTTCGGTGTCACGCAAGGAATTGAACACACACAATGACCTAATTAACATATGATAACATATGTTCACATACAATTAGTATATTTAATACTAATTAAACAAATATACGCGCTCGCAGGAGCGGAAAAGACTTTGGTTAAGTGTTTGGGTGTCCCGGGTAGCGTTTAAGGGTGTGTATGACCTAGGAATGGAGTTTACTCTCCGAGAGTAAACCCTTAATAGTTAGTTTACGGCCCAGGGACTACTCACCATGAGTTTATGGCCGTAAACTCATGATGATGGGTTCTAGGGTGGTTTAAGGCTTCTACTTGCTCATGGAATTATTCTAAGTACTTCTCCAAAAAGGCATGAGTGGGTTTAAGGCTTCTAAGGGCATTATATTGGAGTTTACGGCCTAGGGACAACTCCTAAGGGAGTTTACGGCCGTAAAATCTCATCCCTTGAGTCTGGTGAAGTTTGAAGCCCCTAATACCTTCCTAGCATTTTATAGAATTAGTCCAAGGCCATTTGGGGGGCAAAAATCACATTTTTGGCTTGGTTTGGGGAGTTTACGGCCTTGACACAAGTCTGGGCCGTAAACTTCTTTTGTCCCTCCATTTTAATGTGTTTAAATGGTTAAAACCCGAAATGATAAGCCCCTAATTTATGTATGAAGTCCTAGGGTGGTTTGGGAGTGTTTTTGGGGCTTAATGACATGTTTAAGAGGTGTTTACGGCCTTGGCATATCCCTGGGCCATAAACTCTCTTTTACCCCCTAAAATCATGTGATTTAATGTTTAAACACTCCTAGTCAAATCCCTTAATTTATTTCTAAGCCTTTAGGGACATTTTGGGGTCATTTTGGCCTCATTTTAGGTGTTTACGGCCTAAGGAGGAGCTTAGGCCGTAAACTCCTTTTCAATAGCTTCTAGGTTTGATTTCTAAGCTATAAACACGAATCAATATGTTTAGAATAGGCTAGGGTAAGCGAACTTACAATTTGGAAGCGTTTGGTTGCGGATTCGGGGAGAAAACAAGTCTAGAGAGAGAGTATAGAGAGAGAGGGTGGAAAATCTCCAAATGGAGTTTACTCCCCTTTATATATGGGTGGGAGTTGGAGCTTAGTGGAATTCTACCCGATACTGCCGTTATACGGGGCTTTTGGTCGCACCCGATTTAGTGGTCGTAACAATAAAACTTAACATTTTCCAAATAAATGGAAATGGGTGTTTTGTGTTTTTATTTCTTTTTATCACGACTTAACGGCATATTAAATGTAAACAAATGGAATGTTTATTAAATTTGACGACCTCTAATTAACGGAACTTTATAAACTGGAGTATTCCGTTAATGGTAACGGGGAAATGTAACGGAACAACTTGGGTTGTCACAAGGCTGGTGGTGAGGGTGGAGGATCGGTAGGTGTAGTAGGCTCGGGTTGGCTGGTATGTTTGGTTGTTGGTGTGGGTTCGGGTGCTGAGGTGGATTTGGGTGCGTCAGTATGAACCCCCGTATCAGATACGTTGGTTCTTACTTCTGCAGTTGTTGTTGTTGCTTCTGTAAAGATGGGTGGGGGTACTGGGATGGAGGTGGATGGTATTTGAGTGGTGGAGGTTATGGGGGGAATGGAAATAGGAATTGTAACTGGTGGAGAAGAAATTGGAGAAGTGGAAATGTGAATCTCTGGTGTAGGTGAACGTGGTGGAGTGTTACCATGAGGAGATCCGTCAGAATCAGAACCCTCTCCCTCAGATTCGCTTGAGGAAGAAGCGATAATCAGCTTTCGCCTTGGTTGGGTTTTTCTCTTCTTCATCGAAGGGGATTGGACAACCTTGGTGGTTTTTCTCTTCTTGGGAGATGGGCCTTTCGCTCCCTTTGCAACCTGCTTGCCCTTATCAGTCTTCTTTCCTCTTGGGGCAGGCTTGTCAGCATCGTGAATTGACTTGAGCATCTCAGGAGTAAGCTCTCTCGGACCAGAGCGTCAGAACTCCTTGTATGTTGTTATAATCCAGCTGTTAGCAGGAACATCGTCGTACATCGATTCAGGGATTGAACAGTTGAAGGGAAATTTTGAGGCGTCGGAGACAATGATCTTCGTGGTATGGAAAGTACCAATCGAAGACATTTGAGAACCAGCAACAATGGGGACGTGGTACTTGTCCATCACCCATTTGGTAACAAGAGTCCAAAAACGGGCATATGAAATTTCAGAGTGCCGAGAAGTTGAAGAAAGACTCTGAATAAGTTGTTTCCAAAGGACCGATCTGTAGTCCATATTGATTCCGTTGTAGATCCCGTACAGAATCGAGAGAAAAAGACGACTTGCCCCGTCCGATCCAGCACTGCGTTCAGACAGCCCCTTGAACAGTACCGTAAATAACCCATTCCACTGAGGAGGCAGGCACGATTTCTTGAATTTCGTGACCATAGTCAGCACCTCGGTGTACCCCATGTTGTAGAACATTGAAAACAGGTGACCCACCGGAATCGATTCAGGGTTAACCCTAGTTGAATCAGGTTCAAACCCCAAAATCGAGCAGAAACGTTGTTTGGAGATCGACGCCTTGTGATCAAGCACGTCGAAGAAAATCCTGTCGATGGCCTTGTCGTAATGAGCAGTGGCGAAGATTTGAGATAAGAACTCCATAGGAACTGTTTCAACCTTGGTAAGAGCAGGAGCAAGTGGCGAGTACTTGAGACACTCGATTATTGGGAACATGAAAGCGTCGTACACCTGAGGAGTAAGATCAACAATCAAACTCTGCTGGGGACAAATCGGCAAGATGTGTGAAGTAGTGTGAACTGAGGAAGAATCCGCCATTGTTGTGAAGAAAAGGGGAGAGATGATGAACAGTAGAGTGTTTGAGTGTTTTCTTACTCTCTGGAAATATGGGTGCAGTAAAGAGGTAAACAAAGGTTTACGTTAGCTTTTATACTGTGGGTAGAGAAGAGAGAAGAATCTTTCCCAAATCTTCGAGTGAAATACGAAGAGTTTTTCGGAGGCTATTGACGCGTGACAGTTGGTATTGCCAATGATTACGCATGAGAGAGAGTGTCAGTACCGATTTACACGCCTTCCCATCAGGCGCCATTTTTAGATGAAACGTTTCCAATTCGCACGCCTGGCCTTCTAGCGCCGTTTGAAATCAAATTGATTTGACTCCCGCCTGAGTCAACATTTTATCATCTTATCTTTTTAACGGCATCTTTAAAGCAAAATTACCCACGTGGATTAATATTAACCACAACCCGTTTATAACTGCCAATCCCATTAAAATGCCTTGTAACTAATGAAATCAGAATTTTGGAAAATCAAAAAGATTTTCGTGCTTAGTGTGTAAAAGAAAAGGAAATAAAGCAACACATTTGAGGGATTATGTGATGTCAATAAAGACACGAAACAATGGATCCCGGGCACGAATCTCTACCTTCAAAGTCAAGAGAGACCGTAAAGTGTGTGTGTGGTTTCCCGTTGAATAACGATCAGACACTTATTAAGAAGTGTTGAAAGGCTTCTTTTAATTAGGCTTATTTGGGTGGCTTTCGCTTCAATTCAGAATTCCTGATCTTGATATAAGACAGAAATCGAACGAAGTACTTGTGAGACCAGTGTAGTCTGTTGAACAAGTAGGTTGGATATAATTTAAGTGGCAAGGTAAAATAATGTATGTAAAATCTCAAAAAAAAAATAAAACTGGATTCCAAGGGAAGAAATGTTATTGGTTTTAACAATTTCATAGAAATCACTCAAAAGGAAATTAGAGATTTTACTTTGTATCCTCATGGATAAGTCCGTCAATTCATTAGTGAAAGCTAGACAAAATTTATTGTTCACTGTCAATGCATAGTAGGAATTGAATTGTGGGTTTCACTTAGCACGTAGTGACACGAGGCTAAGATCATGAACACATAAATTGTGTAACCATAAACCTCAGTGGTAATTTCTGAGAGTCTCAAGGGTTACGTTTGTGAAGCGAATAAGATGAAGAAAAGTAATGTAGATGGTGTAAAGAAACCAAAGTACCTCTGCTGTTAAATTAGGGACCAAGCAGAAAACTCTTATCTCAGGTGAGAAGAGAGTTAGGTAGCTCATGATTAGAATAAATATGAAAACCTAATTGGGAAGACAAGGTTTGTTTGTACCAAGTCAGTAAGACTATTATTCAGAATCAGGTGAGGCTTTGGACACATACAGCAACATGCTTCTAGGGACACTTAACTAGTGAAATGATTTCCCCACAAATAGACATACAAAAAGATAAGACATAAAAATACAAAATAAAAATAAAATAAATAAATAAATAAATATTTTTGGAGGTTTTTTTTTTTTTTTTTTTTTTTTTTTTTTTTTTTTTTTGAAGTAACGAAATGAAAACAAGAAAAAGAGAAAATTTTTTTTTTTGGAATTTTGGATTAAGAAAAAAAACTTAAAAAAAAATTGGAAACACAAAGAAAGTTTGGAACCAAACCCGAGCGTTCGGTCTATTCCGGTTTTAAAAAAAAATTTGGAACCGAACCCGAGCGTTCGGTCTATTTCGGTTGAAAAAAAAAATAAGTTTGAGTAAGAACAGAAGTTTGAAAATAAGAGAAATGAAGTTGAGAGAATAATACAAAAGGATTACAACCAAAGAAACTACCTTTGAGTAATAAGTGACGATGAGATGATACGACCGAACCCGAGCGTTCGGTTCATTTCGGTATACCAAAACAAGATCCGAACCCGAGCGTTCGGTTCATTTCGGCACACATGAGATGCGAACCCGAACGTTCGGTCTATTTCGCTTCCAACTTTTAATATTGAGAAGTAGTCTTTGGTACTGAATCCGATTCCATCATTCCTAGCCCTTGTAGAATTTTGTTAAAAGATGCTTCAAGAAGAGCTTTGGTGAAGATGTCGGCCAGTTGATCAGTGGTTCGAACAAGGTGAATTTCGACGTTCCCATCTTCCACATGATCCTTTATGAAGTGATACCTCAGTGCTATATGCTTGGTCTTGGAATGTTACACTGGGTTATGACAAATCCTAATTGCACTTTCTGAGTCACAATATAGTGGGATCTTTTTCATATTGAGTCCATAGTCCCGAAGCTGGCTTTGGATCCAAATCACTTGAGACGTACAGGAGGCAGCTGCGATGTACTCTGCTTCGGCTGTAGACAGAGATACACATGTTTGTTTCTTTGATTGCCAGCTAACCAACTTCTCGTCTAGGAATTGGCAGCCTCCAGTGGTGCTTTTCCAGTCTAAACCACAACCTCCAAGGTCTGCATCTGAGTAGGCTTGAACGAAGAAGCCTGAGTTTGATGGATACCATAAACCGAGAGAGGTGGTTCGTTTCAGATACTTGAGTATGTTCTTCACTGCAAGCATATGGGGTTCACAAGGATTTGCCTGAAATCTAGCACAGTAACAAACACAAAACATTATATCAGGCCTGCTAGCAGTAAGGTACATTAAAGAACCAATCATCTGACGATATAATGTAATATCGACTGTTTCTCCAAGGATGGTGTAAGCTTAGTGCCGAATGCCATTGGAACTTTAACTTTTGAGTCTCTCATCATGCCAAATTTAGCAAGAAGAGACTTGGTGTAAGCTTCCTGGTTGATAAAGATGCCTTCGGATCCCTGTCTAATACTTAAACCAAGGAAAAAGTTAATCGGACCCATTGAGCTCATTTCAAATTTAGTCTCCATCAGCTTTTTGAATTCAGCTGTTAAGCTAGGATTCGTTGAGCCAAAGATGATATCATCGACATAGATTTGAACAATCATAAGGTGGTTACCTTCCTTCTTATGAAAGAAGGTTGGGTCAACCGATCCTTGTTTGAATTTTGACATCTTTAAAAACTTGGTTAGCGTTTCATACCATGCCCTAGGTGCTTGTTTCAGACATAAACCGCTTTGTCCAGAATATAACAGTGATTGGGGTACTTTTCATTGACAAACCCAAGAGGTTGCTCCACATAAACGGTTTCCTCAAGTTCTCCATTTAGAAAGGCGCATTTCACGTCCATTTGGTAGACCTCAAAGTTCTTATGTGCAACATAGGCCAGAAATATTCGAACAGATTCCAGCCTCGCTACCGGAGCAAAAGTTTCCTCATAGTCAATTCCTTCCTCCTGGTAGTATCCTTTCACCACGAGACAAGCTTTGTTTCGAATCACATTGCCTTCCTTGTCCATTTTATTTATGAATACCCATTTAAGACCAACAACTGAGGCGTCTTTAGGAGTTGGAATGAGGCGCCAAACCTTGTTTCTTTCGAACTCGTTGAGTTCGTCTTGCATAGCTTGAACCCAGTCAGAGTGATCAAGAGCAGTATTAACTGTCTTTGGTTCAACTTTTGAGACGAAAGAATTGTACATACAGAACTTTACTTTGGAGAATAGAGAAGTTTGCTTTGCCTTTAGTTGAGATCGGGTCAGGACCATTTCAGAGACATTACCCACAATCTGTGAAACAGGATGATCTCTGGTCCACTTAACAAGAGGAGGGTAATTTGGATCATAGGATGGATCCAATTCAGCATTCACCATTTCTTCTAATTCAGATTGGCTATCATCGTCGTAAAACACATCGGCATTCTCCCCCTCGACTGATGAGCTTTCAGGTGTAGCTGGACTTTCTGGTGCTATAGGACTTTCGGGTGGTGTTGAGCTTTCGGGTGCAGTTGAGCTTTCGGGTGGAACTGGAGTGGAATTCTCCCCCTCAATTTGTGAGCTCGGTTGTTTTGAAGAAGGTGGATTCTCCCCCTCCACTGAAGCACCATGCTTTGGAGGTTCTTTTGGAACATGTTCTCCTTCACCCATTCGTTTGGCGGCATCATCGACGATTTGCTTCAGATGGTCGACTTTGTTGTCTGCTGCCTTGGCTTCTGAGAGAACAGCTTTCTCCGGTTCATCGAATAGTTCTAGAAACTGTTCAAACAAATTAGCAATCGAGGCCGTGACTTGACCTGTTTGAGTGAAAATCTCTCCAATTGCATCTTCAGTGGCCTTTAGCTTCTTGACGTAGCTGTCATCGAAAGTCACATAATACGTTTCTTCGATCTTCCTCGAACGCTTATTTAAAACCCGGTACGCTTTTGAACTGAGTGAGTATCCCAGAAAAATTCCTTCATCAGCTTTAACGTCGAACTTGTTACGATGTTCTCTAGAGTTGAAGAGGAAGCATCGTGAGCCGAATACATGGAAGAATTTAACGTTCGGCTTCCTGTTTTTGATGATCTCATAAGGAGTAAGAGAAAAACGCTTGTTGAGATAGGACCTGTTCTGCGTAAAACATGCTGCAGCAATAGCATAAGCCCAGAAATATAAGGGTAGAGAAGCGAAACTTAGCATCGTTCGGGCCGCCTCACACAAGGACCGGTTTCGTCTTTCGACAATACCGTTCTGTTGAGGGGTGTAGGGGGCTGAGAAGTTATGACTGGTTCCTTTTTCTGCCAAAAAGTCTTCAAATTCTTTGTTTTTGAACTCCAGTCCATTGTTGCTCCTGATGTTGCGAATGACTTTTCTCAGTTGCACATCAACCTGCTTAACAAACATCTTTAGCTTGAGAGTGGCCTCAGATTTGTGCTTCAGAAAGAACACCCATGTAAAACGTGAAAAGTCATCAACAATAACAAGAATATACTTGCTACCGCCAATGCCTTCGATAGATGATGGACCACATAAGTCAATGTGAAGTAACTCAAGTGGTTCGACAACTTTAGTGTTTATAATGGATGGGTGACTTTGACGACTTTGCTTCCCCATTTCACATGCAGTACAAAAATGTTCTCGATCAAACTTGAGCAATGGAAGACCCCGAACATGACCTCCAGTAACAAGCTTGTTGATATCTTTGAAGTTGAGATGGGAGAGCCTTCGGTGCCACAACCAGCTTTCATCAGAATGAGCTTTGGATAACAGACAGATAGCTGGATTTCCTTTGATAGGTTTGAGATTGAGAGG
This sequence comes from Lactuca serriola, assembly GCF_051521515.1. Lineage (NCBI taxonomy): Eukaryota > Viridiplantae > Streptophyta > Magnoliopsida > Asterales > Asteraceae > Lactuca > Lactuca serriola. The sequence continues at coordinate 89,526,278 of NC_136416.1, read as the reverse complement.
AAACATTTCGCCTTTGCGTTCTGATTTGAGAATTACCCTTTTTGTTTTCTTCTCTATGATTTCCGAACCCTCATCGTCAAATGAAACTTTAAGACCTGTACCTCCAACAAGCTGAGATACACTGATGAGGTTATGTTGTAGCCCTTCAACGTACGCCACCTTTCTTATAGTGAAATCTCCATTGGTTATCATCCCATATCCCTTTATCGTTCCATATGAGTTGTTCCCGAACTTGACATTCCCAGCATTCTGAAGAGATCGAAATTCCCTTAGCTCTTCCTTCCTGTCATGTGACGTGAGCAGCCACTGTCAATATACCATTCTTCGTCGAACTGCTCGTCACTAATAGCCCGCAAAAATTAAGCAGATTTAGGAACCCAAAGTTTCTTGGGTCCACGTGAGCCTTTCATAGGAACAGGAATAGTTAGAGAAACATCAACAAGATATGTTCTTTTTATTAATGTTGTTTCATCTTTCTTCTTAATTGTGTATACTTTGATTTTGTTAGGATTAGTTACAGTCGTTTTGGTTTCAAGTTTTGGCATTTGGGCTTTGGACTGCTTTCGGTTATTCTTGACTGTGGAAACCTTCGATTTTCCTTTCAAATCCTTTGAAGATTTTGAACTTTGAGCAGGAACAGAATTAGGTTTAGAATAGAATTGAGAATTAGAAGATTTAGAATGGGAATTTCTTCTGTCTTGTGGTTCGATATGACCCTTTTGTTTTTGGTCATTAGGAGGGGCGAAACTTGACGTTCGGTAGCCATTGCTTTCGGGACCGAACCTGTCCTTTCGGTTGCTGCCTAAACTGAACTTGTCCTTTCGGTTGTTGTTGCTCTCTGAACCGAACCTGTCCTTTCGGTTATGTTCCTCATGTGGCCTGAAATCCTTTTTCTCTTGCTTTGAATTCTTATAGTGATAAGAAAAATGATTGTTTTGAGAGCGCCAAAACTGCTTTCGCTCAGAGAGATTCTTTTTGTATCTTTGATTCCTTTGTTCCTTTTGATCCTTCACTTGTTTCGGCTGTTTGTGAATGTTAGCCTTTTGCTTCTGCTTCTTGTCAGCCGGTTCACTTTTCACAGATGATGTTTCGCTTGTGGAAGTAACTTCTTCTACCGGAACTTCTTTTGTACCACTAGTGTTTGGCACGTCGAAGTTGTCAGGCTTGTTCAGAGGTTCTGGTACATATCTACCTTTGGTTTTCCAGGACGTCCGCTCTGACAGACCAACAATTTCATCAGCATTATCTATAGGAGCAGACCAGAAGAACTCATCACAGCCATCTGCATTGTCTTCGTTCACTATGGCAGTGAGTTCAGCTGTTTGATGTTCGGTTACTCCTGTGACCTTATATACCTGATTAGGTGTTGTTCTCACCTTTTGGTACACAACAGATTTTTCTTCTAGAATTGGGGACTTATTTTGGGACAATTGAGAAAACTCCACAGAATTTTCAGAAATAAGATTTTGGGACACCCGAAATTCATATCCCTAAATGTAACCCCTTTTCGCGACTCGTTCCGATCATCCAATCGCCATTTCCGATTTCGTTTCTGATTTCGGCATTTTATTAAGTCATTATTGAATATTTTATTTTATGACTTAATGAGTGCCCAAATACCCTTAGAACTCATTCTAACGCCTCGTATTAGTGATCGGAACATTTCTAGAATCAACCATATCGGGTTACGGCAAATTGGCCGGGTGCGACCAAAAGCCCCGTCTAACACCGGTATCAGGTAGAATTCTACCGTGTCTCGAACTTGGACACTATTTAAAGTGATCCAAGTCTTCATTTTGAAGCTTTTGCTTCATTCTACAACTTTCACTCCAACCTCTCTCCTCAAACTAGATTTAAAGGTCCAAATCTCAAGTTTAAGGTCTCAAATCTTCAAGGTACCTTCCTATACTCATTTTGCATCATATTGGGCCTTCAAATTCGAGATTAATTCATGATTTAGAGGCTTGTATATGAGTTTACGGCCAAGGAAGGTGCTTAGGCCGTAAACCCATTTTTAAAGGGTTTTTAAGCCCTTAAACCCTTCCATGACCCAATCTAGACTTAGATATGACTTTTAGAATATTGGTTATGGACCTAGAACACCTTAGACATGAATTTTGAGGGGTTTGTATGAGTTTACGGCCAAGGTATGTTCTTGGGCCGTAAACCCCTCAATAATGAGAGTAAAATCATTTCTAAGGTGTTAGAAAGCCATCCAACACCACCAAAAGCCTTGGAATAAATCATAGAACCAACCAAAAATAGTTTAGGGACCTTAAACATAACAAAACCTCACATATGAGAGTTTAGGGCCATAGAACATGCTCCAGAGCCGTAAACTCCTATAAGTATGTCAAATTGTGCCCCAAATTCTTGCCAAGGCTTGGAAAATTAACTAGAATCACATGTGATTGTCCTAATCATCACAAATTAAATATGGTTTGAGCATCGGAGATTTTACGACCATAAACTCCAAGTTTACAGCCGTGAACTCTCAAATGTGATGTATATGTTGCTTCAATTAAATCCATGGCATTAGAAAAATCCATTCCAACATTCCCTTGTCCATTTAAGCCATTTTAGCACTCAAAACCACCCAAACATGAGTTCACGGCCGTGAACTCATGTATATAGGGGTATATGTCCTCAAACTTCATTATGGAGTTTAATCTTGGGGAGTAAACTCAAATCCCAAGTCCCTCGCTTCAATTCCCGTTCGTAGATGTCACCCGGGTCACTCCAAACACCCGTTTTGAGGTGTTTTCGTTCGTTGGAGTGTAACTTCACATCTAATTAGAGTTTATGAATCTAATTAGATATATTTGTTTGCCATTTCATTTTACATAGGAACCTCGCGTGTTATCAGGCCTCGATTCAACGTTTAGCATCCGAAACCGACACATTTCCGCGTCCGGTGAGTTCATACCCTTACCCTTTTTCAATGGGTTTTCAATGTTTTCAGGGGGGGGGGGGGAATACAAGCAAAAGTACAAGAATATCTTGTACTTAAACTGACGATTTCAGTTAAATGGTTTCATATTTGTATATTTTTAAGAATTGAAAACCTTTTAACAAACTATTTTTAACTTGCAGAGTTGTTTGTTTTAACCTGATTTTCAATTCTTATTATACACTGTTATAATGTATACTTCACGTTTCATTGTTCACACTTAAACTGATAGGACACATAAACCATTGTAATGTCTGTAATAAAACACTTAGGTTCGAGTGTAAAAGACAGACACCATCAGAAAACATAAAATATCTATATGTCCTTAACAATACACCTAGGCTCGAGTGTGAAAGATAAATACCATCATGACACACAAATCAATTGTAATGTCCTTAATAATACACCTAGGATCGAGTGTAAAGGACAATCACCATAAGATAACACACACACACACACACACACACATATATATATATATATATATATATATCATTTATAACGTCCTTAATAATACACCTAGGATCGAGTGTAAAGGACATTCATCATTAGATAACACCTAGGCTCGAGTGTAATGTCCTTAATAAAACACCTAGGCCCGAGTGTAAAGGACAGGTACGTAGAATATAGCTAGTCGTAAATACTACTTTCCTAGTCGAAAAGTAAAGAGGAATCTTAAAGATTGGAGACACGTCCTCGTAACACTTCCATGGCACGAGACAGTAGAGGACTAACCCTGTAACCAGAATCTCCGAACGTAGGAGGGCGTGGCTTGAGTGTATAGATCTATACGGGACTGACAATCCCACACCTGGCTGCTTGCTACAGCCGAACCGAAAGGCTCAAGGGTGACGAAAGTCATAAAAAGGATATTGACCACGACTCGAGTCATATCTAGTCTGAGTATGGTTAAGGACTCGCAATCTAGATTGTTAACGCTTTAGACTCATTTACTAGCTTTATGTGCGTAGTAAAGCTAATGTACGTTCAAGGATGACAGGCACACACATACACACACTCAGGAAAACATGGGGTTTTCCTGGGGAGAACACTGAACATAACCAGAATCGGTAATGATGCACACACACACATCCAGGAAAACATGGGGTTTTCCTATGGATAACAATGAACATAACCAGAATCGGTAACAGTTAGCATACACAGAATTGATAACAGCACACCCACACTCATTCAGGAAAACATGGGGATTTCCTATGGATAATAATGAACATAATCGGAATCAGTATCAGTTAGCTCACACAGAACTAGTAATAGTTCACACTCACACATGTAGGAAAATATAGGATTTTCCTGAGTAACAGTAGTACGTAACTAGAAAAATATAACAAGTTAAATAACTGAACTACAATTCACAAGAACAATCATGTTTTCATTGTACATCGTTTACTTTACTTTTCGGATTTGGAAACTAACTTTACATAAGAAAATATGGGATTTTCTTGGATAACCACGTTTTCAGAAAACTAAGGGAACTCGTACATTTTCAGAAAAACAAAACCGCTTATGAACTCACCAGCTTTATGCTGATTTTCACACCGCTTGTATTCTCAGGTTCACATTAGACAGGTACTCGACGATCTCTTTTGGTGAAGAAGAAGTGCGTAGAAGACTCGTTTCGTGATGTTTATATATGATATGTATCACTTGTATAATTTATGCTTTTGAAACGAATGTAAAACTCTCATATATGTAATGTAATGGTTGATTTACTTTACTTACTATGTACATTGGATTTGATACTCAACGTGGAGTCAACCCCCAAAATGTTTCCGCCTTAGGTTTTCGGGGTGTGACATTAATAGTCTATCTATTATTATTATTATATAAGCGTTAAATAACACTCAATATAACTCATAATAATAGCCTAAATAATTATTTTAAGGACCTAATAATATTACAATAATTATTTGAAAGCTATATTAAAAGTTGCGTAAGCGTAGCTCACTTCTAGCGGATTTTAAAGAAAACCGAGCTTTGCTAGGAGCAGCGTTTCGAAACCGAAAGACCCTTTTTCTTGGGACTCCGGGAGCCCTGGGACTTCCTTAGGGTGCTAGGGGTTTTATCTAGGGTTTAGGAGTGGTTTGGGACCTTAGAGAGAGAAATATTTTAGAAAAGGGAAGAAAATTTTGGTGTGAAAACCCGGCTTCCCTCGCACCCCTTTTATAGGTGCGAGGCTTCGCACTACGCGGGGGCATTTAGAAGGTTACGCGGGGCGTAACTTCGGATAAAGTGACCAGGTGGCGAAGGCTCGGTGGTGCGATGTGGCTTCACCTGTACCGAGCATGGCTATGCAAACATGGCGCGTACGAGACCGGATGATGGGCGTAGCAAGGGGGCTGCATGTCACGATCCGAGGCGACTTCAGCGATTATCATCGGACGGCTGGGAAAGCGCCACGTCAGCGACTTCGTATCAGATCTCGCAAAATTGAGTACAAACTTTAAAATTTCGTAACTTTCGCGTACGAGCTCCATTTTTGATGTTCTTTATATCCACGCGAAGGCGGGAACATACTCTAAAACTTTCATTTAGACTTCATCGGCTAATTTTGATTTTATTTTAAAATTTATATTATTAACAGGCCGAGACAGGATTGGTACGTTAAATCCTCATAACTTCTTCATCCGACGTCCATTTTCACCCATCTTTTTCTTGTTACGCTACCCTTAACGAGATCTTCGATTCTTGTTTAGGTCGTGTTGGCTAAAAATCACTCGATCTAATATTCGAATTTCGGGTTGTACACCGCTAATCCAAATCTTCGAAAAATCATAACTTCTTCATACGAAGTCAGATTTGGGCGTTCTTTTTATCGATGATCTTAGTTTAACATACTCTACGATTTTCATTTATATCGCTAAGGATAAAACTCGCTCTATCATAAATTCACTATTTACACTTCCCGATGCCGTATCGGTTCCGTCGCGAAACTTCGATGGGTCATAACTTCTTTGTTATAACTCGGATTTCGGCGTTCTTTATATGTACGGAAACCTTGTGACGTATACTAAAACTTGGTTCAAATTATTTATTCTAAATAATCTTCTGTAGAAAAGTTGTTTCTGACACTTATTGCCTCTAACTTGACTAGCCCAGATCTATGGGCGTTACAGTTATCTCCCCCTTAGGATGATTACGTACAGGAATCATCAACGAAACATGGCTCGTATAATGACTCCATACGTCATCTCTTCATCCTAGTTAATAATCGTAACTTCCTTGTTTCTTCGAATGAGTGTCTAACTCTTGGACTCCTTGAGTGTAGGCGGTGATCTTGCACTTGCTCCATATCTCACGTTAGACTCCAGATTATGACCTTCAAGTCACAATCTTGATCCTCACTGGATACGAACTTAAGATAAGTTCTTTTATTACTAAAATGGACCGATGTGTTATATTCTAATGACCTCTCATCGTATGTTGCTATGCTCAGACTCAGGTCTCTTAGAGTCAAATTCCAAAACAGAGTATACCTTCCTTCATGTTCTAATGTGATACAATCACATTTCATTATGTAGCATTTCTTGCTACCAACTTTTTTAACAACGTGCGTGATACTTCTATTGATCGTTTTGATTTCAGTCGTTTGGTTTAAGTCGGACGCTACATCAAACTTGGTTCTCTGAACCACGTAACCTACTCATCGTAGTCGGACTCAATGTGATATGACCATTAGGGTCGGGATAACAACAATTTTCTTAGTCATTACCGAAACGATGGTAACGACATACTTGAATAAAATGAAATCAGTTACTCGCTCCTTGGTAACCTTGTAAATTTCCATGATCCAAGTCTGAGTCCTTTGCTTCCGGTAGTATAGGCCTCTACTACCATTCACACCTACTCATACTCGTCCCAAGTATTGTCCCGCAGTTTTCCAAGTCACCATACAAGAAAATCACATAACAGCTTAACACATCAAATATCAAAACGAAGGTTTTATATTATTCCTTGAAACGATTACATGGGTGTTCAAGTTGACTCTAGATTATGCCTCTAATAGGCTACACCATATGAAACTATCTACATGGCTTCTTCATAACTTGATCTCCATATATCCATCCTCACTGCTGATGCCTTGCATCGTTAGCTGCTTCGTCTAGGATCATATGGAATGCTCTTGCCTTTGGTTTTGGCGGCACATTTGGCTTTGTTGCCCCTTCTCTCTTTGGGCAATCTTGCTTGAAGTGCACTTCCTCATTACATTCGTAACACACCCTTTTGTTGAATTTACACTTGTTGGCATAATGGCCATGCTTCCCACACTTGAAACAAGTCACCTCCTCACCGCATTTTCCAGAGTGTTTCTTTTTGCACTTCTCGCACCATCTTTCTTCACTCCCTCCTCCTCTAAACTTCATGGTACTGGACTTGCTTCTCTCATCGGGCTTCACAGACCCCTCAAACTTCCTCTTTTAGCCAAGCTCGGTCTTGTTGGCGGCTCTTCCCTTGATCATTTCCTCGACCGACTTGGCAGCCCAGATAGTTGCCTCCAAAGTAGGTGCCTTACGCACTGGTACTGTGTACTCCCATGCAAGCCCTTTTGCGTACTTGTCGATTTTCGTCAGCTCATCCAGAACAAGACGTAAGGCAAACTCCATCTTTTCTGTGAAGTTGTTGGTGTTGGATTAATGTCTAAGTCCATAACTATAATTGGTAAGACTTGACCCGACCCAGCATGGTCCATTTGGGTTGCATGGCATCATGCATTTGGATAAACTAAAATGAGAGAAATAACACTTAAGCTTTGTTAATATATTATAAGTTCTAATATATTTATAAGGTTATTTAATTAGTATTGATCAAGAATTAATTTGGAATTAATTAAGTGATCAAAAGGAGACTAATTAAATATATGGGTTGATTGTGTAAATCATTCATTCTTATATATGTGGGCATGTGATCCAAGATTCCTTATGTTGGACTAAGTCCATGGGGTGACCCATGGATGCTCCATGGAGGTTAAAATCCATGGAGCATAAGGAATGGGTAAAGTCATGAGTTACATGGTGTAACCCTAATAGCCACCATATAAAAGAATCTCATGGCTCAAGAAATCGTGCAATATGTGTGAGTGTGAGGGCTAGATAATTTCAAGGAGTGTTCAAGTTTCTCTCAAGTTATTCCAAGTGTATTTGGTGTTGTGTGAACCATTTGAGGTGTCACACTTGGGGCACTAGGCACTCAAGCTTCATGAAGACTTTCTACATCAAAGAGGTATGTATTCTATCTTGTTATATTCATTGTTTTGTATGCTAGATTAGGATAATACCTTGCAAGTTTGCATGTATAATAGAGAAAACATAGGTCCAAGGTATTTAGGGTTGCATGTACACTTAGGAGTGTTAGAATGCTCAAAATCCAATAGTGGTATCAGAGCCACAGGTTGTTTTCTGTTATTTGATGCAAATATTTTATTTTCAAAGTTGAAAAAAAGGAAAAAAAACATGAAGTTTATCAAATTTTAAGATAATTACTTGTTCTTGTGAAAAACTAATTATTTGTAAAATTTGAATAATTTGCTTTATGAGTTCAATTAGGTCAAATTTAATAAAAGATAAAATGATATGATTATTTTATTAGTTTTAAAAGTTTGATCTAAAGAGTTTTATTTTTTGAAAACTCCATAAGTTATGGATATGAAAAGGTTTTAAAAAAAATTGATTTAAAGTTTTTATGGAGTTACAAAATTTGGTGTTAATGCTTTAAAGGATTCCATAACTTAAGAATAAGTTATGGATCACCAAAAGTTTTTTGTGTTACCTTGTTTTATGAGTGAATTTAGATTAATGAATAAAATTAATGTGTTTATGTAACTTATAAGTCACATTTATGAATCTTAAAACTCATAAAAGTTGCCATAGGTTACAAAATGAAGAGTCTTTTTCCTCATTAAATTGTTTTATGACTCCATAACTTGTCCTCAAGTTATGGATGTTCAAGAGTCACTTCATTAAAGTTTTTAAAACTTTAATTAAACTCATAAGTTATGAAAATCCAAGAGTTTTGAATAGTTTCAAAAATTGCCCTCAAATTTTGGAATTTGTAAAGTTTTCCCCATGAATACTTTAATTCCAAGTTAGCCCTTAGAATTTAAAAAGTTAAAATTCAACCCTTATACTTTATAATATTATAAGTTAATAATATTTATATATATGTATAATGTTAAGTTATAATAACAAACATGAAGATCGATTAGATCTTTGTAACAGGTATTGCGATGAACACAAAATAATAAATAAGACAAGAGTGGATCAAAATATGTCGAATGATTAGATCAAACAATCCTCAGTAGAGCTCGACTTAGAACTTCCGCTGTAGAGGATTTTGGGTTACAAGAACGATAATAATAAACTTCTGAATAATGCTCTGATCGTTCTATTCTATCGTTAACCTAAGATGCATGCAAGCACCTATATTTATATTCAACCCTACTAAACTCACAGATGGACAAGCCCATACCGAAGATACAAAAATGGACTAGCTAACGAGCCCAATAGACATAACATATTATACAAAACACGACCCAACAATCTCCCCCTTTGCGTCAAATTGGAGCGAGACTACTTCTTCTTCGGGCTAGCAGCGAGAGCCTTCTTTACAGTATCAAACAGACGTGTGATAAGAGCGAGAATAGTCTGTCTGAACCGAATGTACCATTGAATCATGTCATCGAAGTACTTGACATCATCCGCTGTGTTTTGCTTGCATCTGTGGATGATCCCCAAAACGTGCTCTAAACAAGCAGTGGTGTAGAGGTGTTTGTCAGCCAAGGCAAAAAGACATTTCTGTCCTTCGTTCCTGGTGAACATGACCGAATTCCTTCTCGAGTCAATTTTACCCATCTGCATTTGGTTGAGATCACTGGCAGCGCCAACAAGAGATATTGTTGGTTTCTTCTTAAATACGCTTGCAATCTCCTGATCCATCAGTGCAACTTCCATGATGTAGCACACTAGCATCCTCTTGAAATGGTCGATGATCGGACCGTATTCAGCTTCGTTGGTGAGAAGGATGTTGTGCAAGATAATCCAATCATGGGGATTAAGGTTGGGAAGATCTGCAAGGGAAATAGCATGTTCGGTTTTGGTAGATCCCCGAAGTACCTTCAACCGAATGTTGATGAAGTTCCCTTCACTATACGGCTTCAAGACCTGAACGTTGACAATTTTCTGAGTGCTCCAAGTCTGATACTGAGGTTGAGCAGCCTTCAGATAAAAATTGATTAAGTGCCGATCAACCTGTGGATGATGATGAGGAAACTCTGCAACGTTAGAGAAGGCATGAAAGATGAACGCCTTTCGGGTCAGTGGCATGTCGAACTGTGAGTCGACAGTGTTGGAACAATCAAGAGAGATTACGGGTTCCAGCCACAGGATACTCGGTGTTTCAATGGCTTCTTTTATCATCCTCTCGAGAGTCCATGCAAGAAAAAGAGTTTTCCTACTCTCAAGAAGGTCGTGGGCTTCCTTCTGTTTACGTTTGGCTTCTTTAGCCTCTCTTGCCACACGAGCACTGATATCAGCCTCATTGCGTCAACTTCTACGCTTCAACAAGTCAGCGATTGTTTCTTTGTCTTCTTTTTCTTCTTCCTCAGCAATATTTTTGCCTTTGTCTTTCACACCAGAACCGGAGGCTTGGCCTACTGGAGGAGGTTCGGTAGTATGAGTAGTTGTGGAAGTAGGAGGTGGTTGAGACATTGTTTCCTTCTCTTCCTCTTGTTTCGGAATGGACACGAAATCAAGGAGCCCTTCGATTTTGCTGAGCAGAGCAAGGGCAGGAGCGAGCTTCTCTGCAAGGTCACGCCTCACAGTATAGTTAAGAATAGGATCATGTGCTTCGAGGATGTTGGAGATGGTAGAGTGGACATCGGAAACACACGACTTTATCACCTCCCTTTCGGACCGTAGAGAGTCAATCTCCTGTTGAGAGTTGGAGAGTTGAACACTCTTGACCTTCAGAGCAGTGGTCTTCTTGGAAAGAACATCCATAAGAGAGTTCTCAGCAGCCAAATCTTCTTGTAGCTTCAAGAGACACTCGTCAATGGTAGTGCGAAAGGCTGAGTTATCGTCTGAAAGCATTTGATGAAAAGAAGTGAAGGACTTCAACTCAGTGGAGACTGACGTTGCTAGCTGGTGAACAATGGGTTCCAACGTAGTCTTGGCGGCATTTGCACTCTCCTGTAAAGACTTTAACAGAGAAGAGGCATCAGAAAATAGTTTATCGACTTTTTCGGTCGCAGCCTGACAGACTTTTGTGGAGGCATCTATGGCGGAGGTTGCAAAAGCAATGGAATCTTGCTGAGCTTTAGAGAAGGCATCAACAATCTTCTGAACTGCATCTTCAGAAAGGAATGACTGAGAAGTGGAAGAGGAGGCGATGAGCAAGTCAATCTTGTCATGGAGTTCCTTGAGATGTCTTTTTGTGACAGGAGCGTCGTCATCGTCATCACTCTGTACTTGAAACGGACTATAGTAGACCGAGTCAAATGTCATATCTTCCCCGCCAAGGAATGGTTCTTCTCCCTCTGAAGCATGACCCGGAGAAGGTGGTGGTGTAGGAGTATGGGTAGATTCGGGGTGGGTTGTTTCGGGTGTTGGTGTAGGTTCGGGTGCTTTTGTGGTTTCGGGTGCTGGAGTAGTTTCGGGTGCATCAGTATGAACCTCTGTATCAGATATGTTGGCTCTAACATCTGCAGTGGATGTTGTGGTTGCGTCGTTGAATATTGGTGTTGGTATTAGGATGGAAGTAGGTGGTATTGAAGTAGTGGAAGTTATGAGGGGAATAGAAATAGGAATGGTTTTAGGTGGATAGGAGATTGGAGAAGTAGATGCATGAACTTCTGGGGTAGGAGATCTGGGTGGAGTGTTGCCGCGTGGAGAGTCATCAAAATATGAACTCTCACCCTCAGACTCACTTGAGGAGGAAGCGATAATTAACTTTCGTCGTGGTTGGGTTTTTCTCCTCTTTTGCTGTGGAGACTGAGCAAGCTTGGTGGGTTTCCTCTTCTTTGGAGATGGGCCTTTTGCTCCTTTTGCCACCTGTTTCCCTTTATCAGCCTTTTTGCCTCTTGGAGCAGGCTTGTCGGCGTCATGTATTGACTTCAACATCTCTGGAGTAAGATCCCTCGGACCAGAACGCTTGAACCCTTTGTATGTCTGGATAATCCGGCTGTCAGCAGGAACTTCCCCATACATGGTTTCCGGAATAGACCCGTTGAAGGAAACTTTGAAGCGTCCGACACAATGATCTTCGTGGTATGGAAGGTACCAATCGAAGACATTGGAGCACCAGCGACAATGGGGACGTGGTAGTTGTCCATCACCCATTTCGTGATAAGAGTCCAGAACCTAGCATACGAAATCTCTGAATGTCTGGAGGTAGAGGAGAGACTCTGGATGAGTTGTTGCCGTAGAACAAACCCATAATCCATGTTGATGCTCTTGTAGATACCATACATTATGGAGAGAAATAGACGACTGGCACCATCAGAGCCGACACTTCGTTCAGATAATCCCTTGAACAATACAGTGAATATCCCATTCCACTGTGGAGGTAGGCACGACTTCTTGAACTTCGTCACCGTAGAAAGCACCTCCGTAAAACCCATCTTATAGAACATGTTGAACAAGTGACCCATTGGAATCGTTTCAGGGTTAACCTTCGAAGAATCAGGTTCAAGCCCTAACAGCGAGCAAAACCTTTGCTTTGAAATTGACGCCTTGTGCTCAAAGACATCAAAAAAGATTCTGTCAACGACCTTGTCGTAGTGAGCGGTCGCAAAGATCTGTGACAAGAACTCCATCGGAACAGTATCAGCTCTGGTAAGTGCAGGAGCAATCGGAGAAAACTTCAAACACTCGATGATGGGGTACATGAAGGCGTCGTAAGCATGAGGGGTTAAATCGATGATTAGGCTTTGTTGTGGGCGAACGGGCAAAATGTGGGATGTTGCGTGAACGGAAGATGAATCTGCCATTGTTTGAAGAAAGTGAAGGAGATGATGAACAGTGAAGGTTTAGGGAGTTCTTGCACTCTAGGAATTTTAATTGCAGTAAAGAGGTAAACGGTGGAGGATATTGCCTTTTATACTGTGGTGTAAGGAGAGAGAAAGATCTTCCGAAATCTTCTATTGAAAAACGAAGGGTTTTTCGGAGTTGACTGATGCGTGACAGTTGGGGTTGCCGATGATCACGCATGAGAGAGAATGTCAGGTCCCTAATAACATGCCTTCCCATTAGGCGCCGTTTGGAGACGAGACAATTCAGATTCACACGCGCCCCTCTTGCGCCGTTTGGAGATGAAACGATTCCGATTCACACTCTTTCCCTTTTAGCGCCATTTGAAATCAAATCGATTAGACTCCCGCCTGAGTCAGCACGTTATCATCTTATCCCTTTAAATTGTAACGGCATCTTTTGAAAAAAAAATGCTCCCACATGGATTAAAATCAACCACAGCCTTTAATCAACCGCCAATTCAAGTAAAATGCCTTGTAATTAATAGAACCTGAATTTAGGAAAATCAAAGATTTTCGTGCTTAGGGTGTAAAAGAAAAGAAATAAAGCAATATTTTTGGGAAAATATGTGATGTCAATAAAGACACGAAACAAATGATCCCGGGCACGAATCTCTTCCTTTAAAGTCAAGAGAGACCTTAAAGTGTTTGTGTGGTTTCCCGTTGAATAACGATCAAACACTTATTAAGAAGTGTTGAAAGGCATCTATTAACTAGGCGTATTAGGGTGGCTTTCGCTTCCATTCAAACTTCCGAATCTTGATATAAGACAGAAATCGAACGAAGTACTTGTGAGACCGGTGTAGTCTGTTGAACAAGTAGGTTGGAGATAATGTTAATTTGGCTAGGAAATTTATAAAATCTCAACAAAAATTAAAACTCGATTCCAAGGGAAGAAATGTTATGGGTGTTAACAATTTCATAGGAATCACTCAAAAGAAAATTAGAGATTTCATGTGGTACCTTTGTCAATTCATTAGTGAAAGCTTGAGCAAATTAATTGTTCACCGTCAATGCATAATGGGTATTGAATTTTGGGTTTCACTTAGCACGTAGTGACACGAAGCTAAGATCATGAACACAGAAATTGTGCAACCATAAACCTCAGTGGTAATTTCTGAGAGTCTCAAGGGTTACGTTTGTGAAGCGAATGTGATGGAGAAATGCAACATAGATGGTGTAAAGAAATCAAAGTACCTCTGCTCTAAAGATTAGGACCAAGCAGAAAACTCATATCTCATGTGAGAAGAGAGTTAGGTAGCTCATGATTAGAATAAATAAGAAAGCCTAATTGGGAAGACAAGGTTTGTTTATACCAAGTCAGTAAGGCCTATTATTCAGAATCAGGTGAGGCTTTGGACACATACAGCATCATGCTTCTAGGGACACTTAGCTAATGAAATTATATACCCACACAAAAAAATGAATAAAGAAAAAAAATGAAAGCCAAGGTAAAAAAAATATTTTCGGAGTTTTTGAATTTATGAAAGAAAAAAATATTTTTGTAATTTTTGATAATAAAAGAAATGAAGACACAGAAAAAATTTGGGAACCGAACCCGAGCGTTCTGTCTATTTCGGTTGAGAAAAACTTTGGAACCGAACCCGAGCGTTCGGTCTATTTCGGGTGAGAAAAATTTTGGAACCGAACCCGAACGATCGGTTGATTTCGGTCGCCAAAGAAAATAGATTTGAAAAAGAGAATAACTTTGACAATAAGAGAAACGAGTATGGAAAATTTATACATAAGATCTACAACCAAGGAAACTACCTTTGAGTGATGAGCGAAAAGCAGATAATGCAACCGAACCCGAGCGTTCGGTTCATTTCGGTACATTAGCACAAGACCCGAACCCGAACGTTCGGTCTATTTCGCTTCATGCTTTTGAGCTTTAAGAGGTAATTTTTCGTACTGACTCTGATTCCATCATACCTAGCCCTTGTAGTATTTTGTTAAAAGATGCTTCAGGAAGAGCTTTGGTGAAGATGTCAGCCAGTTGATCAGTGGTTCGAACAAAGTGTATTTCGATGTTCCCATCTTCCACATGATCCTTAATGAAGTGATACCTCAGTGCTATGTGCTTGGTCTTCGAGTGTTGCACTGGGTTATGACAGATCCTAATTGCACTTTCAGAGTCGCAATATAGTGGGATCTTTTTCATATTGAGTCCATAGTCCTTGAGTTGGCTTTGGATCCAAATAACTTGAGAAGTACAGAAGGCAACTGCGATGTATTCTGCCTCAGCGGTAGACAGAGACACACAGGTATGTTTCTTTGATTGCCAACTAACCAACTTCCCGTCAAGAAATTGACAACCTCCAGTGGTGCTTTTCCTATCTAGTCCACAACCTCCAAGGTATGCATCTGAGTAGGCTTGAACGAAGAAGCCTGAGTTGGATGGATACCATAGGCCTAAAGAGGTAGTTCACTTGAGATAACGGAGTATGTTCTTTACTGCAAGCATATGAGGTTCACGTGGATTCGCCTGAAATCTAGCACAGTAACAAACAGAGAACATTATATCAGGCATGCTAGCAGTAAGATACATCAGAGAACCGATCATCTGGCGATATAGCGTAATATCAACTGCTGGCTTATCCAATGATGGAGTGATCTTGGTGCCGAATGTCATTGGAACTTTAACCTTTGAATCTCCTATCATGCCAAATTTTGCAAGGAGAGTCTTCGTGTAAGCTTCCTGATTAATAAAGATGCCTTCGGGTCCCTGTCTAATATTTAAACCAAGGAAAAAGTTAATTGGACCCATTGAGCTCATTTCAAATTTAGTCTCCATCAACTTTCTGAATTCAGCCGTTAAGCTAGGATTCGTTGAGCCAAAGATGATATCATCGACATAGATTTGAACAATCATAAGGTGGTTACCTTCCTTCTTACGAAAGAAGGTTGGGTATTCCGAACCTTGTTTGAATTTGGACATCTTTAAAAACTTGGTTAGCGTTTCATACCAGGCCCTCGGAGCTTGTTTCAGTCCATATACGACTTTGTCCAAAATGTAACAGTGATTGGGGTACCTTTCATTGATGAATCCAGGAGGTTGCTCCACGTACACCATTTCTTCAAGTTCTCCATTTAGAAATGCGCACTTGACATCCATTTGGTAGACTTCAAAGTTTTTGTGTGTAGCATAGGCAAGAAATATTCTAACGGATTCCAGCCTAGCTACAGGAGCAAAAGTTTCTTCATAATCGATTCCTTCCTCCTGACAGTATCCTTTCACCACCAGACGGGCTTTGTTTCGTATCACGTTGCCTTCCTTGTCCATCTTATTTCTGAAGACCCGTTTGAGACCAACAACTGAGGCATTTTGAGGAGTTGGAATGAGGCGCCAAACTTTATTCCTTTCGAATTCATTCAGTTCGTCTTGCATAGCTTGAACCCAATCAGAGTGATCAAGAGCAGTGTTAACTGTCTTTGGTTCAACTTTTGAGACGAAGGAGTTAAACATACAGAGATGTACGTTCGGGAGCAGCTTGACAACTGTTCTCCCCCTCAACATGTGAGCTCGGCTGTGATGACAAAGATGGGTCCTCCCCCTCAACTGAAGCATCGTGCTGTGGAGGTTTGTTAGAACTTGATCCTCCTTCATTCATTTGCTTGGCAGCATCTTCGATGAGTTGCTTCAGATGATCTAATTTGTTGTCTGCTGCATCGGCTTCCGAGAGAGTAGCTCTCTCTGGTTCATCGAATAACTCGACAAACTTCTCAAATAGGTTTGCGATCAAGGCTGTGACTTGGCCTATTTTAGAAAAGATTTCTCCAACTGTGTCTTCGTTGGCCTTTAGCTTTTTGACGTAGCTATCATCAAAAGTCACATAATAAGTTTCTTCTATTTTCCTCGAGCGCTTGTTTAATACCCTGTAGGCTTTAGAAGTGAGAGAATAGCCCAGAAATATCCCTTCATCGACTTTGACATCGAACTTGTTACGATGTTCTTTAGAATTGAAGATGAAACATCGTGAGCCGAATATATGGAAAAATTTGACATTTGGCTTCCTGTTGTTGATGATCTCATAAGGAGTGAGAGTGAATTGCTTATTGAGATATGACCTGTTCTGCGTAAAGCATGCTGCGGCAATAGCATCAGCCCAAAAATATAAAGGCAAAGAAGCAAAACTTAGCATGGTTCGAGCCGCCTCACACAAAGATCGATTTCGTCTTTCGTCAATCCCGTTTTGTTGAGGGGTGTACGGAGCTGAGAAGTTGTGACTGGTTCCTTTTTCGGCCAAGAATTCTTCGAATTCTTTATTTTTGAATTCCAGCCCATTGTCACTCCTGATGTTGCGAACGACTTTCCTGAGTTGCACTTCAACCTGCTTGATAAACGCCTTTAGCTTGAGAGTTGCTTCAGATTTGTGCTTCAGAAAGAACACCCATGTAAAACGTGAAAAGTCATCAACAATAACAAGAATATACTTGCTACCGCCGATGCTTTCGATAGATGATGGACCACACAAGTCAATGTGAATTAACTCTAATGGTTCAACAACTTTAGTGTTTACAATCGATGGGTGACTTTGACGACTCTGCTTCCCCATTTCACACGCAGCGCATAAATGTTCTCGATCGAATTTGAGCAATGGAAGACCTCGAAGATGACCACCTGTGACAAGTTTGTTGATATCCTTGAAGTTGAGATGAGAGAGCCTTCGGTGCCACAGCCAACTTTCGTCAGATTGTGCTTTGGATAACAGGCAGACAGCTGGATTACCTTTAATTGGTTTGAGGTTCAGGAGAAACATTTAGCCTTTGCGCTCCGATTTGAGAATTACTCTTTTCGTTTTCTTTTCAATTATTTCCAAACCCTCATCATCGAATGAGACCTTGAGACCGGTACCTCCAACAAGCTGAGATACACTGATGAGGTTGTGCTGTAGGCCTTCAATGTATGCAACCTTTCTGATTGTGAAGTCTCCATTTGTTATCATTCCATACCCTTTTATTGTGCCGAATGAGTTGTTCCCGAACTTGACATTTCCACCGTTTGAAAGAGACCGAAATTCCCTCAGCTCTTCCTTCCTTCTTGTCATGTGACGCGAGCAGCCACTGTTAATATACCATTCTTCGTCAAACTGCTCGTCACTGATAACCTGCAAAAATTAAGCAGATTTAGGAACCCAAAGTTTCTTGGGTCCACGTGAGCCTTTCACTGGAACAGGAATAGTAAGAGAGATGTCAACAAAATATGTTCTTTTTATTAAAGTTGTTTCATCTTTCTTTTTAATGGTGAAAACCTTAATCTTATTGGGATTTGTTACAGTCAGTTTGGATTCAGGTTTAGGCACTGGGACATTGGAATGCTTTTGATCGGTTTTGACTGAGGAAACCTTCGATTTTACTTTCAAATCTGTTGAAGATTTTGGATTTTGAGAATTGACAGAATTGGATTTAGAATGAGGTTGAGAGGAATTAGAAGAATGAGAAGAAGTATAACGAGAGAATTTAGACTGAGATGTTTTCTTGACATGAAGTTCTAAGTGACCCTTTTGTTTTTGATCATTAGGGGTACCGAACCTAGAACTTTGGTTGCTTTTGCTCTCAGAACCGAACTTATGCTTTCGGTAGCTTGTGTTTTCTGAACCGAACCTTTGCCTTCTGTTATCATAATTTTCAGAACCAAACGTATCCTTTCGGTTGTTATTACCCTCAGAACCGAACCTCTCCCTTCGGTTGTTATTATTTTCTTGCGATCTAACAGTACTTTTCTCTGACTTTTAATTTATGTCATGATAAGAGAAGTGGGTGTTTTGAGATTGCCAAAACTGTTTTCGTTTAGAGAGATTCTTCTTGTATCTCATATTCCTTTGTTGCTTCTAATTTTTCACTTGCTTCGGCTGTCGATGGATATTTGCTTTTTGCTTTTGCTTTTTGTCAGCCGGTTCACTCTAAACTGATGAAGTTTTGCTTGAAGGAGTGACTTCTTTTGCAGGATCTCCTTTTTCTTCAGGAACATCTTTTGTACTACTAGTACTTGGCATGTCAACGTTATCAGGCTTATTCAAAGGCTCTGGTACATATATGCCTTTGGTTTTCCAGGATGTCTGTTCCGACAAACCAATGGTTTCATCAACATTGTCGATAGGGGCAGACCAGAAGAACTCATCACAGCCATCAGCATTATCTTCAATTACAATGGCTGTGAGTTCGGCTGCCTGATGTTCGGTTTCTCCTGTTACCTTATATACCTGATTTGGAGTTGTCCTTACCTTTTGGTATACAACAACTTTTTCTTCAAGGATCGGGGACTTTTGGTGGGATAAACGAGCAAACTCCACAGAATTTTCTGAAATAAGATTTTTGTGGTTTTCGGGTTCGCTTTTGACAAACTCAGAACAGTCAATTACATCCTCTACAGAAATTTCACTCATATCATCATCCTCATTAAGCTCAGATGCATTTTCAACATCAATTTTATTTTCTGAGCTCAAGTTGGCATTCAATGAGTCAAACTTTTGTATGGTTTCGGTCCTTAGTTTTAGTTTGTCATTTTCATCCAAAAGATTTTTCAACATGTCCTTATGGTCCTTGGACTTTATGAAAGATTCGATTTTGTCCAGACCATACATATACGTCGGATTTACATCCTCAGACGAAACTACACTTTCGCAATTATATGCTTCTGCGTCAATTTCATCTTCCTTAAACTCAAGGAAGGGCAAAATCATGCGATGAATTTTCTGCCCTATTCCACAGTTCAAATGAAGTTGAGTGATATTAGTGTAAAGACGCTTAGCAATTAAACAAAAGACATTTCTCTATTTTAAAAGTTTCAAATTGTCTCTTTGTAAATAAATGTTTTCGTCCTTGGATTTGATTAACTCTGACTCCTTCAGCTCGATCCACATCCTCCGTTCCTCACTCTTTGAAGACACCCTGCTAATTTGGTCAGTTAGGTTAGAATTGGTGACCCGTGTTTGAGTTAAACTGCTGTCTAGATGCGAGATTCTTGAATTTACATTTTTTAATTCTTTTTCATATGAACTTTGTGGGACTTTGAATGAAACAAAAATGGATTGTACCTTCTTGATTAATTCATCAAGCTCGTTAAACTGCACGCTGAGAGGTTTTGCTGTGAAGTACAAGTCCTCTCGCTCCTTTGTGTCTTCATTCCCACCGTCTTTGTTATATCCCCTCATTTGAGATACATCTGACACCATCAAGCACTTTCCATCACTTCCTTCATCTTTCGCAACATAAGCTTTTCCATGAGATGGCTTCTTTACTTCATTATCCTCAGAGTCGGTTGACCAGACTTCCACGCCACCGAACTCATCATCTGCTACCGAACCCTGCACAATTAAAGCATTCATTGAAGAGTTAGTGACAGCTCTCTTTTTCTTGATCTCTTCTAGCTTTTTCATTAACACAACTTCTTCATCTTTCTCCTCATCCTTTTCTGCCATTTTCTTGAGGACACAATCTTTGGCATAGTGATTCTTTCCTCCACAATAGTAGCAGTTCACACCCGAATCTCCTTCAGCTTTTGGTTCCTTCTTTGGTTCTTCTGCCTTCGGTTCTTCCCTAACCTTTTCAGAACTATAACTTCCCTGTCAATTTCGGTTCTTATTTCGGTTCTTATGTTTAATCATCTTACTAAGAAGATGATTGAAGCGATCGAACGTCTGAGTTACAGTTTCTTCAGGACTCTTCTTGAATTCACCAAACTCGGACAAAAGTAAGGTTTGAATGGAATGCTCGAGATCTTCGTCTGTGGAATATAACTCTCGCAGCCTATCCCATATTTCTTTAGCAGTGCTGCATGAACTCACTAACCTGAAAGTATCCGATTGAAGAGCGAATCTGATTAGTCTCAATGCTTTAATGTTGCACTGAAACTTATCCTTTTCGTCTTGAGCAATATCTTTTACGTCTTTCAACAGATCATTGTACTCTTTCTCAGTTTTAATAATTCTTGACGTCGCTGAATGAACGAATGGTCCAGATATAATTGCTTCCCAGATGAGGTATCCATTGTCTTCAGATCCAATAACATAATCTTCAAAGTGATGTGCCCAGACTTCATAATTCTGGGTATAAAGGAGGGGAATCTTCGTCGTTGATCCAATGCTGTTTGAGATGTTAATGGGATTTGATTGTGACTCGTCCATGCTAGATCGAATAACTTGTTTAAAAGATCAGACTTGTAATATATTAAATTAGGGCAAAACGAATAAATGCTGAGTTATGTCAATTATGGGATGACGGCTCAATAAATATTAGTTAATGCGGAATAACCCTAATCGCATCCTTTTTCACAGAAAAGATGTGTATGAATTACACAGCCTCCTGCTCTGATACCAATTGTTAAGTTATAATAACAAACGTGAAGATCGATTAGATCTTTGTAATAGGTATTGCGATGAACACAAAATAATAAATAAGACAAGAGTGGATCAAAATATGTCGAATGATTAGATCAAACAATCCTCAGTAGAGCTCGACTAAGAACTTCCGCTATAGAGGATTTTGGGTTACAAGAACGATAATAATAAACTTCTGAATAATGCTCTGATCGTTCTATTCTATCGTTAACCTAAGATGCATGCAAGCACCTATATTTATATTCAACCCTACTAAACTCACGGATGGACAGGCCCATACTGGAGATACAAAAATGGACTAGAGTGAAGTCAGTCTTACCGTTAGTAGGCCTCATTCACGAAGCCGGTCTATAAGGGGGGTATAAGGTTACTGCCTATAAAATGGCAGTTTAATGGGTGTCCACTCTCAGCCACCGCTTCCTTGACCGGTGGAGGGTCGTTAGCCGAACGGGTAGGACAAGGACTAGAATTCTCCCTTCATTAAAAGTATTAATGATAAACACTAAGTACCTAAACTATTATAAATACCCAATCTTAGTTACTTAGGAAAATGTGAATAAGGTGCTAATCCATGAAATTACACTTTGCACTTTGTTTAAGTCGGTTAGTGGAGCGTGTGTGGTTAATCATATTAAGAGGGTTTTTGAGCCTTAAAACCCCTCCAAACCAAATTTGGGACTTAGATATGACTTTATGGCTTACCAATTCGGACTTAGAACACCCTAATCATCATTTTTGAGGAGTAAACATGAGTTTACTGCCCAAGAACATGCTTGGGCTGTAAAATCATCATCCATGGAGAGTAAACTCAAAATCAAGTGTTTAAAAGCCATTTAAACAAACCATTAGCCTTGGAATAAATCCTAGAACCAACCAAAATCAATTTGGGGACCTTAAACATAATAAAAACTATTCATTTGAGATTTTACGAACATAACCCCCCACGGATAGGTTCCAGGGCCGTAAACTCATTAAGATAAGCCAAATGGTGCCCAAAATTCATCCTAAGGCTTATAAAAATTGTTTGCATCACATGTGATTAATCTAAGGCCACTAAATCATCAACTTAAGGGGAGTATAGGAGCTTACGGCCTTAAACTCCTTGTTTAGGGCCGTAATCTCCCTTTAAATGTTGTTCTTGTTGATTTAATCCATTTCCATGTCTTAGATAAATTTACCCCATCATCCCTCAAGTGTTATTGACCATTTAGCACCATAAAACTCACAACCATGAATTCACGGCCGTGAACTCATGTGGTTACAGTGTTCAGGGCCGAAAACTCCATAAGGAGTTTACTCTTGAAGAGTAAACTCATTTCCCTAGTCCCTCACGTCCTTAAATGTCACCTGGGTCACTCCAAACACTTATTTTGAAGTGTTTTCGCGTCTTGGAGTATTTAATAATATCTAATTAGTGATTTAAAATCTAATTAGATATATTTGTATATCATTTCATATTAAATAGGAACCTCACACGTTATCAAGCCCCGAACCGACACTTAGCATCCGAACCAACACATTTTCTCGTCTGGTGAGTTCATACCCCTACCCTTTTTCAATGGTTTTTCAATGTTTTCAGGGAGGGAATACAAGCTAAAGTACAAGAATATCTTGTACTTCAATTCATTATTTCATTTAAATGGTTTCATAATCCGTACAATTTTAAGAATTGAAAACATAATAACAAACGGTTTAACTTATAGAATTGTTCTTCAAACCTATTTGAATTCTTATTATATAGTGTTATACTTTATACTTTACAATTGATTGTTCACACTTTTACTGATAGAAATCATAGAACATTTGTATTGTCCTTAATAAAACACCTTAGGTTCGAGTGTAAAGGATAGGCATCATTAGAACTTAGTCAGTCATAGATACTACATCCCCTAAATACGAGAGTAAAGAGTAATCTTAAAGATTGGAGACAAGTGCTTTGTAACACTTCCCTTGGCACGAGAGAGTGGAGGACTATCCCTGTAACCAGAATCTCCAGAAGGGAGAATGTGACTTGAGTGTATAGATCTATACGGGACTGACTATCCCGCACCTGGCTGCTAGCTACAGCCGAACCGCAAGGTTCAAGGGTGACAAAAGTCATAAAAAGATACTGACCTCGGTTCGAGTCATTTCTAGTCTGAAGTATGGTTAAGGACTCGCAATCAAGATTATGAACACTTTGCACGTATTTATTAGTTTAATATATGTGTTAAAACTAATGTACATTTAAAGGTAATCAAACGTTCAAGAGACTCCACACACACACTTTAAGTATGGTCGATACTTGTACATTACTTTAAGATTCGGTAACAATTCAGACACATTTAGGAAAATATGGGATTTTCCTGGGATAACATTTGTACATAATCAAAACCGTGTAATAACTCAGATAACTAAACTTTATAATTCACGAGGGTAAAAATGTTTTTCAGAGTACATCTTTTACATTATATTTTGGATTCGAATACATTACTTTTAAGAAAATATGGGATTTTCTTGGTGTGAAACTTTTTCAGAAAACAAAAAGGAACTTATACAATTTCAGACAACAAAACCGCTTATGAACTCACCAGCTTTGTGCTGATTTTTAAACTGCTTGTATTCTCAGGTCCATATTAGACGAGTACCCACTGATCCTTTTGGTGAAGGCGAAGTATGTAGAAGACACGTCTTTACTTTTGTTCATATATTATGTATATGTATAACGCATGTAATCCTTTGTTTTCAAACAATGTAAATAAATCTATGTAATGTAAACTTTTGTGTTTACTATGCTTACTATGTACATTGGTTGCGATATTCATGACGTCCTCCACCCCGGAACGTTTTCACCTTTGGTTTCGGGGTGTGACAGATTGGTATCAGAGCCCTTGTTTATATTGAACTAGTATACCAAACCTTACATGGTATAAGACTGTAAACACTAAGGGTCCTAAGTGCTCTGAACTAAAAGTATACTTTAAAATATAAGTATTTTCAAAAAGTATATAAGTATACCTAACCGTCAAGATCCATAACTACAAGTAGAACAAAACATAAGTAAATGGGTGTTGTACACTGCGGTTAAACCTGGGCAGTTATGTAGTCGTGTCTAGGATCAATATAGCCTGGCCAACTATATTCATTCGAGACACAGTCAACATGTGCTTGGGAGTGACGGTGGTATGCAGCATGCCTAAAACTTACCCAATACCAAAACTACGAGCCATTGCTGCAGCGAATCATGAAGTACTATGGGAGTATTTCTCAAGCCAAACCCGTTATAGAAATTCTCATTTCAGCGTCGTTCCTCGATCATTCCCTTAGCGATAACTAATCTTCTTTGTTAACTCTTTCCTGCTTATCGCTTAATAGAATACCATATATCTGTCTTAATGAGATATCTCCTGTCCCATATCTTTTGATTCAATTTAGAGGACTTATGATCCTATCTTTCATATCTTATTAGATCAAGATGCCTCCAAGAAAGAGACCCAGCTCAAAGAACAACAACCCTCCACCACCACCTCCTCCTCAAATTGATCTTGTAACGCTTCAGGCAGCTGTTACTGCTGCAGTGGCAGCCGCCATGTCACAAAGAAACCCCGGTAGTTCAGGAGGTGGTCCCCATCCCCAAAACCCAGAAGATAACCAGGGACACCGAAAGAAGGGTTCCTATAAAGATTTCATGAACGCAAAACCCATGTCCTTTGATGGCACTGGAGGTGTCATTTCCCTCACCCGATGGTTCAAGAAGATCGAATCCATCTTTGAAATTTGCGCCTGCTCAGAATCTGACAAAGTAAAGTTTGTCGCCTGCACCTTCATCGATAAAGCCCTGACTTGGTGGAATGGTCGAGTCAAATCCTTAACCTTACCTGTAGCCAACACCATGGATTGGGAAGCTATGAAGGAACTTCTGCTGGCTAAGTACTGCCCACGGGGTGAAATGTAGAAATTACAGCACGAACTCTGGAACCTGAAGATGAAGGGTTCCGATATCGCCACTTACACTTCTAGGTTCGATGACTTGGCACTACTCTGCCCGGGAATGGTTACCCTGGAGAGTAAGAAGATAGAGAGATTCATTTGGGGGTTGACCCAGCCAACAAAAGGAAACGTCTTAGCTGCGAGACCGGATACATACGACAGCGCCAAATGCTTAGCACGAATCTTAATCGACCATAGTGATGACCTTGAGGAAACAAATATCACTCCTGAACCGACAGAGAGGAGTGACGGGAAAAGGAAAATTAGGAAGAAGAAGGAAAGTCAGACATCGCAGGAGTCTTCGAAGAGGCAGCAACTTGTGGCAGTTCACGTTGATACTACCCCTGCAACTATTTCTGTTGTTGGATCCTCAGCTCGAAAACCTACCAGTAGGTATGCGGGAACCTCCCTAGTTGTGACAAGTGCAACTATCATCACCTCACTTCCAGCCCATGTATAGAGGTATTTTGCAACAGTTGTGGCATAAAGGGTCACATGGAGAAAAACTGTAAGACACCAACTCAATCAACCAGTCAAGCTTCCGGAGCAGGCATTGGTCAGGCCTGCTATGGTTGCGGAGAAGTCGGACACTACAAGCGAAACTGCCCTAAGGCAGTAACATCTAGCAACACAGGAAGAGTCCTAGCGATAGGACGAGAGGAGACAGCCACCGATCCCACCGTTGCCACAGGTATAATTCCCCTCGATGAATCTTATGCCTGTGATTCTTTTCGATTCTAATGCTGAAAGAAATTTGCTAACCATTCATTCAAACATCTTTCTAAACTCTGGCCTTCGTTAGTAATCGAAAGCGTGTACCGTCGAGATGGTTAACAAATGAGAAGGAGAACGCTAACGTCATATCCATAGATTGTATCCTCAATCCGGACAATTATTCTTTTCCATTCGATCTAATGGCAAACTTTTCATGAAATGCTTTGATGCCATCATTGGCATGTAATGACCGAGCCTCATTGATGCTGTTATTCTTGGTTTCGAGAAATCCATCCGTCTTAACTTTCCCCCGACACGACTCTCATGATCTTCGTGCATCAAAGCTAAAAATGTTTTCCCATGTATTCCTCGTCCGTGTGATCATCTAGAAACGAGAAGTCTGCAACTCTTTCCCCGATGCCTTTTCCGAAGAATTCCTGAGAATTCTTCCCGAACGTGTAGTCAAGTCTCGCATCGACCTAATCCCTGGAATTACCTCGTAGCCAAAAACCTTAGTGAGAATGATGTGTCCAAGACAGCAACCATGACTTGATATGATCACTACGAGTTAGAAGTGGTGCCCTTCGGTCAAATCATTTTCCTTAGTCATGTAGATAAGCAAAGCAGTCATACCCGTAGACCTTTCCAAAAACTATGGCGATAGAGATTTAGTCGGCACCGGAGATACCCATAGAAAACCCATCAATTCTTAGGTCCCGCCGGCTAATATCGCAGACCCACCTAGAAATTTCCTTTAGAATCATCAAACCTTTAGCTACTCTAACATATGAAGATGTACCCTCTTGTTGAAAGTCTTACTCTAAAGAGACATAGTACGCCTTGAGAAGTGCGGAAAAACTTAACTCGTGGTACATTAGACCCTTCGAGATCCTCGTTAGGAATCGATTCTGTAGCCCTCTCCGAACTATCTTTAGAACTCAGCAGCAACCATCTGGTATTCCATATCTTTGTTCATAAGGAGTGTCGACTCGACAAAACCCTAGTAATCCCTTTGATGAGATCGAAATCAACGGAAACCCAAACCTCCATGGAAGGATCAATTGAGATCATGGATTGAGAGATTGATCATATGAAACAAATTCACATTCCGGTAGTGAGGGTTCGCTGGAATGTCAAGCGGAGACCCGATTCCACTTAGGACCGTGAGGACCCGAAGCAGTAGATTCATTCTCATCTTTCTTTTCACTTCATGATCTGTACCTAAATCTTTGAATTTTAGGACGAAATTTCCTCTAACGGGGGGATAATGTGACAACCCGAAGTTATCCATCGCCGAAACCCAATTCGTCCGTAAGACCCGTTTTTAGCAATTCGTTTACAATTTCGTAATTAAATTAAGTCATTAATTTGAAATTATTATTATGACTTAATGAGTGTCCGAACACATTTAGAACTCATTTTAGCACCCCATATTAATAATCGGAAAATTTTTAGAATCAACCATATCGGGTTACGACAACTTGATCGGGGGCGACCAAAAGCCTCGTATATCGTCGGTATCGGGTAGAATTACACCGTGTCCAAATCTTAGACACTATTTAAAGATGTTTAAGCTTCCACTTGAATCTTTTTCCCTCTCTCACTACTCTCTCTCTAACCTCTCTCCTCAAACCAAAGAACTAGGTCCAAAACTTCTATTTAAGGCCTCAAATCTTCAATGTAACTTCCCTAACTTGTTGTTCAACCTCATTAGCCTTCAAATCCGAGTTTAATCAATGAAAATGGACCATATTCATGAGTTTACGGCCCTGGAGCATGCTTGGGCCGTAAACACATATTAAGAGGGTTTTTGAGCCTTAAAAACCCTCCAAACCAAATTTGGGACTTAGATATGACTTTATGGCTTCCCAATTCGGACTTAGAACACTCTATTCATCATTTTTGAGGACTAAACATGAGTTTACTGCCCAAGAACATGCTTGGGCCGTAAAATCATCATCCATGGAGAGTAAACTCAAAATGAAGTGTTTAAAAGCCATTTAAACACACCATTAGCCTTGGAATAAATCCTAGAACCAACCAAAATCAATTTGGGGACCTTAAACATAATAAAAACTCTTCATTTGAGAGTTTACGGCCATAACCCCCCAATGATAGGTTCCAGGGCCGTAAACTCATTAAGATAAGCCAAATGGTGCCAAAAATTCATCCTAAGGCTTGTAAAAATTGTTTGAATCACATGCGATTAATCTAAGGCCACTAAATCATCAACTTAAGGGGAGTATAGGAGCTTACGGCCGTAAACTCCTTGTTTAGGGCCGTAAGCTCCCTTTAAATGTTGTTCTTGGTGATTTAATCCATTTCCATGTCTTAGATAAATTTACTCCATCACCCCTCAAGTGTTATTGACCATTTAGCACCATAAAACTCTCAACCATGAGTTCACGGCCATGAACTCATGAGGTTAGAGTGTTTAGGTCCGAAAACTCCATAAGGAGTTTACTCTTGAAGAGTAAACTCATTTCTCTAGTCCCTCACGTCCTTAAATGTCACCCGGGTCACTCCAAACACTTATTTTGAAGTGTTTTCGCGTCTTGGAGTATTTAATAATATCTAATTAGTGATTTAAAATCTAATTAGATATATTTGTATATCATTTCATATTAAATAGGAACCTCGCACGTTATCAAGCCCCGAACCGACACTTAGCATCCGAACCAACACATTTTCTCGTCTGGTGAGTTCATACCCCTACCCTTTTTCAATGGTTTTTCAATGTTTTCAGGGAGGGAATACAAGCTAAAGTACAAGAATATCTTGTACTTCAATTCATTATTTCATTTAAATGGTTTCATAATCCGTACAATTTTAAGAATTGAAAACATAATAACAAACGGTTTAACTTATAGAATTGTTCTTCAAACCTATTTGAATTCTTATTATATAGTGTTATACTTTATACTTTACAATTGATTGTTCACACTTTTACTGATAGAAATCATAGAACATTTGTATTGTCCTTAATAAAACACCTGAGGTTGGAGTGTAAAGGACATGCATCATTAGAACTTAGTCAGTCATAGATACTACATCCCCTAAATACGAGAGTAAAGAGTAATCTTAAAGATTGGAGACAAGTCCTTTGTAACACTTCCCTTGGCATGAGAGAGTGGAGGACTATCCCTGTAACCAGAATCTCCAGAAGGGAGAACGTGACTTGAATGTATAGATCTATACGGGACTGACTATCCCGCACCTGGCTGCTAGCTACAGCCGAAACCGCAAGGTTCAACGGTGACAAAAGTCATAAAAAGATACTGACCTCGATTCGAGTCACATCTAGTCTGAAGTATGGTTAAGGACTCGCAATCAAGATTATGAACACTTTGCATGTATTCATTAGTTTAATATATGTGTTAAAACTAATGTACATTTAAAGGTAATCAAACTTTCAAGAGACTCCACACACACACTTTAAGTATGGTAGATACTTGTACATTACTTTAAGATTCAGTAACAATTCACACACATTTAGGAAAATATGGGATTCTCCTGGGATAACATTTGTACATAATCAGAACCGTGTAATAACTCAGATAACTAAACTTTATAATTCACGAGGGTAAACATGTTTTTCAGAGTACATCTTTTACATTATATTTTGGATTCAAATACATTACTTTTAAGAAAATATGGGATTTTCTTGGTGTGAAACATTTTCAGAAAACAGAAAGGAACTTGTACAATTTCAGAAAACAAAACCGCTTATAATTCACCAGCTTTATGCTGATTTTTAAACTGCTTGTATTCTCAGGTCCATATTAGACAGGTACCCAACGATCCTTTTGGCGAAGGCGAAGTATGTAGAAGACACGTCTTTACTTTTGTTCATATATTATGTATGTGTATAACGCACGTAATCCTTTGTTTTTAGACAATGTAAATAAATCTATGTAATGTAAAGTTTTTTGTTTACTATGCTTACTATGTACATTGGTTGCGATATTCATGACGTCCTCCACCCCGGAATGTTTTCGCCTTTGGTTTCGGGGTGTGACAACATTGATTGAGGGGTAAACACTTAAGGGTACCAAGTAATTTGCATGGTTACTTCACACCTTGTTTTGTGATCCTCGACATCCCAGTCACAAAACCTGAAGGGCACACTCGAGATTGAAACATACCATTGAAAAGTTCAATGAATCTTAAAGATCTAGGAGTTTCAAAAACCAATTAAAACCTAATAATACATTCCGTTTATCTTGGTGGAAATTGGTGAATCGTCATTCACCTACCTTCGAATATTTTATAGCTTGGATTACGGCATCCCTCTTCTAAGTTATAAAATAGTTTGTTGGGTCCTGGCCTTAATATTTCATATTGGGTGTCATATTAAGGACTTTAAATAAACTATCTTGAATATCTCCCAAAAAGATGTCTGGTTTAGACATTTATGATCTTCCTAAATCTCTTGAAACAAGCTTTCCTAAATGTAGATGATGTCCTATGGAAATCATACTTCTTTCACCTACTCCAATTATTCTCCCTAACCCACAAGTTCTTGAAAATTTAAGGTCACTCAAGCCCTATTGGCAAGCAAAGGTCTATGTGTGATCACATCTTAGAGATGTAGTCACATATTGACAAGCCAGGAGAGTTGGGTGTCAAAGTGTTGAGAAAGTTGGTGCCTCAACTACTTTCTAAGTCACATAGTGAGTTCCTTTTGGGCTCCTATGAAACAAACTATGACAAGACCCTTAATGATCTTATCTATTTGCTAAGATCAACTTCCTAAAACTTGTGGACGTTGACAATAATGACATTGGATATCCAGAAAAGCTCTCTATTTCCAATGGAAAGGGATCAGTCATAGTCAACTCGGTTGACCAAATGGTAAATAGAGAGGCTAAGTCTGAGATAGTCCTATTATCAAGGGTCCATAGGTAACTATTGCCAAAGGAAGGGGCATTGGTTGCGAAGCTGCCAAATTTACCTAAGGATGTTAAATTCAATAAGTTTGGCTCTACTTTAGGTAAAGTCCATTGTCTAACTCTATTAAGTGCATGCTGATTCTGATCGTGAAGATGGATTTCAATCGCATGGTTCGGTGATCTAAATTTTGGGCTATTACTTAAGAGTTATGATATTTATATTGCTTAGGAATAGATAACAACAAGGTTTTCATATGGATTGTAAGGATAAGTTTTCCGCAAAGTTTTAAAATAAAAGAAAAAGGTCTTGAAAGTCTCAAGAACTAATCAAGAATAAAACCTGAAGGTCTTCACTAGCAAACGACTTGAGGTTTATAACCTATCATGTTGACATATTTTGTGCCCATTCCAGTTAAAGTTGGCTTTGCATATGAGTTTTTAGAGTTCTTAATTGGTTGCACAACAACTTGGAAGCAATGGCAGGCCCTTGAGCTGCCAGGTGGCAAGAAATTAAGATTGAGTTCAATCAATATGAGTTTGGATTTGTCATTATCCTTGTCTTGTGATTATGGTTTTGACAAATTCATATGGGTAGGAACTCATACACCATAAAAATCTAAGTGTCATAAGGTTTCTCTCCAATTCATGAAAATGATGGTGAGGAAACACTTTCACTAAGTAGATTTTAGCTAGATAGCAATTGAGATATTTGCATTCTCAAAGTCGTTAGTGGAGCGTGTATGGTTAACCGGCACACTAACTTGTACTTGTGAGAAGTGGAAAAAAGGTCTAACCATTATGATTATGGCATCCCTCTTCATAATTGTTTAGACACACCTCTGAGCTATCTAAGGGAAAGTGTATGATTTTGATAAACTTTGGTAAGAAAGTCAGCTGATTTCTGAGAACATGTCAAAGCTAGTGGGAGCATAAGTGTCACGCTAATAATCATCATGTTAGTGGGAGCATGATAATTATGATAAGTATTGCAAGTTAGCAATGTTAATCATAGAAAACAAAAGTTTCAATTGGGAAAGAGTTGTTTTGCTATAATTAAGGGAGAGGAAATTATACTTCATCTCAAATCTAAAAGCTTAGATTGAGGTTTTAATCGTATTAAGTCAAGGATATATATATATATATATATATATATATATATATATATATATATATATGAATTTCATGTTGGAATGTCTCAAAATAAGAAAATTCTGTATATGGGTCCATTATTTGCGTTCTAAAATTCAATTATGATTACGACATCCCTTTTCATAATCTGAATTATGAGAACTTGGCAAATAAAAATGGAAATGTTATAGCAAAAGACTGGTTTAGTCTTTATGTGAGACATCATGAATCGTGTCCCATATGCTTCGGATATAGGATCGATTACATGTGCTATATTCATCCTTTCTAAAATTTTCCAAATGCCTGGGGCATTAAGAAGGGAAAAGGTCTAGAATTCGATATGACTAAAAGGATTAATCAATTGTGAAGGACCATATTGACATAATCTGTAAGGAGGCAACTCTTGTTCAGAAGTGATAGTCAAAATGAATCTGGAAATGTTTCAAAGTTAGAATTTTCAATCTATGTAAGATTAAGGAAACTTAATGCAAGAAGGATGTTTCCAAGGAGTTGATCTCCTTTGGAATACTTTGTAATGTTTGTTCTCAAGTCCTTATGACTTTGTGCATAATCATTACAAGAGGATCAATGCATATAAGTTTACAATCTAACAGATTTTAGTAAATCGCATTAATTTGGAATTTTTGTATTTGCAGTAAGGATTTGGGACTGTGAAAAGAGGATCATTGTAGTTATGTTCAGTTGATCTATTTCACAAAGTAAAGATCACAGACAAACATAGTATGTATAATTGGTGTATGACATGACTAGTGTTTAGAAAATATATTATACATGCTTAGAGCATGGGACAACTATTGTTTTAAATTCATGAATAATGTTGATAGCTGAAACAGTATACAATGAATAATGTGTAATCATATGGTGATAAATAAAAGGTGTTTTATTTATGTTCATAGGTTTTGATACCATATTGGATTCAATTATTCTTGTGTTTCATTTTGCATGTTTTGACTTCCAGAATAAACTAGGTTATTCTTCCGGAATGAATAAGTTATTCAAACCATCCATAGTCGGTCATATGTTGGAGGTAGATATGAATCAAGACTATCATGGGTTGGCTTGTAGAGGTCTAAGATGTTGGACAAAGGGCTACAACACTCATGAGTGGTCATAAGTTCTGAGTATTGGATTCAACCCGCACTCATTGGAATCACTTCATGGATTTTATCACGAGTGATCATGAGACGATAGTATCTTATATTCTTCAAACCTAGAGATATGAGTTGTTACTATGAGTTGGTTGTACATTGATTGCACGAAAACGCATTCGGTAACTCGCTGTTATAAAATGTGCCTTTGTGTATGATTCAACAAGTAGTAGAACAAGCCATATGAGTCGAAGTTTATCCATTCCTTTTACCTTCGGGATAAAAGCGATATCTGTGGGCCCCTCGATGATTTGATGATGACAAATGGAAGTGTTCGGCCGGGCCAGGACTGATTTGATTTGTTCAATTAGTCAGTCGTCATAAATCGGAAATAAAAGAATGATTATAATCCATGTCTCAGTCCATATGATATCTAGAATGGAGGAATATATGATCCCTTATCTAATGGACAAGTCATTGACAAAGGTCGGAGTTCATCTACAAGGTCAGAGTTTGATAGAAGCTTTTGAGAGCTATGATTGCCAGTCAGTTCTTGAAGTTATACGCAATAATAGTTTTAGACTTACCCAAGTGGGAAACTGTTGGATTAATGTCTAAGTCCATAACTATAATTGGTAATACTTGAACCGACCCGCCATGGTCCACTTGGGTTGCATGACATCATGCATTTGGATAGACTAAAATGAGAGAAATAACACTTAAGGTTTGTTGATATATTATAAGTTCTAATATATTAATAAGGTTATTTAATTAGTATTGATCAAGAATTAATTTGGAATTAATTAAGTGATCAAAAGGAGACTAATTAAATATATAGGTTGATTGTGTAAATCATTCATTCTTATATATGTGGGCTTGTGATCCAAGATTCCTTATGTTGGCCTAAGTCCATGGGGTGACCCATGGATGCTCCATGGAGGTTAAAATCCATGGAGCATAAGGAATGGGTAAAGTCATGAGTTACATGGTGTAACCCTAATAGCCACCATATAAAAGAATCCCATGGCTCAAGAAATCGTGCACTATGTGTGAGTGTGAGGGCTAGACAATTTCAAGGTGTGTTCAAGTTTCTCTCAAGTTATTCCAAGTGTATTTGGTGTTGTGTGAACCATTTGAGGTGTCACACTTGGGGCACTAGGCACTCAAGCTTCATGAAGACTTTCTACATCAAAGAGGTATGTATTCTATCTTGTTATATTCATTGTTTTGTATGCTAGATTAGGATAATACCTTGGAAGTTTGCATGTATAATAGAGAAAACATAAATCCAAGGTATTTAGGGTTGCATGTACACTTAGGAGTGTTAGAATGCTCAAAATCCAATAGTTGGTGTATTCATCAATAGGCATGCTTCCTTTCTTCAAGGTAAGGAATTGGTTTTCTAGCTCGAGCAGATTTTGGCCAGAGCAGTACCTACGTTTGAACTGCACCAAAAACTCTGCCCACGTCAGTTACAGGGGCTCATTGGGGCTCAGTGTCTTCCCCAGAGTGTTCCACCAACGAACCATGCCTCCTCTGAACTGGCGTACCGCAAACGTGGTTTGTAGCTTGCCTTTACAACCACACGTCATGAAAGCTAACTCCATCTCCGAGATCCAATCCATGACCCCGATCGGATCTTCTTTTCCAGTTAAATACGATGGCTTGCAAGTCAGAAAATCCTTGTACTTGCATCCATTCCTCTCGTTTTCGTCATCTTGGTTGTTTTTTCGAACTATTGGTGGGTTGACTTGACCAACGGTTCCACTGTAGTTCCCCTCCTCAGTCTGCCCTTCGTTCAACTCGGGTTATTCGATCTTTATGGTCACTTCCTCTCGATTTTGTTGGAGCAAACGTCTGGTTTCCTCCATTTGACGATCCAACATCGCCTGGATCATCGCATGCACTCCGGCCAGCATTAGTGGCTCAGCAGCGACTACCACAACCAGTATTTGCTCAATCACTGGGGGTTGGTTTCAGTTCCCATTTGCATTCACGTTTCTGCTACGGGTCCTTGCCATCTTGATCTATACACCGAATAAGGTGAATCTATGTAACGCCCCGGTTTTTCACGGTACGTTTGGTTATTTTAATTTAATTATCCTTGTAACCTTGGGTTAATTTATTTAACCAATGTCTGATTTCTTATGTTATTGGAATCTTTTGATCATCTTGTAAACTCCTTTTATTGAAGTCCATGGACTATGGGTCTATTTGCAAAGTCCATCTAGTAAATAGTACTTAATGTGTTAATTGAGTCATTTGGAACACACACAAGAAAAACACTCTAAACCCTCCCTCTCTCTCTCTAAAATCGTCCTCTATCTCTTTGGGATCAAGAGCATCCAAGGGGATGTTGTTTGGAGCTTAATTCTTGTTCATTTCCAGCCTTGATTCATATTGGTATGAACCTCCTTATCATTTCTTACAACTTGATTCATAACCTTGTTCTAGTTTTTATGATTTCATCTTCACTTCTTCTCCATCTTATTTGATTTGTAATTGTATGTTATACATCATCTCAAGGTCCTATCTTCACCCCATATATGGTGGATGATGGATCTAGGGGATTACATGTGGCAAAAGATCATGGAAACCCTAAAAGGGAGAATGGTGATTTTAATTTATGTGCTTTATGCTCATTTTCATGTTGAACGTTATTACAATCTTGTGGCAAAATGAAATCCTAATGATACCTAACCCTTTTTAGTAACAACATGATCATGGGGACTAAATTGGTATGATGAACACATCTTAAAATGTGTTTCAAAGGGAGAAGGATGGATAAGCCAAAAAGGAATCACGGGTGGCTACGATTCTGTTTTCCATCAGATCTATAGTCATTTTGTAAAACTCATATCTTGAGATCTATAACTAAAACCGACACGAAACCAGTTCCAAAAGTTCACAAATTGAGTTGGCTAACTTTCTTAAGAAGGCTAACCTCACTGATAAGGAATTTATCTATCGGAAAGAATGGCATCTTTGCTGTTAGGTCTAATCCGGGTCTGTTCTGATATGTCATTTTGTTTTCATCATTTCTAAGGGTTGGAAAAGGATCCAGAGTGATTCCAAGTTTCTATATGTTCCTTGTATTACGAGTTTAAGATCTGGAGAAGATGGGGTGTTATTTCCAATTATAAATTGGTTAGAATGGATCCACACTCCAGATTAGTGGGCAGTCACCAGCTTTTGCTAGTGTTGTGATTGTCCACAATGTGAATTTTATATCTGGAGTTTGGGAGATGATTTTCATTCAATTCCAACTCTGAGACTTTCACTTGTATGTCGTTTACTTCTATTAATTTTGGTTTGGACGAATTCTACTTACAAGTTAGGTAGAATTGGCCATCATCACTTGACTATATTGTTGGAGACAGAAGTGATACACCATTTTGTAAAATTCATATTTAATTCATATTTTGGAGTTAGAATGAGTTCTTTATAGTTGTGGAATCCTGAGAAATCATAGTTTCCTATAAAATTTATTTAAATCTATGTTTCTGTTTTAGATTTTGGAGTAAATCCATTTTAAACAGCAGGTCTGTTTTAGAGACCTTGCTGTGATTACTCTTTTCTCAACTCATAGCTTCATTACTTCTCCTTTCTAACCTTTAGTCCTTCTTAGGTGAGGTTTTGAAGTTTGCTCAAGCTTGGTAGCATTATTTGATTCTTAGATATCCTTACTACTCACTCAAGGTGAGTTCTCTCACACCGTTGTATTGATGATTGTGTTTGCTAGTTAGCTCGTGTGTGATTATTTGAATTTATTATAAAAGCATGCTATATAAGTATTGTATTAATTTGTACATGTGCACTGTATGTAACTAATCATGGATATGGGGACACCATCAAAGGATATGGATTTACCGGTGCGGTGGGTAGGTAAGATCACCAACGTAATACTCATCATGAGGTGCGGTGATTAGGGCCAAGTGATACGGGATCTTCCCGGTGCGGCTCAAACCTACAAGTCCTTCTTGTATTATTGGCGTTGATTCGTTCTTTTCCCTTATTATAAAACTATAATTGGAAAATGGATTATGGTTAGTAAATATGAATGTTAGTACAATTTCTGTGTTTGAATTCACTAAGCTTTGTGCTTACGGTTTCCCTTGTAACTTTTCAGGTGTTAAGATTAAAGAGGCTAGGGCTTGACATGGAGCACCGGGACATCACTACTAGTTATTTTTGTTGGGACCTTATTATTATTAATTCTGCACTTATTTTATAAGATTGTTAAGTAGATGGATTATGTTATGACTATTTCAGTTGTTTTAATTTAATGTAAGATGGGTTTTTAAAGTTGAAAATTTTTGCAAAAAAATTTGGGTGTCACAAGTTGGTATCAGAGCCACAATTTGAGGGAACTAGGCATTATTGTGGATGTTGTAGACTCAAATTTGAGGCTCTATAAGAGTTTATTTTCTTTTTAAAATATTTTTCAAACTTTCTGAAGACTAGTAGTGGAAGATGTCGCGGTGTGTCAGTCGGCCAGCCAAGTAAGCCTTATTTCTTATGTTAAATGTTTATGTTAAATTGTTGACTATGAATTAGATTCTACTAGTCTTAAAATGTTAGATTACACACTTATTTAATGTTAGCATGTGAGAGATTTGTACAACTAACGGCTAGAGCGAGCTGGAAATTTTGAAACTAGACGCGAATGCGAAATTGGAACTTGTGTGGAAGGTAGTAGAAGGGCCCCTACTATTTGAAACATCGGTGCCGGTTTCGGGTCGAGGCAAGGTTGAGAAATTTTTGGCAAGCTGAGGGTTCGTCTTCTTAGAAATATCTAGGCTGAATTATTTCTAAATATTTTCCTCCTTCTACGGATACAGATTGCTCCGCCTGCTCGCCTTAATCAGCTCCAAATGGAGCAAGTTAGGAATATTGTCGCTGAGGAATTCAATAACGCTTTCAACGAACTAATACCGGGCGTGACCAATGACATAATCAACCAGGTCAAAGCTCTTCTGGATGAGCGCCTCGCAGCTATTCCCGGGGGAGCGTTATCGGCTCCGCCCGTTCGGGATTCGGCATACTACTTCGAGAAGTTCAGCAAGTGTAGCCCTCCTCTTTGGAATGGTGAATCTGACCCAGTTCCTGCTAAGCACTGGCTGTCAAATGTTGAGGGCGCCTTCATGACTGTTGGGTTTCCGGACCAGTAAAAAGTTTGATCGCCATGAATTAGCTGCGAAAAAGGGGAAAGACATGGTGGAACACCATCACCGCTCTATTAAACGAAGAAGAAGTGAGGACCATGTCTTGGGCCCAATTTATGGAGAGGTTCGAGGCACAATATGTGCCCAAGGTGGAGCAGCAGCGGATGCAACAAGAGTTCATGGCCTTACAGCAAAGTACCGAGTCTGTTAGCGACCTGAACGCCAAGTTCTTGGAGATGCTATCTTTTTGTCCCTCGTTTGCTGGGAACGAGGCCTGGTTGGTCAGCCAATACACTACCATTCTATGTACCGAGATTTAGGAATTCGTTAGCATGCAGGAGTCCCCGACTTTATCCGCGATCATGGATGCAGCGAGGAGGAGGGAAATCGAGTTGCAGACCCAGTCCAAGAGGAAGGCCAATGACACCTCCTCCAAGACATCTGGAGATGCCCAGAAAAAGCAAAAGCAGGGTGGTAAGTCAAGGTATGAGTACAGGCCGTCTTCAGGTCAGGGGGAGAAAAATCCGTTGATATGCTACAACTGTAAAAAGCCAGGGCATCATTGGAAGAATTATAGGGCTCCAATGCAAGTGCAGTTCCTCATATTACTTCTGTTGCTCCCATCTGCTATCACTGCAACGAGACGGGACACAAGAAGCCCGAATGCCTGAAGTTGAAGGCTGGTAAAGGAGGCGGGGGTACAAATCCTGCAACTGCATCGTCTTCTAAGGGACCCACTATGGTGACACGAGGTCGTGCTCACCAGATGACTGCGGATGAGCAGGTGATTACCGCGACAGTGGCAGGTAAATTTCTTTTTTTTTTCTTTTCTCTCCTGCCATTATTTAATAAATGGTAGTTAGAAATGTTTACATGACTGTATGTGGTAAATCAGGCACTTATTTGCTAGATTCCGAGCCTGCTGTTGTTATGTTTGATAGCGGTGCTACCCATTCTTTTGTATCTCGCACGTTTATTAATCGTTTGGGGTGTAGTATCGGAAAATTGGCTCGCCCAATGGTTGTCGAAGTTGCCGACAACCGCACTATTTATGTCACCGATGTTTATCGGGGTTGCACTCTCGAGTTTTCTAGAGTTGAATTCCCTATTGATCTTATCCCTATTGCGATGCGAGAGCTCTGCGTTATCGTAGGCATGGATTGGCTTGATGCGTTTGATGCGGAAATCCACTGTCGTAAGAAGCAAGTGCGTGTTCGAAACCCTAGAGGTGGAGAACTTATTATTCAGGGCGACATTCCCCGCCTGGCTATGGCTTCTTGCTCTTCTGCTATAGTACTAGACAACGTTCCTATCGTTTCCGACTTTAGCGATGTCGTTCCGGAGGAACTCCCTGGCTTGCCACCTGTTCGGTAAGTGGAGTTTCGCATTGATTTGGTGCCAGGTGCGACTCCGGTAGCGAAATCTCCTTACCACTTGGCACCACCTGAAATGAAAGAGCTCCAAGATCAACTTCAAGAACTAAGTGATAAAGGGTTTATACGGCCAAGCTGCTCGCCTTGGGGTGCTCCTATTCTCTTTGTGAAGAAGAAAGATGGATCCCAGCGAATGTGTATTGATTATAGGGAGCTAAACAAGCGCACGATAAAGAATAGGTACCCGTTGCCACGTATTGACGATCTTTTCGATCAGCTTCAGGGAGCATCTTGGTTTTCCAAGATTGATTTACGTTCTGGTTACCATCAGATGCAGGTTCGTGAAGAAGACATTGAGAAAACAACATTCCGTACTCGATATGGTCACTTTGAATTCGTGGTGATGCCTTTTGGGCTCACCAATGCACCCGCAGCATTTATGGATCTCATGAACCGGGTGTGTAGCCTGATGCTTGACTGTTTGGTCATAGTGCTCATAGATGATATCTTAGTCTATTCTAAGAGCAAAGAGGAGCATCAGCAACACCTTCGGGAGATTCTGGAAGCTCTGGCAAGAGAAAGACTTTATGCTAAATTCTCAAAATGTGAATTTTGGTTGGAAGAAGTTCAGTTCTTGGGGCATGTGGTAAACAAACACGATATTAAGGTCGATCAAGCCAAGGTTGATGCGGTTAAACAATGGAAGATTCCGAAAACACCTTCTGAAATTCGCAGTTTCTTGGGTTTAGCCGGTTATTACCGGAGGTTCATTGAAAATTTCTCTAAAGTCACCTTACCACTCACCCGATTGACCAAGAAATCAACGAATTTCGTTTGGGGCCCGGAGCAGCAACTGGCGTTTGATGAGTTAAGGAAATGATTGTGTGAAGCTCCGATTTTGGCCTTACCTGATGGGGTTGAGGATATGGTGGTTTACTGTGATGCATCGCTTCAAGGTCTTGGTGTCGTGTTAATGCAACGAGATAGGGTGATAGCCTATGCCTCCCGACAGCTGAAACCCCACGAACGAAACTACCCCACTCATGATTTGGAGCTTGTGGCTGTTGTTTTCGCTCTTAAGATTTGGAGACACTATCTCTATGGAGTGAAGTTTATCATATACACTGACCATAAGAGTCTGAAATATTTGTTTGAGCAGCGGGATTTGAATATGAGGCAGATCCGATGGTTGGATGTGGTAAAAGATTATTATTGTGAAATTCACTACCACCCCGGTAAAGCTAATGTGGTAGCTGATGCTCTCAGTCGTAAACAATCTACCGAACCGATTCGAGCTAAGTGTCTCCGGATCACGATGGTGTCGTCTTTTTTAGATCTAATCCAGGACGCCCAAAAGACGGCAATACTGGAGGAAAACATCAGGCGTGATAAGATTATGAAAGAGTTGCCTAAGATGGAACGAGACGGGTGGGGTTTGGGTTCCATATACCGAGGGAAAACGGAAAACCCTAATGGATGAGTCTCAAAAGTCAAAAAAATTTATCCATCCTGGTGCTACTAAAATGTATCGGGACCTTCATGAGGCTTACTGGTGGCATGGAATGAAGAATGATGTGGCTCGATTTGTGGAAGAATGTATGACCTGTCGGAAGGTCAAGGCGGAACACTAGAAACCGCATGGTAAGTTGCAACCATTGGAGATTCCTGAATGGAAATGGGAGCATCCAACCATGGACTTCATTACAAAACTTCCTAGAACTGCCCGAGGATCCGATACGATATGGGTGATTGTTGATCGTTTGACTAAGAGTGCTCACTTTCTGGCTATAAAGGAGAGCTCATCGGCGGAGAAATTAGCCGAGATCTTTGTTCGGGAGATTGTCTCATTACATGGGGTGCCCGTTTCTATCGTCTCCGATCGAGACACCCGATTTACCTCTCAGTTCTAGAGGAAGTTTCAAGAGGAATTAGGCACACGATTACATTTTAGTACCGCCTTCCATCCGCAGACAGACGGGCAGAGTGAGCGGACAATTCAGACCTTGGAGGACATGCTTAGGGCATGTGCGATTGATTTTGGGGGTAGTTGGGATGACCATCTACATCTAGCTGAGTTTTCTTACAACAACATCTATCACTCGAGCATTAAAATGCCTCCGTATGAAGCCTGTACGGGAGGAAGTGCAGGACGCCCGTTTGTCGGGGCGAGGTTGGGTAGAGGGTACTTGGGAGTACCGATAGCGTGCAACAGACTACGGAGAAAATCCTAGTGATTCGGGATCATTTGGTCACAGCGAGCAGTAGTCAGAAAAGTTATGCCGACAAAAGACGCTCCAATCTTGAGTTCCAGGTGGGAGATTATGTGTTGCTTAAAGTCTCCCCCTGGAAAGGTGTGATTCGATTTCGGAAGCGGGGAAAGCTCGGACCCCGATTCATTGGACCCTACAAGGTCATAGCCCGTGTGGGGAAGGTGGCTTACCGTTTAGAGCTTCCTGACGAGCTTAGTCTAATTCATAATATGTTCCACGTGTCTCAGTTACGAAAATGCGTTGTTGATGAGACTGCTGTGATACCACTGGAGGACATACAAATTGATGAGCGTCTCAATTATGTTGAGAAACCAATCGCTATTTTAGAATGAAAGACGAAAGCTCTTCGCAACAAGACTATAAACCTAGTTAAGGTGCAATGGTAACATATGAAGGGTTCGGAATGGACTTGGGAAACGGAATGCGAGATGCGGGCTCATTATCCGGATCTGTTTCTAGGTGTTGACTTCGAGGACGAAGTCTGTTCTTAGTGGGGGAGAGTTGTAACGCCCTGGTTTTTCACGGTACGTTTGGTTATTTTAATTTAATTATCCTTGTAACCTTGGGTTAATTTATTTAACCAATGTCTGATTTCTTATGTTATTGGACTCTTTTTATCATCTTGTAAACTCCTTTTATTGAAGTCCATGGACTATGGGCCTATTTGCAAAGTCCATCTAGTAAATAATACTTAATGTGTTAATTGAGTCATTTGGAACACACACAAGAAAAACACTCTAAACCCTCCCTCTCTCTCTCTCTCTCTAAAATCGTCCTCTATCTCTTTGGGATCAAGAGCATCCAAGGGGATGTTGTTTGGAGCTTAATTCTTGTTCATTTCCAGCCTTGATTCATATTGGTATGAACCTCCTTATCGTTTCTTACAACTTGATTCATAACCTTGCTCTAGTTTTTATGATTTCATCTTCACTTCTTCTCCATCTTATTTGATTTGTAATTGTATGTTATACATCATCTCAAGGTCCTATCTTCACCCCATATATGGTGGATGATGGATCTAGGGGATTACATGTGGCAAAAGATCATGGAAACCCTAAAAGGGAGAATGGTGATTTTAATTTATGTGCTTTATGCTCATTTTCATGTTGAACGTTATTACAATCTTGTGGCA
Organism: Lactuca serriola; assembly: GCF_051521515.1. Taxonomy (NCBI): domain Eukaryota; kingdom Viridiplantae; phylum Streptophyta; class Magnoliopsida; order Asterales; family Asteraceae; genus Lactuca; species Lactuca serriola. Next base: position 89,483,198 of record NC_136416.1, on the reverse strand, counting down.
AAATGAAATCCTAATGATACCTAACCCTTTTTAGTACCACCATGATCATGGGGACTAAATTGGAATGATGAACACATCTTAAAATGTGTTTCAAAGGGAGAAGGATGGATAAGCCGAAAAGGAATCACGGGTGGCTACGATTCTGTTTTCCATCAGATTTGTAGTCATTTTGTAAAACTCATATCTTGAGATCTAGAACTCAAACCGACCCCAAACCAGTTCCAAAAGTTCACAAATTGAGTTGGCTAACTTTCTTAAGAAGGCTAACCTCATTTATAAGGACTTTATCTATGGGAAAGAATGGCATCGTTGCTGTTAGGTCTAATCCGGGTCTGTTCTGATATGTAATTTTGTTTTCATCATTTATAAGGATTGGAAAAGGATCCAGAGTGATTCCAAGTTTCTATATGTTCCTTATATTATTATTTTAAGATCTGGAGAAGATGGGGTGTTATTTCCAATTATAAATTGGTAAGAATGGATCCACACTCCAAATCAGTGGGCAGTCACCAGCTTTTGCTAGTGTTGTGATTGTCAACAATGTGAATTTTATATTTGGAGTTTGGGAGATGATTTTCATTCAATTCCAACTCTGAGGCTTTCATTTTTATGTCCTTTACTTCTACTAATTTTGGTTTGGACTAATTCTACTCACAAGTTAGGTAGAATTGGCCAACATCACTTGACTGTATTGTTGGAGACAGAATTGATACACCATTTTGTAAAATTCATATTTAATTCATATTTTGGAGTTAGAATGAGTTCTTTATAGTTGTGGAATCCTGAGCAATCATAGTTTCCTATAAAATTTATTTAAATCTATGTTTATGTTTTAGATTTTGGAGTAAATCCATTTTAAACAGCAGGTCTGTTTTAGAGACCTTGCTGTGATTACTCTTTTCTCAACTCATAGCTTCATTACTTCTCCTTTCTAACCTTTAGCCCTTCTTAGGTGAGGTTTTGAAGTTTGATCAAGCTTGGTAGCATTATTTGATTCTTAGATATCCTTACTACTCACTCAAGGTGAGTTCTCTCACACCGTTGTATTGATGATTGTGTTTGCTAGTTAGCTCGTGTGTGATTATTTGAATTTATTATAAAAGCATGTTATATAAGTATTGTATTAATTCGTACATGTGCACTGTATGTAACTAATCATGGATATGGGGACACCATCAAAGGATATGGATTTACCGGTGCGGTGGGTAGGTAAGATCACCAACGTAATACTCATCATGAGGTGCGGTGATTAGGGCCAAGTGATACGGGATCTTCCCGGTGCGGCTCAAACCTACAAGTCCTTCTTGTATTATTGGCGTTGATTCGTTCTTTGCCCTTATTATAAAACTATAATTGGAAAATGGATTATGGTTAGTAAATATGAATGTTAGTACAATGTCTGTGTTTGAATTCACTAAGCTTTGTGCTTACGGTTTCCCTTGTAACTTTTCAGGTGTTAAGATTAAAGAGGCTAGGGCTTGACATGGAGCACCGGGACATCACTACTAGTTATTTATGTTGGGACCTTATTATTATTAATTCCGCACTTATTTTATAAGATTGTTAAGTAGATGGATTATGTTATGACTATTTCAGTTGTTTTAATTTAATGTAAGATGGGTTTTTAAAGTTTAAAATTTTTGCAAAAAAATTTGGGTGTCACAATCTAGATCTTTATTTAGGATCGACGTTTAAATCATCCTTATCACTCCGAAACGTTTATATGCTAGTTCTAATATCGTATTCGTATGTTTAGAATCCTAAACACATAAGGTTTCCAGATCCGGTCGACAACAGACCACAGATTCGATCAAACGATAGCAAATCATTTAGCACGTAAAAGCAATTTAAGCATCATTCCTAAAATAAACTAGTGCTTGTGTCTATTTAGGTGTATTACCTAAATCTATTAGACACACTCCTCACAATCATTACTTAGCATTCTAAGTTTTAGTCTAGAAATAAATCCATATTCCTAGTTCGCTTAAACTAATGCTCTGATACCAACTGTGACATCCCCATTTTCACGGCCAGAAAAGACCGATTTTCTTTATGCTTTATAAAAATCAGAGTACTTCTTTTCATAAAAATGTTGCGGAATTTGTTCCTAGAAAAATACGATAAATACGTTATCAAAACATTTTCGAAGAAACATATCCTATTCATTTTAAAAACGTTTGGGATGTCATTGTCAATACAGGAACATAAGCATAAACGGAACTTACATTTATTTACACTAGTGATCTACATCTCTTTAATCTCTCAGTGTAATGTCACTTCATATAGACACCTGTGATATAAATAAACTGAGTGGGTCAAGTTGGGAAACCTGGTGAGTACATAGGGTTTTCAACCCACAATAATATAATTATTATGTTTAAACAATCAAATAATCAACCCAATTACCCATCCCCATTATCTTCTTTATCCATAGGATCAACCCTAAGAATCAGCTATTTCTCGTTCATTTATTCCTATGGAGTATCCTAAGGAATATGTACGAATTCCATCGTTGTAAATGACACATCTGTCAAGCACAACTGATAGTTCTGTCACTAGGGTGCAGTTGCCAAAATTGTGACATTCTCTATGGGGCGCATCTACCGGAATAGTCCTTAAGGCGCATCTACCGGGATTATGAGGTTCTCTAGTAGACGCTTCTGCCGGTAGAGTCCTTTAGGCGCATCTGCCAGGGTTTTATTTAGAGTATCGTTTTCGAGAGTCCACTCGCAATACATGTCAATTGGTTTTTAGAGTACACCTGGTGAATACACAATTCAAAACACCTACAGGTTGCGAGCCTGCTAGCGTCCACTGGACTGTCTAGAATAGTCCGTGGTTGTCATCCATACTCTACTGAATGACGGGGCCATCATTTGGGAAAAAGGCTTCTCACATCGTCCACCTCTCACCCTCACCTCATGGTCTATTTCGCCTCTCAACTCATCATCCAACTCATATTTCATCTATTACATCTACCCATGTCTTATCCCAACATTTTTGTAGATATAAAATACATATACGGTTTAAATCATTTAAAACGTGTATAAAATCGTTCACCCAGCATAGATAGCAAGTATTCAGATAATATGTACACATAGCACGTAATTTATATAAAATACTTCATATCTATGTCTAAGCTGAAAGTAACTATGCACTCACTTGAAAGGTGGTGACTCAGCACTCGGACAGCGCTTCGATACCCTCAAAACAATTTTCCTTCGATAAAACCTAGTACCAATACTACTAGGGTTTAGTCTAACGATAACCGCGGCAAATTAATAGTCTGACTATTATTATTATTATATAAGCGTTAAATAACACTCAATATAACTCATAATAATAGCCTAAATAATTATTTTAAGGACCTAATAATATTACAATAATTATTTCTAAGCTATATTAAAAGTTGCGTAAGCGTAGCTCACTTACATCGGATTTTAAAGAAAACCAGACTTTGCTCGGAGTAGCGTTTCGAAACCGAAAGACCTTTTTTCTCGGGACTCCGGGAGCCTCGGGACTTCCTTAGGGTGCTAGGGGTTTTATCTAGGTTTTAGGAGTGGTTTGGTGCCTTAGAGAGAGTAATATTTTAGAGAGAGAAGAAGATTTTGGTGTGAAAAACCGGCTGCCCTTGCACCCCTTTTATAGGTGCGAGGTTTCGCACTACGCGGGGCGTTCAGAAGGTTACGCGGGGCGTAACTTCGGATAAGATGACCAGGTCGCGAAAGCTCGGTGGTGCGACGTGGCTTCTCCTGGACCGAGCATGGCTATGCGAACGCGGCGCGTACAAGACCGGACGCTAGGCATAGCGAGGGGACTACGCGTCACGATCCGAGGGGACTTCAGCGTTTATCATCCGACGGCTGGGAAAGCGCCATGTCAGCGACTTCGTATCAGATCTCGCAAAATCGAGTACAAATTTTAAAAATTCGTAGCTTTTGCGTACGAGCTCCATTTTTTACGTTCTTTATATCCACGCGAAGGCGGGATCGTACTCTACAACTTTCGTTTAGACTCTGTCGGCTAATTTTGACTTTATTTTAAAATTTATATTATTAACAGGCCGGGACAGGATTGGTCCATTAAATCCTGATAACTTCTTCATCCGACGTCCGTTTTTGCCCATCTTTTTCTCGTTACGCTGCCCTTAAGGAGATCTTCGATTCTCGTTTAGGTCGTGTCAGCTAAAAATCACTCGATCTAAGATTCGAATTTCGGGCTGTAAACCGCTAATCCGAAACTTCGAAAAATCATAACTTCTTCATACGAAGTTAGATTTGGGCGTTCTTTTTATCGATGTTTTTAGTTTAACATACTCTACGATTTTCGTTTATATCGCTAAGGCTAAAACTCGCTCTATCGTAAATTCACTATTTACGCTTCCCGGTGTCCTGCCAGTTCCGTCGCGAAACTTCGACGGGTCATAATTTCTTCGTTATAACTCGGATTTCGGCGTTCTTTGTCTGTACGGAAACCTTGTGACATATACTCCAACTTGGTTCAAATTATTTTTTCTAAATAATCTTCTGTCGAAAAGTCGTTTTCGAAACTTATTGCCTCTCACTTGACTAGCCCGGATCTACGGGCGTTACAGTATAAGAGCTTCGTAATATGCTAGATAAGATTAAAGCCTTAGAAAGTTTTTATTTGCAAGTATAATAGAGAAAACATAGATCCATGGTTTATAGGGTTGCATGTACACCATAGGAGTGTTAGAATGCTCAAACCCAACAGTGGTATCAGAGCCTAGGCTTGTTTTCTTGTTACACTAGCAAAAACTACTTAAAAATCAAGTTTTTATGTTGTCTGTTCAGCAGACTCGCCGAGTCCATAAAGGGACTCGATGAGTCCAAGGCAAAATGCATCCAACTCGCCGATTTTGTTCGTGCACTCGACGAGTTGGACCCCAGACAACATATATTCGAATTTTTTGGCTGGAATTGGATTAGGAACATTACCCTAAGATGTTTTTGGACATATAAAATTATTTTTGATGTGGTAATGTTCATGCTAATCCAATTTCAAAGATAATTGTCAATTGATTCATGTTTTGTATTAGTTTAAGAGTATTGCTAATTACATGGAAAAGTCTGATGTGAATTATCTTTGTTCATATGAGTTGCTTAGATTAATAGAAAAGTTAATTGACTACTTTTTTTCAATCCATTTTAATCTAAAAGTTGATTCTAAAATGTGTTTGTGTAACTTTTCCTCAAGTTACATGAAAAGTCATATTTTAGTTTCATAAATCTCATAACAGGTGGAAATGGTTACAAAAAATGAAGAGTCTTGTCCTCAAGTTATGGAGGTTCAAGAGTCACTTCATTAACTAATAAAATGTGTAACCTTAATTAATTCCATAAGTTACAAAATAAAGAAAAGTTACATTCTTTTATTAGTTTAAAGTCTTTCATAACTTGTCCTCAAGTTATGGAACTTGAAGAGTCTTTAATTAAAACTACTTTAAACTCATAAGTTATGGAATTCATTAGTTTTGAATAGTTTCAAAACTTGCCCTCAAGTTTTTGGAATTTGAAAAGTTTTCACTTATGAAGACTTTAATTCCCATTTAGTCCTTGGAATTTTAAAAGTTAAAACTCATAAGTTATGGAATTAATTAGTTTTGTATAAGAGTAAAGTCAGTCTTACCGTTAGTAGGTCTCATTCACAAAGCCGATCTATAAGGGGGGGTATAAGGTTACTGCCTATAAAATGGCAGTTTAATGGGTGTCCACTCTCACCCACCGCTTCCTTGACTGGTGGAGGGTCGTTAGCCGAACGGGTAGGACAAAGACTATAAATTCTCCCTTCATTAAAAGTATTAATGATAAATACTAAGTAACTAAACCTTTTATAAATAACCAATCTTAGTTACTTAGGAAAATGTGAATAAGGTGCTAACACATGAAATTACACTTTGCACTTTGTTTAAGTCGATTAGTGGAGCGCGTGTGGTTAACCGGCACACTAACTCGTATTTAACAAGGCAGGAAAAGGGCAACTTAATGTTTATCATAGTATCGATGGAGCATGTGTGGTTAACCGGCACATCGATTGAGGGGTAAACACTTAAGGGTACCAAGTAATTTGCATGGTTACTTCACACCTTGTTTTGTGATCCTCGGCATCCCAGTCACAAAACCTGAAGGGCACACTTGAGATTGAAACATGCCATTGAACAGTTCAATGAATCTCAAAAGATCTAGGAGTTTCAAATCCAATTAAAAAAAACCTAATAATTTATTTCGTTTTTCATGGTGGAAATTAGCGAATCGTCATTCACCTGCCTTCAAATATTCTATAGCTTGGATTACGGCATCCCTCTTCCAAGTTATAAAATAGTTTTTTGGGTCCTAGCCTTAATATTTCATATTGGGTGTTATATTAAGGACTTAAATCAACTTTACTTGAATTTCTCCCATTGTAGATGTCTAGTTCAGATATCTATGATCTTCCCAAATCTCTTGGAACTTCAGTTCCTCCACCTCCTCCAATTATTCTCCATAACCCACAAGTTCAAGGTCACTCAAGCTCTATTGGCAAGGCAAGGTCTAGGTGTGATCACATCTTGGAGATGAAGTCACCTATTGACAAGCCGAGAGAGTTGGGTGTCAAAGTCTGGAGAAAGTTAGTGGTTCAATCACTTTCTAAGTCACATAGTGAGTTTCTTTGGGACTCCTATGAAACAGACTATGACAAGACCCTTAACGATCTTATCTATTTGCTTGGTGCTGCTGAATCAACAATGATTTGTAACTCTAGTAAAGCAAACTTGATTAGAAGATTGACTTCCCAAAACTTTATGGACATTGAAAATGGTGACACTGGAAATCCAGAAAAGCATTCTCTTCCCAATGGAAAGGGTTCAGCCATAGTCAACTTGATTGACCAAATGGTAAAGATAAAGGCTAAGTATGAGATTATCCCATGTACCATTCCCAAAGGGTCCATATGGTTCTATTGCCAAAAGGAAAGGGCATTGGTTGCAAAGCCGCCAAATTTACCTGAAAGATCATAAGGCTGGTAAAGTCAATAAGTTTGACTCTACTTCAGGTAAATTCCACTATCAAACTCTATTAAGTTTCTATTCTAAGATTCTTGTTACATGATGTGACTGGGTCACATGTTGATGTTTTAAGAATCAAAGGAAAAGTGAAGGAAACTTAAAGAAAGAGTATGCTGAATCTGACCGCGAAGATGGATTTCTATCACTTGATTGAAGATCGGATTCTTGAGCTACTTCTTAGGAGTTATGATAGATTTCTAGGAAACATGTAATAACATAGTTTTCATTTCAAGTTACATTGTAAGGAAAAAGTTTTTTCCGCATTTTAAAATAAATAAAAGTTTGTTTTACTTTATTTTATCTCCTTACAATGACATACATGAAAACTTGATGTTTGTATGTTTATAGCAATATTGGAAATATGAATTTGATTCTTTCATTTGTGGTAGTGTCTAAATTTACCAAATAAGAAAATATTCTCATCACCCAAGTTTCAATTGGACCGAAACTTGGAATCATACAAGGTGCTGAGTGTAATGTGTGAGAATTTTCAACTTTGGAAAATTAAGACTAGTTCCGTGTTCACATGTATATGTGACTCAAGAGAAGGACTAAGAGATCAAGTACACTCTCTTGTGCACTTGTCAAAGTCCACCACAAAAGATGGATAAGACTATTCGTCATGACTTGCTAAGGTTTAGTAAATATGATGATACTTACAAGCTTAAGTATAATTCTGAAACATTGAAAAATTTTCAATGTATGACAGAACGAATAAGAAGAATCAAATTAGGCAGAAGGATAAAAGTTTCTCAAATCTGAAAAGATGGGAGAGTACTTTAGTATCATTTTTTAAGATCATCTTAATGATTTTGAGACCTTATCACAATTCATCCTCAAAGTGCATAGAGTTATACTCTAAGATTGTAACTTGAGTGACATGTCTTAAAGAAGGTTTAAAACACTTGTCAAATATAAGAGTAAAAATTTTATACTCTTGTACATTTGATATTGGTAAGTTGTGATGTTTTGGATAAAACAAAGACCAACTAAGGCCAATTCTGTTAAGTGTTTGTCTTGATTAGAATCCAAGGTATCTCTTAAATATTTGGCAAGAATGTCTTATAGGTCAAGGAGACAGTGGGAATCTAAAAGATCCTGAAAGGGTTTCAAGAAGTAATCAATAATAAAAACATGTATTTCATCGCTAGCACTCAACTAGAGGTTTATAACCTATCGTGTTGACATTTCTGTGCCCATTCTAGTTAAGTTGGCTATACATTTGAGTTCTACATGTTCTCAATTGTTTGCATAGCTACTTGGAAGCAATGGAAGGCCCTTGATCTGCCAGGTGGGAAGAAGTTAAGATTGCACAAGTTCAATCCATATGAGTTAGGATTTGTCACTAACCTAGTCTTGTGATTATGGTTTTGATAGATTAACATGGATAGGAACACTTACACCATAAAATCTAAGTGTCATAAGGTTTCTCTTCGATTCATGAAAATAATGGTAAGGAAACTCTTTCACTAAGTAGATTTTAAGTAGATAGCAATTGTGATATTTACAGTTCTCAAAGTCGTTAGTGGAGCGTGCGTGGTTAACCGACACACTAACATTAACTTATGAGAAATAGCAAAAGGTCTAAACAATTGAGACTATGATTACGGAATCCCTTTTCATAGTTCTAAAATTGCTTAGACACACCTGTGAGCTATCTAAGAGAGGTGTATGATTTTGATAAAGTCTTATAAAGGCAATCTAGTATCAGAAATCTGAACTTTGGTAAGAAAGTCAATAAAGTACTGTTTTTCCTTGAAGTTCATCTAATTTCTGAGTACACGTCAAAGCTAGTGGGAGCATAAGTGTTATGCTAATAATCATCATGTTAGTGGGAGCATGATAATTATGATAAAGGTTGCAAGTTAGCAATGTTAATTATAGAAAATAAAAGGTCTCAATTAGGAAAAAATTGTTTTGCTATAATTAAGGGAGAGGAAATTATACTTCATCTCAAATATAAAAGCTTAGATTGAGGTTTTAATCGTATTTAGTCAAGAATATATGAATTTCATGTTGGAATGGCTCAACATAAGGAAATTCTATATATGGGTTCATTATTTGCGTTCTTAAAATTGATTATGATTACGACATCCCTCTTCATAATCTGAATTATGAGAACTTGGCAAATAGAAATGGAAATATTATAGCAAAATATTGGTTTTGTCTTTGTGTAAGACATCATGAATCGTGTCCCATATGCTCTGGATATAGAATCGATTACATGTGCTATATTTATCCTTTCTAAAATTTTCCAAATGTCTGGGGCATTAAGAAGGGAAAAGGTTTACCAAAGATTGGTTGCTCCAGGACAGTTGGAAGTATAGTGTTAATTCTGGAAGTACCATATTGACACAGTCTGTAAGGAGGCAATTCTTGTTCATAAGTGATAGTCAAAATGGAATACGGAAATGTTTCAAAGTTAGAAAGTAGTCAATCTGTAAGATTAGGAAACTTAATGCAAGAAGGATGTTTCCAAGGAGTTGATCTCCTTTCGAATACTCTGTAATGATTGTTGCCAAGTCTTTGTGAATTTGTGCATAATCATTACAAGAGGATCAATGCACATAAGTTTAGAATCTAACAGATTTCACTAAATGGCATGAATTTGGAATTCTTGCATTTGTAGTAAGGAATTGGGAGTGTGAAATTAGAATCATTGAAATTATGTTCAATTCATCTATTTCACAAAGTAAAGATCATAGACAAACATAGAATGCATACTTGGTGTATGGCAAAGCTATTGTTTAGAAAACATAGTGTACATGCTTGGAGCATGGGACACCTAGTGTTTTAATTCAAGCATAAAGTTGATAAAACCGAAACAATGATGTCACACCCCAAAACCGGAACGATGTAAATGTTCGGGGGTGGAGGACGTCATGTTTAATATCACGAGATATGTATATGGTAAGCAAGTAATGAACAACCATTTCATTTCGAAAGAAAGTGTTTACAAAGTGTGTGTTCACAAAACATAGAATTCATACACAAATAACAAAACAAGACTTGAAGCTATAATGCTCCATCTTCTGAATCCCCAACACGAGCACCTGTCTAATAGTCTCCTGAGAATACAAGTTATTTGAAAGAATTGATAAACAATTAAGCTGGTGAGTTCATAAGATTTTAGTGATGTGAGTAAGCTGTAAAATGTTGTTGAAAATATATATATGTAAAAGTGGTATAAGCTGTAAGTTCTGTTTTGAAAAGTTCGCCTGTTACTCTAGAAAATCCTATATTTCCTACTTGAATGAAAGTTAAGTAAAATGACACTACAAGCCTTTCTATGGGTACAAGTTATATAAGGCTCAGAGTAAACAAACAATCGATTGTGCGCATCTGCCCTAAGCTCACAACCCAACGAGGAACAGAAAGTAAGGAGGATAGTACACATCCCATTGGTTGTTAGATCGTTGTCATATATAACCCTGGTGTATTCACTTGTTACTCATGGAGTTAATTGTAATGGTTCCTTTATATCTAATGAAAAGTTCTTTAAGAAAACCTATATTTCTTATAGTAAAATAGTGGCCACAATGACTACTTTTATATTGGCTTAGTTTAAACTGCTATATATAATCTGATATCGGATAGAAAGTTAACTGAGTGAATCTACCCTAAGCCCACAACCCAACGAGGAACAGGAAGTAAGGCGGAAAACATACATTTAACTACCTATTGGATATTAGTTTTATATATAAACATGGTGTATAAACTAATGTATTATAGAGTTACTCACCTAAAGTCTTTAAAATTTTTACCTGTTTAATAAAATGGATTAAACCTATATTGGGAAGTTTCTAGTTTTGTATACCAAAAGTACTGACTCTGGAAAGTATGTTTTGTACTAGAAAAATTGTGCTTTGACTCTGTGTCCTATAACCTGACCCATACATGGCACCCTTATGATGACTTGATGTATACTAAGCATACATGTATATAGAATCGGGTAGATAATAGATTGGGTGAATTCGTTCCAAGCCCACAACCAAACAAGGAACAGGAAATGAAGTGAAGAGCACACATACTATTACCTATATATATATATATATATATATATATATATATATATATATATATATATATATATATATATATATCATGTAGTGTATACATTAAGGAATCATAAGACTAGCATTATGGTCCTAACTTTTAATCGTAGCTTTCTTCCAAGGCATCATCTGATATCTGCTAGACTCGACTGTTTTGAAAGTAGCCTTCTACCAAGACCCGACTGTATGACTATTATTATTATAACAAATCTACCTCATCGATCATGTGAATATGCCACATAGTAAAGGTATTAATAATATATTATCTAGAGTTTTATATCCTTTTGTAATTGTCGTAAGTACTATAGTATTTGTAATAAGTGACTACTTTGTACTAATTTTGCCTTAATTGAGGGTTAAGGCATAATGTGATGGCTAGATCCCATGCTAAACGCTCCCTGTCAAGAGATTATGGGAACCAAATGTGACCCCTGCAATGATTGCAAGCCGCGAACATCCACATTACTATGATCATGTATACCCAATATAACTATCACCTTTTGTTTAAAACAATGAGTTACTGATTCATTGTTATAATTAGATCCTGAATATGTTCTCATGCTATAGCAACTTAACTTGTTTGTTACGTTCTGTATGGTATTGTTTGATTCTCTTCACTATTTGTTTGACTCTTGTATGAACTGACTCCTTGTGTGCTTCATTGTACTAGAAGTAATGAATAGTATTCTCCGAAACTATACCTATTATAGTTTACTAATGTTCTACTTGGACTGTTATTGAAAAGACTCATTTATCTACTAAGTTATGCTTGAAACTTAAAACAGAGTTTTGTATAACTGTAAAGTAACATAACTATAAAAGAGTTTTGAAATGTTTTGACAACATATAAATAACATAAGTAAAATTTTGAAAGATGTTTGTAACAAACAATTACACATTTATCATTGTGTTCAACTTGTATTTCCCCCCCCCTTTAAAATAGTTAAAACAGTTGAAAGATTCATTATGGGGTATGAACTCACCTGATGTTGGTGATTCAAACGGGTATGCGTGTAAGGATGAGAAGCTCCACGAATGAAGTCCCAAGACACAATAAGCCCTAAATGACATATAAGGACACATATTGAAATGAATATAGTGTTTATAAACAACTATATGAAAGGGAACACCTTCCGGGACTAGGAAACACTTTGATCAAGTGTTGGAATCACATGTGATTCATCAAAGGGAAGTGAAATGGCACTAAAAGGTGTTTACGGTTTTGTAATCATCACCTTTGGAGTTTACGGTCGTAAACCCATGAGTTTACGACCATAAACTCATGGTACCTTGAACTTTTTGTGTTTTGAAGTCTTACAAGTCATTCTAAGCATTCCAACTTCATGTCTAAGCCTTAGGAAGTGTTTGTGGCATCTTTTCACCCCTAATATGGAGTTTACGGCCCATGGACCACTTCTCCATGTATTTACGGCCGTAAAACCATATGGATTATGGCCTTTTGATGTATTCAAGTACTAAGAACCTCAAGGTAAGGGTCTAGGTTAGTTTCCAAGGCTTGTAAGGAGATAGGGCACACTTTGGCACCATTTTTAGGGTTTACGGTCCAAGAGCATCTTGGACCGTAAACACCTTTGATATTGACTTTCTTGGGTGTTTTCTTGATATATAGAAGTGTAACAAGTCTTATAATACTCTATGATAGAATTATTTACTAGATAGAAGCTTGAAAAGGTGCTAAAAGTCCAAGAACACTAGTGTGTGTTCTTGGTGAAACTTGAAGATCTACACTTAAGGAGAGATTTCACGGATGGAAGTGTGTTAGATCACTAGATTAAGGTAGATATCAACTTATTAGGGCTAGAAACACTTACAAGTTGAAGATCAAGAAGGAAAATTCGGATGCTACTTGAGAGGATTTGAGTTTGGATCTTGAATTTGTGAAAAAGTGGTAAAATAACTAAGTCTCACTTATATAGCCCTTTGGGTTTACGGTCCGAATACCATTTGGGCCCTAAACTCCAAACTCTTGGAGTTTTTGGAACTTTGATGATGCACAATAAACCCTAGGGTATCCTCTCTCCTGTTAACTTCTAAAGCACTAACTTTATAACATTCAAACTTATTCCAAAAAGCTTGTAAGCTAGCAGAAACTGTTCTGACTTTTATTGAAGTGAATGGTTGTACAGAAAAGAAATTTTGGGTTGTCACATCATCCCCCCGTTAGAAGGAATTTTGTCCCAAAATTAGCTTTCTTAGCATTACTACTTGGGTTGTGCTTCTCTGATTTGCAGAATACCTACTCGTAGACCTGGCAACTTTGCCCTGGTGTTCCTGATAGAATTCATACTTGGTCCCATTTATCATTACCTCGTGTATACAAGCCGTATATAATTAGGATTAGTAAGACGGTCGCATGTGCGACTCTGCCCCAGGTCCACAACCCAACGAGGAACAGGAGAAAGGGGAAAAACACACATAATAAGTCTGCGTAATCATAATCATATACCACCCTTGTGTATACACTAAGTAGTAATAGTTGGGTTGTATTCGTCCATAGCCTCTATGCTCGAACTTGGTCTGCTGGACGAGTGTTATTTCGTGATGGTCTGCGAGCATCTGACGTTAAGGCTTCGGAGAACAAAGTACTCTTCGCATGAGTACTCCGGGGGTTTAGAATACAAAAGATAAAGTTTAGGTTTAGGTCGGACCTTCGATACGAATGATGAAAGTTTCGAGAACTTGCCGATCGAGCCGATAGAAACATATGAACTCAATATGGTGAGGACCACGCCAACTCATGACGAAAGAAAACAACGGACTCAATACCGAACAAAGTTTTGGTCAAGTGAAAGAAACGTCTGATAAACGACAATGTATCCCTGGTATGCTCGATACTGTACTCCTAGTATGTTCAACAATGTACTCCTCGCAACTGTTCTTGTGTTTCCTATTTTCTAATTGAGTGCTCATAAGTTCTGAGTATTGGATTCAACCCGCGCTCATTTGAATCACTTCATGGATTTTATCACGAGTGATCATGAGACAATAATATCTTATATTCTTCAAACCTAGAGATATGAGTTGTTACTATGAGTTGATAGTACATTGATTGCACGAAAACGCATTGGTAATTCGATGTTATAAAACGTGCGTTTGTGTATGATTCAACAAGTAGCAGAACAAACCATATGAGTAGAAGTTTATCCATTCCTTTTACCTTCGGGATAAAAGCGATATTTGTGGGCCCCTCGATGATTTAATAATGACACATGTGAGTGCTTGGCCAAGCTAGGACTGATTTGATTTGTTCAATCAGTCATCCGTCATGAATCGGAAATCGGGAAACAACAAATGGATAGAGAGAATGATTATAATCCATGTCTTAGTCCATATGATATCTATAATGGAGGAATATATGATCCCTTATCTAATGGACAAGTCATTTACAAGATCAGAGTTTGACAGTGGCTTTAAGAGCTATGATTGCCAGTTAGGTTTTGAAGTCATACTCAATAATAGTTTTAGACTTATCCAAGTGGGAGACTGTTGGATTAATGTCTAAGTCCATAACTATATTTAGTATGTACTTGACCCGACCCGGCATGGTCCATTTGGCTTGCACGTCACCGGCATAATTTATATGGATAGTCTTTTGAGAATAGTATATTTATGATTTATATTAATATATTATAAGTTCTAATATATAAATATGGAATAATATTATTTAATTAGTATTGATCAAGAATTAATTTAGAATTAATTATGTGATCAAAAGGAACTAATTAAATATGGAGTCTTATATATATGGAATGGGCCTAGTTCATTTAGGTTGGGCTAAGCTTTTATGGATAGTCCATGGAGCTTTTAACCCATGGATCGTATGTAAATGAAAGGTCATGGGTATTAGGGTTTACATGGATGTAACCCTATTCCTCCATAATATATAAAGGGGTCCTTGACTCACAAAATTGGCACTAGTGTGGGTACACTAAGAGGGCTAGCTGATTTCACTAGAGAGAACCAAGTATCCATATTCTCTAAAGTCTTCCAACTTGTTTTGGTGATTTGTGATTCCACTTGAGGCTTTCACACTATTGGGGCTAAGCTCTTAAAGCTTGAAGACATCAAGCTACATCTAAAGGTATGTCATCTAACTAGTACTTTGTAGTATAATAGCTTCATAATATGCTAGTTAGGATTAAAGCCTTGGAAAGTTCTTATTTGCATGTATAATAGAGAAAACATAGATCCAAGGTTTATAGGGTGGCATGTACACCATATGAGTGTTAGAATGCTCAAAACCCAACACATGGAGCATCGATAGAGCATCCTATGGGTTTTAGCCCAACTTGATAATCCATGGAACATTAGCCCACTATACAAGTATGGATGGTTTACACAATTAACCCATATATTTAATTAGTCTCCTTTTAATCACTTAATTAATTCAAAATTACTTCTTGATCAATACTAATTAAATAATCTTATTAATATATTTGAACTTATAATATATTACCAAACCTTATGTGTTATATCTCTCATTTTAGTCTATCCAAATGCATGATGCCATGCAACCCAAATTGACCTTGCCGAGTCGATCGGGTCAAGTACATACCAAATATAGTTATGGACTTAGACAATAATACAACAGAAAGATCAAAGAAGATGCATGGTTTTATCTACAAGTATCAACCATAAAGAATAAGGCACTTGGAATGCTAGTTCCCATCTTGTAAGCATTGTTCTTTAAGTGTTTAAGTGCTTAAGAACATAAGCACTAAAGGAAGACACAAAGTATACACCAAAACTTGCAATAATCTTCAAAAGAAAGCAAACGAAAGAAAGGCAGAGATGCCTACTATTTAAGTGAAGAAAAGAAGGAGAAGAAGAGAGTTTTCACTAGAAAAAAACAAGATTCATGAACTCTCTTATATAGTCCATGAAAAGCAAAATCAGCCCAATATACTAATGTAAGGTATTCACGTTACTTTAGGGGCATGAGAGACAAAGGAGGGAGGTTGACAAACAACTTCCCATGCCTGTCTAATTTTCGGCAATGGTGTAGGGAAAAAGACAAAATTATTTGTCTAGCTTCTTTAACATTAAAAGTAACCAACTAGTTAATGTAAGGTTAGCTAAAGTGTCCAAAACTGTGCACATGACTTACTAAATCATACCGTGTGATATAATAACTAGTTTTTCTTCTCTTTAATTATTATTTTCTTTATATAAAAGAGTTGATATTATTTAATAATAATAATATTAGTAATAAATATACAAAATGTGCCAACTTGATAAAGGTGTGAGCTTATGTGATCATATATTATTAGCAATATCACTCAATAATGATACTTGAGTATATAGATCCAACATTACCTTTCATTAAAGAATAGCCTCGAGGTATTTTCATATAAACCTTTTTGTCGAAATCACCATTACGAAATGCATTATTTACATCTAAATGCATAAGTGGCCAATATTTATGAGCTGCTAAGTAACACCCGTTTTCACTTGTAAATGTAATAAAAATATGAACCTTCATTTATAAATATGAAAGTAAACATATACTTCTTTTTTGCTCAAACGATCACCCCAAAAATGTACTAGACATGTATACAAACATGTGGATATAAATAACGTTAAAAATGGAGTTCCTATGAGAAAGTTATGATTTTTAGAAATTTTGATGAAATTTAGAAGTGCGGAGAGCCGATCAAAGGCGGGACGCAACATTGAATGCTCCTGACATCAAGGGGCGTGATGCGTCTTCAGAAATGTGATGCATCTTAAAAATGTAGACCTAGAAATAGAGGGACACCCTCTCTTCCATCCATACACCATTCTCTCTGAAGAATCTCTCTCTCTCTCTCTCTCTCTCTCCAAATTTGATTTATCATTCTGAAATACCGTCAACAAAGCGTTGGAAATTTTGGAAGGATACCTATAATGAAAGGAAGTAAGCATTCAATTTATGTTTGATTATTTCATAGTCAGTTTTATGAACCCAATAAATATAATAATAGTTATCATTCCTATTTATATACTAAATGATCTATTTACAAGAATGGTTTCTAGGATATATGTGTTGGCATGGTTGTTAGATTCTAGAAAGGCTATATACCAAAATGGTCCTGCCTCCCAACTATGTTGACTGGATAATCTGTACTTGATAGTCGTGAAAGTATATATGAGATTAGTTAAGAATCTAGATATTAACTATTATGCTTAGATACTCAGTAACAAATATATTATTTTAGGTTGTTACGTGTTGGTAGAGCCTTCTACAAACCAACCTACTTTGTTGTTTTGTGACTATTCAGGTGAGTTATCTCACTATAGTATGTGTTAAAGTATATGTCTTTTACATGATAGGGTGTATTGATATTGTAGTGTGTTTATTGTATGAGTAGTCTATCAGAGTCTACTATATGTTGATTGCTTGATTATATATTATTAGGATCAGTTTAAGGTCCAACAATCATGACAAAAAAATATGTAATATAAAACAACATTTAAGTAAACAAAAATAACATAAGAGTAAAGAAATGAAGAACATAAAATGATGAATAAGATATATCATATATATCAGATATATCAGTGATAAATGTGTTGTTTACATTACAATACGTTATGCCTTTTATAGGCACACATGGTATGACATGTCACATCAAATCTTAGGAAGTATAACCTAAGATAATCAAAATAAATATATCAGGTGCATAGTACATTTAACTACAATAAATATGGACATGCCATAAATAAGCGAATAATAAAGTAAGAGATAGTGGGTGATAGTTGTGAAGATTGTTGGCATGTTCTTAAACTACTGATAATATAACTATTGATGAGATGATGGTGTGGATGTATATAATCCATCCACATTCTTCTAGGATCACTTCTTCGTGTTTCCAAAATCTTTCCCTAAGTGGCCCATAGCAGAAGATTCTTTAATTCATGACTACAAACTCCAAACATTTATGCCAAAATGTCCTAACACCAAGTAACCAATTGAGCTCAAAAAGAAATTAGTTATTAACTTAAATTGTGTTGGAAGTTAATCGTTGAGCGGTATCAATAAGTCTATGGCTTAAGTAGTTGGAAAAAGATTATTTTCCTAAAGTCTGAAGAAGCATTTTCCATATACATTAAGATGAAAAATCAATCCAATTTTCAGATCACTGGTAAATTCGTATCTTCTTTTCTCAATGCCTACAAGAGAAATATATTTCTCCGGAATAGGAGTGCCTTTTTCCATGTGTGAAAGAGCTCTCCATCAATTATGTTAAGTTAAAAAACAAGGTGATAAATTTAGTCACAGATGAGCCGATAGGGTTCCTTGAACTTGTTTTTGGATCTCTTATTCTCACACCATTTGCCAGCAACTAGCAGATCAGCAGAATTCATGAATGGGAAATCTTGCTTAGGAACAATCCATGTTTCTCTATTTACCCACTTGAATAAATGTTGAACGTGTCTGCTAGATTTGAAAGATTCGAAATTGAATTGATTGACTTGTTTTGGTGACATGTAACATCCAGTTTCAGTAAGTTTATCATTTCAGAATGACAGACTTTAATTTATTCAAGATCAGGTATCGGGATTCAAAAGCAAAAATCTTGGACCTTATTAGATGTTGATAATGTTGGTGTATTGGAGTCGTAAATGGGTAAAATAGGAATAGTGATTTTGTGGACTTTTTATGTGTCCTAATAAACCAGTTCGGTATGCTTTAAGTAAAAAATAATTGGATATAATTGTAGGGATTGTCAATACCTTCATGTGTATATAAGACCACTGAAGTCAAGTTCAGAATGAAGCAGTTATGATTATTTGAAGCAACAGTTGAAAAATGAAAATTTTGGAATTATCTGAGAAGCTTATAGCACCCTTTCAAGAGTGTGGGGCACCTCCAGACCAATGGGCTATGCGTTTTTAGGGTTTTTGGAGTATTTAAAAGCCATTAACCATTATTTTCACTTTCTTCAGCCTCCACCTCCTATAGAACACCTCTACTGAAACCCTAGCCTCCGTTAAAGGGTTTGGAGTTCGTCCTCTCTCCTAAATTCATTTTGATGCTTCTTTTTGCTCCTATAGTCCTCTTGGGTGATGATGCGTGAAAGCTTGGGAAAGGAAGAATGGATCATCAAGAATTTATCCTTCTTAACACCTTTGGGCCTTTGTTAATTTTATGGTTTCATGATTTATTATGTTTCATCCATAGATCTAAGAGTGTCTTGGGTTTTTGATCCATTTTATTAAGTTTTGGTCCCTTTATAGCTTATTCCATTAAGTTGTAAGAACTCTTGATATTTTAAGTAACGTTTAGGATATTATATGGTCATTTGGTGTAATAAAGAGTGCATGCAAGACTTCTCTTTACTCCATGTATAAAGAAAGATGTGTTTTTGGTCATTTCTAAACTTAAGGTTTTAGATCTTGGAAGTTTGCTGCTTTCTAAGGGATAAAGTTGGAAACTTTATCCATTTAGACATCATGTTGATTCAGATGTGAAAGTAGTTAGATCAAACTTATTAGATTAAGTCGAGAAAGATGAATTCTTGGACTTTTTTGAGACTTAGAAATTAGATATTGCTTGATTGGTGTGCCTTAATAGGTAAAGTTGGAAACTTTTTTCCATTAAGACATTGTTGAGGAATAGATCTAAGAATTGGAAGCTTAGAATTAATGGATTAAATCATGAAAATTGAGTTGGAATTATTTTAAGAGTAGCGCACCAAACTGGTGTGCAGTGCACTTGTTTGGGGCACGACACACCTTTTTGGGGCATGGGACACTTTTGTTTTTTTTTTTCAAAAGACTCATTTTTATAACTCTAGAATCCATTTTGTACTGTAGTCGGTGTGGGGCGCCCAGTAAGGCCACGAAGTTCCTCATTGACCAAAAGTTGACTTGTTGACCAGTTTGAATTTTGGTCGAATTTGGGTGGAATTAAGTATTTGGCTAAGGATTGGTCTTGGTTTGGCATTAGTAGCTTGTGTTAGTTGTTTTGTTGCTGAGGTTCCTGTTAAGCTTCTATTGTTTAGCTCATGTGAGTTTTCTCACTATACTTTATACTTCTGTATGTCTCCTTTATAGGATAGGATGTGTTTATCTTGAGATACGCTAATAGCCACGTAGATTTCTTAGTTAGTATCATGTGTGTGGGATCACATGTGTATATGTGTGATATATGTTTCTTTACATACTTTGTGTTGAGTTACGGGTGGTCTAGCTATATGTTGTAGGCCAAGATACTCGAGGCGGACCAACTTTATGTAGAAGGTAAAAGGGGCGGACTAGCTTTTTGTTGAACGTCGGGGCAGACCATCTTTGTGTTGAAGGCAAAATGAGCGAAGCAACTTTGTGCTGAAGGTCGGGTGGACCAACTATGCGTTGAAGGCCAGGGTGGACGAGGTTCGCGCTAGAGGCCATGTTTGTATGCATTATGTCTATATTGTTGTATAAGCTATTTTACGAAACTCACTAAGATTTGTATTTATAGTTGTGGATTAATGTTTTTCAGGTATTTTATCAGATCATCAGAAGGAAAAAGGGCTGGAGTGTACACACATATAAGCAGATTTATGACTCGAAATCACGCATTTGTTTTTCGGTATAACACCGATAAATATTTAAGGGCTATGAATAATGGTTTTCCGTGGATGTATATTTATGAATATGGGTGTTTATCCTATTTTAAAAATGAAAATTTTATTCTGAAAATTGTGATGTTACATGACCATATCGTGTTTACTCCTTGAAACCATTGGTGTTGATAATCAATCAATTTATATCACTCTCTAGCAAGGAGTTCAAAATAGGACAGTCAAGTGGGTACCTATGAAGTGTCTGGATCCAGAAACCATTTGGAGAATTAGGAATATCCCAAATTTTATTATTAGAAGGAGGATTGCAAGAATACCTATGGTCATAGTTTTTGTTGGATATGAGAACAATATCATCTAACCACTTCTAGTCATTAGGGATCACTGGTTGCTCTTGCTCATCTTCTTTCTTTAACAGGGAGGAAATTGGTTTCTTATAAGCTTCATCTTCTGATTCTTCAACAACAATCTTTTTTCTTTCACAAGACAAGTCCTTCAACAGTTCTTCACTATTTCGAATTTTAGCATCATTCTTAGTTTCAATGTTTTCTTGTCTATCAAGCTTAGCTTGTAGCTTCAGAGCAGATTAAAAACCTAACTCTTATTGAATCCTTTTCTGCTCATCAAACTATGGAAAAAATTCCTCATATGTGAGAGGAATTGATTCATATTCATCCACTTTGGCTTTTCCTTGATCTTTATAGGAGTAAGAGGAGTATCTACCTTGTTGTCTTATAGGGGAAGAGGAGGTGTGATGTATTGAAGATACAAGGGAGGATGATTTAACTGACTACTGGAGGAGGATCCTTCATTTTCTATAAATATCAAAAGAGATTGTGGCTTCTACTTATCATTATCCAAAGAGTCTTGAACAATTTCAAGTATGTATGGTTTGGTATGAAAATACCAAGAGTTTTGATGAGAATGTTTATGTTGTGATTTCACTTCCTATACATTTACTTGTTGTACTCTTCCTTTTGTGGAGGTAGCACCATTCGTAGACACAAATTTGTGATTTTTGAGCTCCTGTAACTCTTGAAGAATTAACATACAATGCTTAGTCAGTTTACTCAAGGGAAGGTGTAGGTTGTCTTTCCTTCAAATCAGAAATTAATAGCTAAAGCCCTTATGCAAAAATATCCATCTTGTCATTTAGAAGAGTAAGGGTCTCTTATTTGACATTTAGGATCTTGTGATGAAGAGTAATGAGATTGATATTTCAAGACATCCTTTGAGAAATTTCATAACAAGGTTTCTCGATCTCTTCTCCTTGATCAACACCCAATGTCAGTAAGGGTAGAGACTGTGAGATCTTTTAATAAATCAAGTTTCTCGTTAATTGGCTTGACCTGCATGACTAATGTAAACTTCTTTCTCTGATTTAGTGTCATTTGAACAGACTGACAGCTGAGACAGACTTCTCATCAGTTATATGGAGTTTGTCAAGTGAAGCCGACAGCACATTGTCATTCCGATATAGATTAATGGTGTTGTTTTCTTCCTCAAAAGCAATAATATCTTCAACATCGTCATCGGCACCCAACGTTTTAGAAGCAGTGCCTGAATCCACAATGTGTTTAGGCTCCACTTTGTAACATCCATAAAAATCATTCCAAATTTGAACTTTTAAAAACATTTCAAAACCATTAATTCATCACAACTTGTTTTCACAATATAATATATCAGAGTTTTCCCAGAAACATAAACAAAAAATGAGGAGTTGTACGATTATGCCTTCGCCTTTCTGTGATCCCCCGATGTACATGAAACAATAAACTGAAGCTATAAGCTGGAAAGCTTAGTTAGTTCCCCTAAAATACCCATACCCACAACAATACACATATAATCATAAAAAACATACTATGGGTCCTGTCAACCATCAGGTTGGAATAGCCCAGACCCTTAACCATCTGGTTGGAATGCCAACATACTATGGGTCCAATCATCCTCGGGATGGAATACCCCATGCCGACAGCCAACGGGTTGGAATGACCACATACTATGAGTCCAATCACCCTCTGGATGGAATACTTACGGCCCACAACCAACAGGTTCGAATGCCCAGGTCTATTGGCTTTTGCACAAAGCAGATAAGCCTCAACCGCCAAACAAACATGTGCACATATAACATATAATCACATAACAGTCAATAGACAACAAATGATCTAACGGATCATACCACATAACACATAATACCGTCTCTATCTACCAGGATAACGATCTAACAGATCATACAACACATAATACCATCCTACCCCCTAGGATACCGATCTTACAGATCATACTAGCATAACATGTCCATATAACAATCCAAAGGGCCGGACTTAGTGCGTTAGACCCTTGAATATAGTGAGGATAACTCACCTCGCAACTGTCTACTCGAAAGATAAGCTCAAACTCTCGGATCACCACCACAAACTCCACCACCTATATTCGCCACACAACCATGTTCATAAATTCCCAAAATGCCCTAGAAGTCAAATAGTCAACCTTTGGCCAAAGTCAAAGTGAATTGTCAAGGTCAACAGTCCATGTTGACCCGACTCGTCGAGTGCAGTCACAACCTCGTCGAGTCCTTCCAGAACTCAAGTAGTTGTGAAATCCCCTACTGACTCGTTGAGTTTCCTTGTAACTCGTCGAGTCCATGTGTGTCCAATGCTGGGAAAACCCTAGCTGTAGCTGACTTGCCGAGTCACCCCACTGACTCACCGAGTCCATGCAGCAGTCCTTGCACGAACAATCTTCATCAGACTCCCAGAGTTAACCATGCAACTCACTGAGTCCCTTTAGTCCTTCATCCATTTAGATTCTTTTTAATCCATTTTAGAGTTCCATATTGCAGATCCAGTTTCCCAAGCCATGTTTATCATGTAAAGTTTCAAACTTTGCGTGCGTGCAAGGCTCTACAGACTCATAATAACAAATCCAAGCTTGTAATGTAGTTTTACACCTAAGGAGTGGTTCATACTTGCAAAATCTGGAAGATTTATGAACTTAGAGACCAAGCGAGTTCAGATCTGTAGTTGCAACATCAGATCTTAGCTCATGCACAAGAAAAGCTTCCTAATATGCTAGAAAAGCCCTAATGTTTGCCTAAATGAGATCTAGAAGGAAATGAGGTCAAGGTAACGACTTTATACCTTCCAATGATGCTAACAGAGGTAGATTTCTAATTCCCCATGCATTCCTTGCTTCTAGACACTTGTTCTCGAAGCTCTTCTCACCAATAATCCACTTCCAAAGCTTAAAACACATAAATGGAGCACACATGTACTGGGGTGTGCTGGACTCTCAAGGGACTGTAAAGAGGCCAAATGAGGCTAATGATCCATTAAATAGGGTGCAAAACCCCAAAAATTAGGGTTTTATCCTCCACCTCCTACTCGTCGAGTCCTATCTTGGACTCGGCGAGTAGGTCACTTAAAGACATGGCCCAAACCACTCCTACTCGACGATTCAGGACATATAACTCGTCGAGTAGACCTTGAAATTATGAAAATTATAACCATAAATCAATACCTGAGAATCAGGGCATTATAATTCTCCCCCACTTGAAATAGACTTCGTCCTCGAAGTCTACTGCAGTGAACAACTCCAGATAGTGCTCCCGCATCTCTGCCTCTGTCTCTCACGTCCACTCAGACCCTCTTTCGTTCTCCCACTTTAACTTTACCAAAGATATCTCCTTGTTCCATAGAACCTTCATCTTCCTCTCCAGAATGGCCACAGGCCTCTCAACATAATTCAAGTACTCATCGACCTGAATGTCATCCAATGATACCACCGTCTCCCGATCCTAATGCACTTTCACAATTGTGAAACATGAAAAGAATTGTGGATCTGACTGAGCTTCTTTGGTAGCTCTAGTATGTAAGCCACCTTTCTAACCCTAGCATTAATCTTAAATGGCCCAATATACCAGGGACCCAATTTCCCCCTCTTCCTGAAACGAATCGCACCCTTCCAAGGCAAGACCTTCAGGAGCACCATGTCCCCAAGCTAGAACTCTAACTCGGATCGGCGTCTATTGCCATAACTCTTCTACCGACTCCGAGCGGTCTGTAGTCGCTGCCTAATCTGCTGAATCTTCTCAGTAGCTTGCAAGACTACCTCTGTCCGCCCCATTACGCTATGTCCAACCGCACCCCCACAAATCGAGGCGCGACATCTCCGCCCATACAACAACTCGAAAAGCTGGGTGCCAATGCTGGAATGATAGCTATTGTTGTAGGCGAACTCTGCAAAGGCTAGGTGGGAATCCCAGCTCCAACTGAAGTCAATGACACATGCCCTCAACATGTCCTCGAGGGTCTGTATGGTCCGCTCGCTGTGACCATTGGTCTGCGGATGATATGTTGTGCTAAAATGCATCCGCGTGCCTAGTTCCTCGTGGAACTTCCGCCAGAAACGGAAGGTAAATCTAACATCTCGGTCGGAAAAAATGGAGACCATAACCCTTTGGCGAGCGATGATCTCGCGCACATACACATCGGCCAACTTCTCGGCCGATGAACTCTCCCATATGTCCAAGAAATGGGCACTTTTGGTCAAACGATCCACGATGACCCATATCGCGTCAAACCCCTTAGCTATCCTCGGCAGCTTGGTAATGAAGTCCTTCGTGATTTGTTCGCATTTCTACATGGGAATATCCATGGGCTGCAGCATACCGTGCGGCCTCTGATGCTCGACCTTGACCATCCTACATGTGAATCACCTCTCGACATACCTAGCGATTTCATGCTTCATGCACGGCCTCTGATGCTCGACCTTGACCATCCTACATGTCAATCACCTCTATCACTGTCTTTCTGACCCCACCAGACATCGGAACCCATACCCAACCGCATCGGGTCAAAAGTCCACGACTATCCTGCATAAACTGGGTTTTCTTACCCCTGATCCTCTCCATCTTCCAGTTCTCTAGTCACATGCTCTTAGCCTGAGCATCCCTGATCAAACTCACAAGCGGAGAATCGAACGCTAGCCTCATACATACCGTTGGGGTGGAAGACCTAGCTGACTTGCGACTCAGAGCGTCCACCACCACATTCGCTTTACCGGGGTAGTAAAGGATCTCGCAATCATAGTCCTTGACTACATCCAGACACCTGCGCTGCCTCATGTTCAGGTTCAACTGATCCATGATGTGTCTCAGGCTCTTGTGATTCGTGTATATGGTACATCGGACCCCATAGAGGTAATGTCTCCGAATCTCGAGAGAGAGAGAGAGAAAGAGAGAATACTACCACTCCCAGCTCCAAGTTGTTGGATTAATGTCTAAGTCCATAACTATATTTGGTATGTACTTGACCCGACCCGGCATGGTCCATTTGGGTTGCACTTCACCGACACAATTTATATGGATAATCTTTTGAGAATAGTATGTTTATGGTTAATATTAATATATTATAAGTTCTAATATATTAATATGGAATCATATTATTTAATTAGTATTGATCAAGAATTAATTTATAATTAATTAAGTGATCAAAAGGAACTAATTAAATATGGACTCTTATATATATGGAATGGGCCAAGTTCATTTAGGTTGGGCTAAGCTTTCATGGATATACCATGGAGTGTTTAACCCATGGATCCTAGGAAATGAAAGGTCATGGGTATTAGGGTTTAACCCTAATCCTCCATAGTATATAAAGATGTCCTTGGTTGGTGAAATTGGCACCAGTGTGTGGTACACTAAGAAGGGCTAGCCAATTTCACAAGAGAGAACCAAGTATCCATATTCTCTAAAGTCTTCCAAGGTGTTTTGGTGATTTGTGATTCCATTTGAGGCTTCCACACTATTGGGGCTAAGCTCTTAAAGCTTGAAGACATCAAGCTACATCAAAAGGTATGTCATCTAACTAGTACTTTGTAGTATAAGAACTTCATAATATGCTAGTTAGGATTAAAGCCTTGGAAAGTTCTTATTTGCATGTATTATAGAGAAAACATAGATCCAAGGTTTATAGGGTTGCATGTACACCATAGGAGTGTTAGAATGCTCAAAACCCAACAGTGGTATCAGAGCCACGGGTTGTTTTCTGTTATATTGACGCAAATATTTTATTTTCAAAGTTGAAAAAAAAGAAAAAAAACATGAAGTTTGAACCAAGACAAGTCATGTGTAGGGTATCTCGTCTCATGCGGTTTTAGCTATCAGGATGCGTAGGCTATCACCCTTCCTCTCTACATGAGGACCGCCCCCAAACCTGTGATGGATGCACACAAAATACCACAAGATCCTCAACTCCGTCCGGGAGAGTCAAAACTAGAGCCTCGAACGAGTGCTGGCGGAGGGTATAAAATGCTCTCTGTTGCTCAGGGCCCCACCAAAATCCACCACTTCCTCGTCAGGTGAGTGAGGGATACTGTAATCTTGGAGAAATCCCATATAAATCTCTGGTAGTACCCTGCTAATCCTAAAAAACTGCTGATGTCTGAAGGAGACCTCGGCACCTCCCACTGCATGACTACCTCGATTTTGGCCGGGTTGACCAAAATCCCCTCCTGGTTAACAAGATGTTTGAGGAACTAGACCTCTCGTAACCAAAACTCTCACTTTGAGAACTTGGCGTACAACCATTCTCGTCTCAGAACTCGCAATAACTACCTGAGGTGCTCCTCGTGCTGCTCTCGGTTCTTGGAATACACCAAGATATCATCAATAAACACTATGACCGATCGATCAAGCATCAGTCTGTGGAACCGATTCATCAGGTCCATAAATACTACCGGCATGTTGGTGAACCCAAATAGCATCACCACAAACTAATAATGTCCATAACGAGTTTGGAATACGGACTTCTCCATATCCTCCTCTCTAACCCGGACCTGATGATATCCCGACCTCAAATCTTTCTTTGGAAACCAAGATGAACCCTGTAACTGATGAAAGAGATCATCTATCCTTGGGAGTGGATAAAGTTTCTTCACTGTCAACTTGTTCAACTCCGTATAATCAATACACATCCGGTACGACCTGTCCTTCTTCCTGACGAAAAAGATCGGTGCTCCCCATGGAGAACTGCTAGGTTGAATGAACTACTTGCCCAACAGTTCCTGCAGCTGTGATGACAGCTCCTGCATCTCAAGTGGCGCCAATCGGTACAATGTTTTAGTGATATGGGCCACACCCGGTACCAAGTCGATCCAGAACTCGACCTGCCTCTCTGGATGTATCCCTGGTAATTCCTCTAGAAACACATCAGCAAACTCACTAACCACTTGAACCTCTGAGACTAGAGTTTGATTCTTGACCCACGTATCCACCACATGCGCTAAATAACCTACACACCCGTGCTTAATAAACTGTCGAGCCCTGGCAGCTGAACAAAACCTTGATCCCACTCTGGTGCCCTCGCCAGATACAACCAGTTCTCCCCCACTTGGGGTTTGAACTACCACTTACTGACCCTCGCAATTAATCATGGCACCAAATCGACTAAGTCAGTCCATCCCCACAATCACGAACACCTCCCCCATGGGAACAGGAATCAAGTCTATCGGGTAAGACACCCCGAAGATCTCCAACTCGCATCCTCGGTAGACCGAAGAAATAGAAACCTCATGTTCGTTGGCGATAGAGACTCACAACGGACACTCAAGCTTGCCTACTGGTACACTGAACTCCCTACTAAATGTCTGAGATACGAAAGATCGACTCGCCCCGAGTCAAATAAAACCAATACATGCAAGGAGTTCACTAAAAATGTACCTAACCACAGGTACCACAGATAAGCATATAAAGGATAGAAACATACCAGCAACCACATCCGTTGCTGCCCTGTCTTCCTCAGCTGTAAGCTGGAAAGCACACCCCTGAGCCTTCGGAGGCTCCGCCCTAACCGGCCTCCCATCCGTAATCCTTAATGTAGCCAGCGTTGGGGCCTGCACCGGCTTGGCGGCTAGTAGAGGACATTAGGCCTTCATATGTCTCATATGCTCATAATGATAACAAAGTTTGACTCCGGGAGTCGGAGTCTCCTGCCTGCAATCCCTGGCTAGATGGCCCTGCCTGCCACATCGGTGGCACCCACTCCCTGCTCAGCATGTCCCTGAATGAGCCATTTCACACTTTCCACAAGTGCGACATGGCTATCCCCCAGTCCTGGTATAAGCGGTCTTGAGCATGCTCAAATATCGTGTGATCTGATCCTGCTCCGAGGGAAACCAAGGGCAAAACATCGCCCTCTCATTAAACATACATGTGATCCCTGTCACCGACTCCGTACCCTGCTTCAGGTCCAAGAACTCCTGAGACAACCGCTGACGCTCTAACCGACGAATTTAGCGAGCGCGGAACATATCCCTGAACTGCTCCCAAGTAACAGCAGCTCTCTTGTCATCCGTATATGACCCAGTAACCAATCTCCACCAATCCTTTGCCCCAGTACATAACAAGTTTAGGGCACACCTGACCTTCTAGTAAATAGGACATGAACATGAAGAAACATCCCTACATGTCCGACAGCCACCTCATGGCTACACTAGGATCTTGAGTACTATCAAAAGTCAGTGGCTTCGTGTTATCGAAGTCCCTATACTGAAAAAGCCGTCCATCTCCTCCCCTACCGCTGTTACAGTCGCGATAGCTATAGCGGCATCCGTCTTAACAAGGGCTACATAACTGTCATCGAAGTACTCTGTCAACATTGGCCCCTCCTGGCCGATAACCTCAGGCGCTGCTGGGGCCTCCTGATCACCCTGTCCTGATTCCGATCCGAATCCTGTCACGAAATGCCTTGTAACCACCATACTGAAAATATAATAGGAAGATATCAGACAATCCACATAAATAACTGGGAATCAACTCCCTACTAAATCCTAGGGGTTGTGACTTCCTTGCTACACGTATGGGTCCCGTGCTTTCTGTAGTATGGGCCCATACTGAAGGCTTTTGAGCATTCTAACAATCCTAAGGAGTACATGGAACCCTAGAAACGTTGGATCTATGTTTTACTAAGATACATGAAAATTTGATTTTCCAAGGTTATTATCCTAACTAGCATGGCATGGGGAACTTTTAAACATAATAGCTAGTTGAAGTACATACCTTTATGTTGTTTGGATTCCTTGAAACCCGTGTGAGCCTAGCACCT
Source organism: Lactuca serriola (assembly GCF_051521515.1). Taxonomy (NCBI): domain Eukaryota; kingdom Viridiplantae; phylum Streptophyta; class Magnoliopsida; order Asterales; family Asteraceae; genus Lactuca; species Lactuca serriola. The sequence continues at coordinate 89,453,407 of NC_136416.1, read as the reverse complement.
TAAGTGTGATGCCTCAAATGTCTTACACAACACTACAACACTTAGAATAACATTGAGAGAAGTATACCTACACCTCAAAATCGGTTAGCCCTCTTACACTTGCTTGTAGTGTCGATTTTGGTCATCCATGGGGTCTTTATATAGTTGTGTCACAAGTAGGGTTACACCATGTAAACCCTAATTGTTATGGCTTTTCATATTCCATCATCCTTGGACTTGTAAACTCCATGGACTATCCATGGAGCACATTATGGATTTTAACATAATCCATACAAACCATGGATCATTAGCCCAACTATACAAGAATAGATGATTTACAAAATCAACCCTCTATATTTAATTAGTCTCTTTTTGATCACTTAATTAATTCTAAATTAATTCTTAATCAATACTAATTAAATAATATTATTAATACATTAGAACTTTAAATATATTAATAAACCTTAAGTGTCCTTTCTCTCATTTAGTCTATCCAAGTGTTGCAATGTCATGCAACCCGAATGGACCATGCTAACCGGGTCAAATACATTCCAGGAATAATTATGAACTTAGACACCTAATCCAAAAGTCTCCCTCTCGGATAAGTCTAATAACTATAACTAGAAGAATGACTTCAGGAACCGATTAGCAATCGTAGCTCTTTCAAGGTCTCGCAGAAATTAGATGATGATGATACGCCATTGAAGATAAGTGATCATATAATCCTCTGTTCTAGATATCAGCCAGAAAAATACATGGAACAATGTCTTACTTTTTTTTCCTGCAGTTGTTTCTCGATTTCTGATTTGTTTGACATGGAACTTAATCCAACATATCAATTTAGTTCTGACTGGGCCCGGTGTTGGAACCTGAAAGTGAACCTCTAGCAATCCTAAGTATATATTCCGAAGGCTGTTGATTCCAAAGATAGATGTGATCCGAAACATGTCCGGAGCTGGAGAAAAGGAGTGACGAACCTTGAAGAGGAACACATTCCGGAACTGATCCTGAAGTCCGGAATGCTTAACGATCCGGAACCAAACTTTCATCTCCGAAACATGACTTGTCCGGAATGATGTTATTTTGTCTCTTATGCATTTATTACGTCTGTCTTGTATTTTGATGTAATGTTTCATAGGACTTAGTCTAATGTTGATTTAGGACAATCAGAATGTTAGAATTGTATATTTTGTCCGGTCTAATGTAAACACCTGAGTTAATTCGCTGTAACATTCTCTCCTTTAATAAGAGCATTCAATACAAGTCAACTACAGATCTTTCTCTCACTTTTGGCATTTACTCTTATCACATTTAAAACATTCCTCTTGTTCCTCATTTATTAACTTTTCCTTGATCACTATTTACTTGTTCTTATTTAATTTCTTGATCATTTGTTGAATCGATTATCTATGACTTGATTGGTCTTTCCAGTCTTGACTTGAACATCCATTATTAAGCAAACATTGATCTCAAGCATTCACTCAAGGTTTGAGTTCTCAAACCTTGTCCCTGTGCAAAGATCTTGTTCTCACAATTGGTATCAGAACTCGAGTGGTTGTCCTTTGAATCCATAAGATCATATTATAGTTGGTTTGAATTTACCTTTGTAATTCAACCATTTCTGTGTTAAGGATAAAAGTTCTTCTATATACCACTTAAGCTCGAAGCTATCTTGACTTCAATGGCTGCTTCAAATCCGCAACAAGTTATTTCAATGCAAAGCGTGGGTGGCCCTACACGTGCCCCATTGCTAGTTGTGGAAGAATATGATCATTGGAAAGTTAGAATGGAATGGTTTTTAATAGCCAAAGAGAAAGGTGAACAAATCTGGAGATCCGTCACAGAAGGTCCTCATGTTCCTGTAAGAGCAGTTGTAAGAGATGCAGCTGCTCAACTCATGCGTGAAGATGAAGTTCATCTAGCCCCTCTAACTACTGATGATATTGAGAAACTGCATGCTAATCAAGTCACCTTCTCTGAAATGGTGTTTGGTGTTCCTCCATCACTCTTTGAGCACATCAAACTATGTTAATCAGCCAATGAAAGTTGGGACACTCTTTAGGATCTGAGTGAAGGTTCAGAAAATATGAAGGACAAACGTCTCACCTCCATTCTAAATGACTTTCACACCTTCACTACCACTCCAGGTGAATTTGTAGCCTCAGCCTCCAACCGATATCGAATCATTGTCAACAACATGACTGCTCACGGGATTGTTCGAACTCCTCTCGAGTACAATCTCAAGTTCATTAACAGCCTTGGTAAAGGATGGAGAAATGTAAAGTCTTGTCTTCAAAGCAATGGTTCGTTAAAAAAATTGAAACTCTATCAACTTTTTGATGAGCTTCAAGAAAATGAATCAAACGTTGCTCAAACCATTAGAGAACTTTCCGGAGGACCACCATATCTAAAAAAATTCCAAACTTAGCCCCAAAATCTTCAAAAAATTCCAACTCAGAAAAACCAAAGATCTCGTGTCATAAATGTGGTCATGCAAACCACTTTTCCAAAGATTGTCTAGCTGATGCTCCACAAAAACCAAAAATCAAGGACTCGGCTTATTATGTCCGAAAAGCACAAGAAATGGCTGAAAGCGAGAAAGCATTCGTTACTACTGTTTCAAGAGATGTCGAAGGATACTGGTCATCCAGAGATGATGATGATGTAGTAACTAGAAGAAGCATGTATTTGATGGATAGACAAACAGTTGTATGTGATGAAGGTTATTGGTCTTCAGGAGGTAAAATCCATGATCTCCGACAATAATTTTGATTTGACTTTATGTGAACCTTATCTGACCTAGATTCAAACAGATATGAACACCATCTATAAAGCCCGTGAGTCAGCCATAGAAGCTAGTGAGAAGAAAAAGAAAGACTGTGAACTAAGTTGTCTTAAATTACGTTTTGAGGATAAGAAATTGAAAATCAAGTCTTTAGAGCATAAACTTGTAATATCAAAAGATGAATGTATCATTTTGAAAGATAAATGTGAAATCACTTATTCCGAACGAAATATTGTGATATCTGATAACAAACATCTCAATACTAAAATAGATGCTTTGCATAACTCTGTTGATATGCTTGAAGCTGACATTCGGATGACTCATAATTTTCGTCATCCACGGTCCCAAGCTCATGGTCTCGGAAGCGATTTTTCGAAACCAATTGTTACTCCCATGAAGGATTTGCAAAATATGACATTTATGGGAGAGGTTCCGAACATTAAACATTCGAACACTCCTGTTTCTCCATTGTCACCCCTTTTGGAGACTAAAAATCTTTTGAATCCATAATTCCTGAGTTTTAACCGATAGTTGTTAAATGTCCTCATTCCATGCCTCTTCTGCCTCTGATAAACCTGGACCTGAATCGAAGCATGGAATATCATCATAGTCTTCCTAATTATGAGGACCATGTTCCTATAAGCAATCACGTCAACAATTGTGTGGTGGAGGAAATTATTCCGGAAACAACTGAAGTCAATGCCTCGGAATTCATATGGGCATCTCTAGATGATAAAGTTGAAGTCTTATGCAATGTGTCCTCTGATTCATGTGAATCGGACTATGTAGTTCTTTTCAAAACCAAATTGGTTCCCATTACTCCTAAGTTTTCAAATCCATCCAAAGGACAATGCTCTGGATCTTCTCCTCATCCTAAGAAAGAACCAATGTTGAATAGAAATGATGTTGTAGATCCTAAGGTCGAAGCTAGAAATCCTTACAAAAAGGAAGTTAAGACTAGACAAAATTCCAGATTCCTTGCTAACTCTAAACCAAACACATCAAGGAGCAACACAAGGAAGTCCTTATGTCAAAACCATAGTCAAAATTCGTTTGTTCCAAAAAGAATTCTAAAGAGACCTTCTGAACCTCCTGGTAGTTCGGAACCAAAGGAAGTCCTAAGCTCCAAATCTCATCAACCTCATGTTAACGTCAAAACCATCCGAAACACTTCATCAGTGCCTCAAAATGTTTCATATATCGTTATTGCAAAATTTGATGGCACAATTTTTAAACCAAAAATATCTAAGAACAATGTGTCATCAAACAAATCCACCAGTTCAAAAACCACTGTTTCAAAATCTTCAAACAAAACTCTTGTGTGGAAAACAAATCATCTGTTAAAAAAACAACTGACTCGGAGATAAAAGAAAAAGTGTCAATCCTTCTGATACCATCGTTCGGAAGAAATTAGCTCCGAATCCACCAGTAGTTGAATATGACTACTGGATAGATGAAAAGACTTTAGCATTCTGTCTGTTTCCAGAGAACTCAAGAAATCTCACCAAGAAACACGTAGTTGTTCCAAAGTCACAATCAAAGTCAAAAGTCAATTCCTACGTCCCAAAGTCTAACTCAGAGCCTAAAAGCTCCATTGCTCATTAATTTTGCAGGCACTTTGTGCTTCGGAGCAAGAAACAATATGGTATATTGATAGTGCTTGCTCCATGCACATGATAGGGCAAAAGAATTTTCTGCGAGACTTAAAGCTCTCTCCAAATGTTGGTTACGTGACGTATGGCAACAATTCCAATTCTCAAATTCGTGGTTATGGAACTCTCACCAATGGAAACTTCTCCATTTCACCTGTTGCTTATGTAGCTGAATTGAAACATAATTTGATAAGTGTTGCTTAGCTCACCGACTCAAGCCGACATGTGGAATTTTGCCAAAAAAATATAGCTATGTGATGACTAAAGATCGTAAAGAATGTTTGATAAAGTCTCATCGCAAAAAAAAGCATGTACCCACTTGACATCAATATGATCATTGGCAAACCGTAACTCTGCTTTCTCTCTAAAGTTGTTCATGAGGTTAGTTGGTTATGGCACCGAAGGCTCGTATATCTGAACTTTCGATACATGAATGATCTTGTCCCAGGTGAAATGGTAAGAGGTTTACCTCTTCTCAAGTTCGAAACTGACATTTATGTGTTGCATGGGAGTGTGGTAAGCAATCAAAAAAGGGTCATCCTGTTATCATCGAAAAATCCATCTCTGATCCCTTAGAACTCTTACACATCGATCTTTGTGGACCATCCACTGTAGAAAGTCTTCATCATAAGAAATACATTCTTGTGATTGTTGACAACTCTACAAGGTTCAACTGGGTCTTCTTCCTAAGGCTGAAATCCGAAACAGCCTCTGAGATCGTCAATTTTATCAAACGAATAGAAGTTCTTATCAAACTCTCGGTCAGAAGAATCCGAAGTGATAATGGTTTGGAATTTGTTAATTCGACTATTGAGAAGTTCCTCACAAAAAAAGGAATCGATCACAACTTCTCAGCTCCATATACTCCACAACAAAATGGTGTAGTTGAAAGACGTAATAGAACACTCGTTGAAGTTGCTCAATCCATGCTGAACTATGCAAACCTTCCACTCTATCTTTGGGCTGAAGCCGTATCCACTGCTTGCTTTACTCAAAACCGAAGCATCATCAATTGACAGCTGAACATGACACCATACGAAGCAATGAATGGTCGAAAACCAACGATTTCATTCCTACATGTCTTCAGATGCAGATGCTTCATTAAAAACAACAACGATCAGCTTACAAAGTTCCAACCTAAAGCTGATGAAGCTATCTTTTTAGGGTACTCCTCCAAATCCAAGGCTTTTAGAGTTCTCAACTGAAGGACTCGTGTTCTGGAAGAAAGCTTCGATATTACTTTTGATGACAACTTTGTTCGGAATTCTCGCCCCACTCACATCACAACTCACATCATGGAGTCTGATGCTCCTCCGCCAGGATGTCCGAACCCTCAAACCATTCTCGAAGTTGACTTTGAAACTCTCTTTGGTCCTTCTGAAACAACGCTTGATTCCGAATCTCGATCTCGACCACCTCTGATTCCAATTCCTCCATCGGAAGCCCCAGTTTCCCACAACCTCTCTGGTACTCTTCCGAGCCTACCTCCATTTGATTCCAAACCATTTCAACCTTCACATGTTAAGGGAGAGAATAATGCTAATCCCTCTCTTGAATCAAATGTGGATGGATTCCAAGATGCAGTTGCTGATTTCGATGACTCAAATCCTCTCAACATTGATGAAAACGAAAATTTGTTTGAGTTTCCTTCTGATGATGATGTAAACCTCTCTGGTTCAGAAGTTCAGGGGGAGCATCATCCCAATATTCAAATCATTCAGGGGGAGCAAATCAATTCAATTGTTGACGTAGGATCCTCCGCTGCACAAGAACTCCCTCGATTGCATGTTTGTACAAAGGATCATCCTCAAAACCAAGTGATTGGCAACCCGAATGTTGGTGTTCAAACTCGATCAGCTACCAACATTCAAAATGAATGCCACTTTTCAGCATTCATTTCCATGGTTGAACCCAAATCCATCAAGGAAGCGTTAGAGCATGCTTATTGGATTACATCCATGCAAGACGAACTGGCAGAATTTGACCGAAATGAAGTCTGGACTGTCGTACCTCCTCCTCAACATCACCCTATTGTTGGTACAAGAAGGGTATTTCGCAACAAGTTAGGCGATGTAGGAGTTATCATCTGAAATAAGGCAAGATTGGTAGCTAAAGGTTTCACTCAAATTGAAGGTCTTGACTACGACGAAACATTTGCTCCTGTTGCACGACTTGAAGCTATCAGAATCTTTCTTGCCTATGCATCCCACAAAGGTTTCAAAGTTTATCAAATGGATGTTAAGAGTGCTTTTCTCAATGGTGAGCTTGATACCAAAGTATACCTTCAATAGCCCCCGGATTTATTAATCTTTCCTTTCCAAACTACTGTTACAAACTCCGAAAGGTTGTCTACGGACTCAAGCAAGCTTCTCGGGCTTGGTACGAGACTCTCACCGGTTTTCTCAAGCGCTCAGGTTTTCAAAGAGGTATGATTGATCCCAATTTATTTCGTAGATCAAATGGAAAACATCTCATGTTGATACAAATTTATGTGTACGACATCATTTTTGGATCTACAGATTCATCCATGGTTGTTGATTTTGCCAAACTGATGGTCAGTCGTTTTCAAATGAGCATGAATCTAGAATTAAACTTCTTTCTTGTTCTTCAAGTCAAACAGAATAACAAAGGTATTTTTATTCACCAAGAGAAGTACATTTAAGAGCTTCTTAAGAAATACTCAAAGGTACAAAGAACCTCGGAATCTGGTATCCAGCAAATGAAGGTTTCCTTCTGCAAGCTTACTTTGATTCGAACTATGTTGGTCTTCAACTCGATAGGGAAAGTACATCAGGAGGATGTCAATTCCTAGGTGGTCGTTTAGTCAGTTGGTCATCCAAGAAACATAACTGCATTGCTCCCTCTACAGTCGAAGTTGAATACACTACTGCTGCCAGCTGTACCTCTCAATTTATCTGGATGAAATCTCAACTCTTGGATTATGGTTACCGATTTCAATGCATTCCTATCTACTGTTATTCTCAAAGTGCCATTTCCATCTCACACAATCCAATTCAACACTCCATGACGAAGCACATTGGCATTCGGTACCACTTTATTAAAGATCATGTTCTAAATGGTAACACCGAACTTATTTTTGTTCCATCTGACGATGAAATTGCTGATGTCTTTACTAAGGCATTAGAAGAAAGCAAATTTAATGGTTTTCTAAACAAAATGGGTATGATGATACCTGATCCTCAATTCTTTCAGGAGACATGTTCTCTTTGATCGAAGTATTCAGAAAAAAAATATGCTCCGAACTCATTTAGTTTGCTTCAGAACTATTTTTCCTCTAAATACATAGGATCCTTTTACTTGTCTCTTTTACTAATTATCCCTTGAGTTTCTTAAGTTGTACAGTTTATTCTCTTCTTCATGACGATCTTGATCGACCATCATCATAATCAGCATTCCGGAATTTCAAAAATGCTTCGGAATTTTCAAATTCCATTCCGGTATTTCAAACTTGCTCCGGAATTTTCAAATTCCATTCCGAAATTTCAAAAATGCTCCGGAATTTTGAAATTTAGTCTGAATTTTCAAAACTTGCTCTGGAATCTTAATTTGCTCCGGAGTTTCACAGTGCTCCGAAATTTTCATAAATGCTCCAGAAATTTACAAAATTGTTCCAGAAAACCTTTTTATCATACTTATTCCGAAACATCTCTCTTATCTTCCGGATCATGCACTATCCGGAACAATTCATCCGGAATAACCAGAGGCAATAAGGTGAAACGGTTTTTTCTCAACGGCTACTTTTTAGGAAGATCCTTATCCAATCTTCCTCGATTTGCATGACATGATTGCACACCCTCTTAAGTGAAAAATGAATTGACGGTTACATTCCCCTCTTTTAGACCAATTGCCTTGCCCTTTCATTTCACTTGTCTAATCACATTTTCCCCACATTAAATGCAACCCAATGGATCTCGGATCCTCATCATTACCTTTTTTGACCCGACCCGACTTTTCCTACCTATAAATACCTTTTCCCAATTACCTTTACCACTTTACAATATCTCTATTCTCAAACCTCTCTAAAACCCTCACAGTTCTTCGTGTTCTTCAAACTATCATCATCTTCAACAATGGAGTCCTCCAAGAAACAAGCCTGCACTGCTTAAACCTCAAAGAAATCCATTGCTAGGAACAAATCATCGAAAAGATCGAAGGGTTCATCGTCGTTGGCTGATCAAGAACCTTTTCTTTGTGACACCACTCAACTGTTTTCCCTAAATCCCCTTGACTACGATGAATCAATCAGGATCATGATTGAGTTCCTTGCTCATCATCCTCTGTCCATTCCACTTACCAAAATCCTAGATCCTCCACTCCATCTTTCTCATCTTCATCGTTCTTTCACAAGCATCAAACTAGAAGATGATGTTCTATTGGATTCCATCATTGATGATCGCACCATTCCTGTTTACAAGGCGACCTTCCTCAAGGCCATTGGCATTTCTCCCAACCATGCTGGTTTCAAAGTGGTGGAACCAACTGCTGAAGAGTTTCAGACGTTTCTTAATTTCATTGGGTACAATCAAGACTATCGGGCAAAAGATTTTAAGAAGACTGAAGTTCTAGGGCTCTGGACCGTTCTCATGCACTTAATCATTCGAGGAATATCAGGCAAGCATGGCGGCACTGATACGCTTAGCGAGGACTAGCTAGACGTGGTATTCAACATCTATTCCGGACGCAACAATGAAGTCGATCTTCCGGAAGTGCTATGGCAAGACTTTTGCAAATTTTCCATCAAGAGGAAGCCGAATACAATTTCGAGCCCTAGATTTTGGGCCCTGACGATTGAACAAATCTTCAAGGAACTTAACATTCCTATTCCGGTGAGAACCATTCCTCCGGAGGTATGTGCATCCTTTAAACTTGTTTAGTCCTACAAAATTTCGGACCAATCATCTTTTGGTCCGGTCAGACGCCTTTCGAACAATATGTTGGCCCTCATTCCTTCCGGATCCTCTTATTTGAAACATAGTCTTGAGACTTCGTTTGTTTTCGACCTAACATAACTTGCCCCGGTCTCAGTTGAGCCTATTCCGGAAGAGGCCATCCTCACTAAGTCCAGACCAAAGGTTAAACAACCGGCTAAATGCAAGGCCTCTCCCACAAAAACCCAAGCACACACTCTCAATAGGAGGGCACTCATGACACTCATCTAAGGTACCCCCTCAATGTTTCATCATCGCAAGCACACACTCATGGGGAGTCTACACATATTCCACCCTCACCTCCCAAAAGGGTGTTGTAGGTGTTGAACAAAGTTCCTTCCAGCCACCTGGAACACACCCACGTGTCACTTTTAATAATCCTATTATTTCTTCCACACACACACACTCCAGAACCATTGTTCCGAAACCCAAGCATCGGGAAGAAAGAGCAGTCCCTCCAACTTCAGATGCCCCAACTAGTCTGATACTCGGAAGGCGTACAGGACGACCAGGTTCTAATGACCCCTCGTGGGAAGATTATGTGAACAGGGACGCATGAAGGCGTCTGGATCTGAATCAAGCTCAATTTGATTCCACTCTCATTTCCATGAGGAACCGGGCTATTCAAAGCAACTATGCTCTTCCCTCAGACGATGATGCCATTAAGGAACTCACTTCGGAACTGCCCCCAATAGTCACTTACCAAATCATCTTCCATACTGATCTGGAAGAAGAGATTTCTGATAAAGTTATGTTGGAGGACGACGCTACAAACATTTTAGATGCTCATCTCATGACATATATTCATTACCAGTCTAGAGCATCAGTATCCAAGTCTGCTTTTGACTTTGGAACCTCCTCTACATCCACTCCGGACGATGGATCCAACTCTCACCTTCAAGAAGACGATGATGCTATCAAACCAGGTCCTCTCCCAATTCTGGATTCTTACCAGCCCCCTCCGCAACACTCAGACTCAGATTCTGAATCCTCCGTTGGTGATCATGTTGACCCATTCGCCCTACTGGAGATCCACACCAATGTCTCTGACACTGTGGCTAAAGTGTCCTCTGTAGAGACCTTTGAAACCGAGCTGAACTCAAAATTGGATCAAAAAGTCTCCAGACTTGATTCAAAACTTGATGCCATGCTTCAGTCTCTTTCATAAAAATTCAGACCATCCACAACCGAGAGAGAAGCCCATCTTGACCAGCTCATATCTCTCCGGATGAAAAACATTGTTGAGCAGATTGATTCCAAATATGATGCTCTTGTCGACAACTATCTCAACACCATCTCTTCTATGCTTAAGGTTCATGACGACCTTGTGTCTGCTACCAACGATCTAATCAACCAGACTCATGTTCGTCATGAGAAACAAATTCAACGTTTAGAGAAGGAGATCCGGAAGAAGGATGAGATTAATCTGATCATCCAACAAGTCCTCATCAAACTCCTGCGCTCAACTTGGAACATTGTTGATGTTCCAAAAAGGATGTTTGTTGAGATGATCAAAATCCTTAGCAACACCTTCTAGCATCTATCCGCACAAGCTCCCACCTCTGAAGCCTATGACACCCTGACTCTTCAATTCTCCATCGGTCTTCAGAAGGTGTTCTCCAAACTTGATGGCATCAACAAGGACTTATTTCTTGCACCAGTCTCCAGGGTCACCGTTGAAAGAGGGGGAGAAGGCCCAAGCAGGCAATGGAAGCCAACCTCGGAATTCACACTCCGGGACAAGGACCTCGATTCCAAAGAAGATGTCCAATTTGTCTCCGGAATCCTAGGCGTTACTGAAGGAAATGAAGAAGATGAAGACTACAATGTTTATATCTCGGATGAAGCTCCTAAAGGGATTCTTGGTCCTCAAACCCCAAAGCAGATTGCTCAGAAAATCTTATCCAAAGAATAGAAGAGGATCTGGTCCGCCGTCTCATGGCCATCCTCTCTTCCGGATGCTTTCGAAATGGCTGTTAAAATGGCTAAGGGAAAATCTGCTCTTACCGCTCAAGCCTTCTGAGCCACTCCCTCCATGATACATTCTGCTTCCATTCCGAAACCAAAAATTGCCCCAATTGATCAAGGCTCTCCTCTTCGCACTCCAGATGACATTCCAGAAGAACCACTTCCAACTCCTACTCTGGAATTCGTCATTGACGAAAACATGAAGATGGTTATTGATGCTCTTCAGAGAGACAAAGGGAAGAAACTGATGACTTCGGAACAACAAACCCTTCATTCTGGACCTCCCCTAAACAAAAATTTGGATGGTCTGAGGATCAAATTCAAAAAGAACTAGAGGATAGCATCTTGATTCAAGCATTGAAAGATCATCCCGATCCGATGCGTGGCATTTCTCCTATGTGTCGTGAAGGCATTTTTCAAGCCAAGGATATCATCCCAACTCTCTACTATGACCTTCCCTCACATGATACTGATCAACTGGATCTCCCTCTCTCTCTCTCTCTCTCTCACTCCCTTCAGCAAGTTCTACACAAAGTTTGCTCCTCTCCACCCAAACGACAATCTAGAAGTGATCATCCGGACCGAATGTCAAAGGCTCAAAAGCTTGTACGCCAAGAATGCTCTGCCCCTCAAGGAGGTATGGATAAGAAAGAGGATCACTAAGGTTCATGGCTTCAGAAGAAAAATATTAGTAAAATTTGAGCTGAACTGTCCTCTGTTCCGTTTTCATCTTTTCCGGAACAAACCAACTCCAAAGACTGTTACTGATGCATATTTTCCTTCTATGAACCCGAATAACATCCTCACTCTTGCTGCGTACTTCAGAGAAAACCAAAAGGATGACATCAGTATGGGTGCCTATCACTCTGCTCTCAACTTTCTCAAAGACTATGTTGCTGAGTTTTGCAGATGTGATTACGAACTTGCTCACCTCTACGGAACCGAACTATTTGTAGCAAAAATTGACTTTGTTGTTCCGGAAGCTGAAATTCTTGCAGATGGTCCAATCGAAGAACCGGTTCTAGGGTTTGTATACACCACCAGAAGAACAAACAAGAAGGACTTCTTCTGAGTCCTTGACAAACACCTGGTTCCTACCAAAGCTCCGCAAAAGTTCATTTCCCGGGCGTCCATGTCTGATGCTCCAGAACAGGTTAAAGTGAAGTTTGTAAGTCAACTGACTTGGTAAATTTTGGTGCGAGAATGGTTGTTCCGAGCATACACCTTCCTCAAGGAAGAAATGAACTAAGCTTGATGGATTGCTAAGTTCACTTAAGGGGAGATTGTTGGAACCTGAAAGTGAACCTCTAGCAATCCTGAGTATATATTCCGAATGCTGTTGATTTCGAAGATAGATGTGATCCGGAACATGTCCGGAGCTGGAGAAAAGGAGTGAAGAACCTTGAAGAGGAACACATTCCGGAACAGATCCTGAAGTCCGGAATGCTTAATGATCCGGAACCAAACTTTCATCTCCGGAACATCACTTGTCTGGAATGAAGTTATTATGTCTCTTATGCATTTATTACATTTGTCCTGTATTTTTATGTAACGTTTCATAGGACTTAGTCTAATGTTGATTTAGGACAATCAGAATGTTAGAATTGTATCTTTTGTCTGGTCCTATGTAAACACCTGAGTTAATTCGTTGTAACATTCTCTCCTTTAAATAGGAGCATTCAATACAAGTCAACTACGGATATTTCTCTCACTTTTGACATTTACTCTTATCACATATAAAACGTTCATGTTGTTCCTCGTTTATTAACTTTTCCTTGATCACTATTTACTTGTTCTTATTTAATTTCTTGATCATTTGTTGAATTGATTATCTAAGACTTGAATGGTCTTTCCAGTCTCGACTTGAACATCCATTATTAAGCAGACATTGATCTCAAGCATTCACTCAAGGTTTGAGTTCTCAAACCTTGTCCCTGCGCCAAGATCTTGTTCTCACACCCGGTGCATAAGTCAAAACAAAATAATCAAGGGGCCCATATATCACTTCTAATCAAAGAAGGAACATATAAACTTCGACTCATATGCTTGTTCTACTACTTGTTGAATTATACACAAAGGAAAATTTTATAACATCGACTTACCAATGCGTTTTCGTACAATCAATGTATAACCAACTCATAGTTAACAACTCATATCTCTAGGTTTGAAGACTTATATGATATTACCGTGTCACGATCACTTGAGATAAATTCCATGAAGTGCTACAACTGAGCGTGGGTAGATTCCAATACTCGGAACTTATGAGCACTCATGAGTGTTGTAGCACCTGTTTCTATGTCCAACAACTTAGACATCTACAAGCCAACTCATGACAGTATTGATTCATATCTATTTCCAACATATGACCGACTATGGAGAAGTTGAATAATATGATATACCATAACATAATTGTTTTGGAAGTCAAAACATGCAAAATGAAATGATAGTAAACGATTGAAAAAAGATAGCAACACTTATACTTATAAATAAACAACAACTTTTATTTATCATCAAATGTCAATTACATTTTACAAATTTGAAAGCTATCTAGCTAATAAAGCTAATATCATCCTTCAGCTGTATGCACCTCATTTTCTAGATATGCTTAACCCTACCCAGTCCCTTCGTGTGGGGATCTGCTAGGTTCCCATTCGAAGATACCCTCTTTTCCATGAGGATTCCTTCTTCTATTTGATGTCTGATGAAATGGTATTTTCTGTCGATGTGTCTAGATCTCCCGTGATCCTTGGTTCCTTGGCTAAGGCAACTGCACTTTACTATCATAGAAAATCTCCATAGGCTCCTTAATAGCCGATACAACTCCAAGGTCTCCAATGAAGTTCTTTAGCCATATATCATCCTTTTTTGCCTCGCTTTCCGCTATATACTCTGATTCGCAGGTTAAATCATCCATTGTCTCCTGCTTGGACCTTTTCCAAGTACTTGCTCCTCCGTTTAAGGTAAAGACCCAGCCTGACTGAGAGTGGAAATTATCCCTATCAGTTTGGAAGCTAACATCACTGTACCCTACTAATCTCAAGTCATCACTCCCACCGAGGGTAAGGACCTAGTCCTTAGTCCTCCGCAGGTACTTGAGAATGTTCTTTACCATATTCTAGTAAGCCTTGTCGGGGTTCCCCTAATATATGCTGACCATGCTCAATGCGAAGGCCATATTAGAACGAGTACAAGTCATAGCATACATGATCGAGCCTACATCGGAAGCATACAACACTGAACTCATCTCAGCTATCTCAACCTCTGTACTCGGGCTCTGAGTCTTACTCAGTCTGACGTTACTCTAGATTGGTAAGTCTCCCTTCTTGGAATTCTGCATGCTGAACCTATTCAGCACCTTATCCAAGTAGGTATTCTGACTAAGTCTAATTAGTCTTTTACTCTTGTCTCTCAAAATCCTTATCTCGAGGATATAGGCAGCTTCTCCAAGGTCCTTCATAGCGAAACACTTCCCAAGCCAGGACTTAACCTCCTGTAAAGTTGGGATGTCATATCCCATGAGTAGTATGTCATCTACATAAAGTATCAGAAAGCTAACTATACTCCCACTAGCCTTTACATATACACAAGATTCATCTTCATTCCTCGAAAAACCACACTCTTTGACTTTCTCATCGAAACAAAGATTCCATCTGCCTGGTGCTTGTTTCAATCCATAAATGGATTTGTCAAGCTTACACACTCTATTAGGGTACTTTGTGCTGACAAGTCCCTTTGGCTGACTCATGTAAACATCCTCAACCAACTTTCCATTAAGGAATGCGGTTTTGGCTTCCATTTGCCATACTCCATAATCATGAAATGCAGCAATGGCTAACATAACCCTAATAGACTTAATCTTCGCTGCAGTTGAAAAGGTCTCAACATAATCAACTCCCAGAGTTTGAGAAAAGCCATTTGCAACCAGTCACACCTTATAAGTGTGCACATTACCATCCATGTCGGTCTTTTTCTAGAAGATCCATTTGCACCCAACTATCTTACTACCCGGTACATTGTCAACCAAGTTCCAAACTTGATTGTCATACATGGACTGTATCTCGCTGTCCATAGCCTCTTTCCATTTAGCAGCCTCAGGGCCTGCCATGGCTTCTGTGTAGCTGTTAGGTTATGTAGGAATATAGAAACAATAGTAATGCTTAGGTGCATTCTTAACTCTCATGGAACACCTCAGAGGTACAAACTCATCAGTCGGATCAACAAGAGTTTCCTCCTAAGGTTGATTTCTAAGGTTTGAGGTTCCTTCACCACTTGACTCTTGAATCTCTTCAAGATTAATATGCCTCCCACTATTTCCTTGGCTTATGAACTCTCTCTCATGAAAGACTCCCCTCCTTACTACAAAGAGTACAATATCACTAGGTGTGTAGAAGAGGTAACCGAAGGATTTCTTTGGGTAGCCAATGAAAATACACCTCTCACTTCGAGGTTCGAGCTTATCGTGAGTCTCGCACCTCACAAAA
Organism: Lactuca serriola; assembly: GCF_051521515.1. Taxonomy (NCBI): domain Eukaryota; kingdom Viridiplantae; phylum Streptophyta; class Magnoliopsida; order Asterales; family Asteraceae; genus Lactuca; species Lactuca serriola. The sequence continues at coordinate 89,437,593 of NC_136416.1, read as the reverse complement.
GCCTCGCAACCCCAAATTTTGATGTGGTCTAGATTAGGAACTTTTCCGGTCCATATCTCATGAGGTAGTTGTGCATCCTTTTTGGTAGGGACTAGATTAAGAATATGGGCGACAGTCTCTAAGGCATACCCCCATAATGAGATTGGTAGCGAAGCTTGACTCATCATGGAACGAACCATGTCCAACAAGGTTCGATTATGCCTCTCAGCTACACCATTAAGCTGCGGTGTCCTAGGAGGTGTCAATTGTGAGACAATCCCACATTCCTTAAGATAGTCAAGGAACTCTGTACTAAGATACTCACCACATCGATCGGATTGGAGCATCTTAATGTTCCTGCCCAATTGATTCTCCACTTCCTTCTTAAACTCTTTGAACTTTTCAAAGGTTTATGACTTATGCTTGATTAAGTAGACATATCCATATCTACTAAAATCATCAGTAAACGTCACATAGAAGCGGTTAGCATCCCTTGTGGCGGCTCTGAAAAGGTCCACAGACATCTATGTGTACCATATCTAACAAACCTTCACCCCTAGCACAAGAACCAGTGAAGGGTGATTTTGTCATTTTCCCAAGTAGACAAGATTCACAACTATCATCTGACTTTAGGTCAAATGAATCCAACACTCCATCCTTTTGGAGTTGGCCTATGCATTTCTTTCTTACATGTCCAAGACGACATTGCCATAATGATGCTTTATCCAAGTTAGTGGAAGAATCAATACACAATACATTATTTCCTAGGTTATCTACAACCGACACAACTTCATACACACCATCACAAGGTAATGCTTTAAAATAAAGAACATTATTAAAGAAAGCATTAATACCAGCACATTTATTATCAAAAGAAAAGGTAAACCCTTGTTTGTACAAAGCATGAAAAGAAATAATATTCATCGCCATTTCAGACGAGTAACAACACTTATTCAAATCTAATGTTAACCCACTACTTAGCAACAAAGTATAAACTCCAATATTGGTGACAGGTGATGCTTTCCTATTCCCCATGATTAAGATTATCTTCCCATGCTCCACATCCTCACTTGTTCTTAGTCCATGCAAATCAGAAGAAATATGAATACCACAATCGGTATTAAGGACCCAAGAATTAGAATGGTGTGAGTTATTAGACAATATAGTCTAAATACCTGCATGCTTGGGTTTCACTTTCCCATCCTTCACATCTTGCAGATACTTTGGGCAGTTTCGCTTCCAGTGCGACTTTTCGTGGGAATAGAAGCATTCAGCCTCTTTAGGGTTGGCAGAAGGAGTGACAGAACCTTTCTTGGTTCCACTTGAAGAAGAGCCTTCACGGGATTTTCCCTTGGTACCCTTCGAGGGGCTCTTCCTCTTCTTCCCTTTTCCTTGCCTGATTGCCAAGACAGGGACAGTGGTAAGAGTAGGAGTGGTAACAACCGATTTACCCTTAAGACCACTTTCGGCGGTCTTCAAGAGTCCTTGAAGTTTGCTAAGTGTATGTTCCTCCTTGTTCATGTGATATGTCATTCGGAATTGATCAAAACAAGAAGGTAAGGAGTGCAAAATGATATCAATTTCCAACTCCTCGGGGAAGTTCACATTTAGCTTCAGCAAACAGTCCACATACCTTTGCATTTTCTGTAAGTGGCCCGTTATGGGTTCACCATCCATCATTTGGGTTGTTATCATGAAGCAGATGACGTCATACCTCTCTTGGCAAGCACTTTGATGGTAGCAGTCCATCAAGTCCTGGTGCATCTCAAAAGGGTAATAGTCCTAATAGGACTTTTAAAGCTCGACTGTCATCGTGGCAAGCATGATACATGCCACATTCATGTCGTCTCTCTCTTGAGTCTGAAATTCAGCTATCTCCTCAGGAGTAGCAAACGACCCATCAAGTTCCTTTAGCTCCTTGTTGAGGACATATTCATTGTCCTCGTAACGAGTGACCATCCTAATGTACTGGATCCAATCCATAAATTTGGAACTATCGAAGAGGACTCTCCCACAAAGGTTCATGACAGAGAATGAGCTGGTAGGGTTTGAGCCAGAAGCAACATTGTCGGAAGACATCTGAAAAAGAAAGACAAGTTTAGATTAGATATAACTATAGTCCTTTATAAAACACCCAAATGTAATATTAAGGGTAGGACCCAACACAATATTTTATAACTTAGAAGAGGGATGTCGTAATCCAAGCTATAAAATATTTAAAGGTAGGTGAATGAAGATTCACCAATTTCCACCATGAAAAATGAAATAAATTAATAGGTTTTAATTGGTTTTGAAACTCTTAGATTCTTTGAGATTCATTGAACTTTTCAATGGCATGTTTCAATCTCGAGTTTTCTCTTCAAGTTTTGTGACTGGGATGCCGAGGAGCACAAAACAAGGTATGAAGTAACCAAGCAAATTTCTTGGTACCCTTAATGTTTATCACTCAATCCATGTGCCGGTCAACCACACGCGCTCCACCGACCTATGATAAACCTTAAGTCACCCTTTGCCTACCTTGTTATGTCCAAGTTAGTGTATCGGTTAACCACACACGCTCCACTAACGACTTAAACAAAGTGCAAAGTGTAATTTCATGGGTTAGCACCTTATTCACATTTTCCTAAAGTAACTAAGATTGGGAATTTATAAAAACATTTAGTTACTTTACATTCATTATACTTTTAATGAAAATTTAAAGTCATTGTTCTACCCGTTCGGCTAACGACCCTCCACCACTCAAGGAAGCGGTCGGTGAGAATGGACAACCATTAAGCTGCCGTTTTATAGACAACAACCTTATACCCCCCCTTATAGACCAGCTTCGTGAATGAGGCCTACTAACGGTAAAACGACTTGATCTTATACGTATATATACATACATACATATATATATATATACATATATATATATATATATATATATATATATATATTATTAACTTATAATATTATAAAGTATAAGGGTTGAATTTTAACTTTTAAAATTCTAGGGGTTGGAACTAAAGTTTTAAGGTGACTTTACATGTTCGAAAACTTGAGGGCAAGTTTTATAACTTTCAAAACTTTTCATCTTTCATAACTTATGAGTTAATGGATTAATAAAATGGGAGACTTTTCATTTTGTGTAACTTATGTGTTTAATAATGGAATTTAAAAGTGTGACTTATGGTAATCCATACCTTCAGGACAAATTATGGATTCCACTAAGACACATCAAGATCAAGAATTAAACTACCAAGTAAGTTACAAATAATTCATATGATCTTCTAAACTCATAAGTTCATGAATGTTCATATCAATAGTTTCAAGAATCATAATTAAACCATACAAAACTTGAAATTATGATATTAGCCATTGAAAATGGATTTGCATAACCATTAAAGCATCTAAAACAAATTTTACAATACAAAAATAGTTTAGGGTAATGTTTCTGGTCCATTTCCAGCAGCAAAAGTCAAAAAACTGCACTCTGACAAGACAACTCGTCGAGTTTAAGAACTAACTCGTCGAGTTGGTTGAATATAGGCATGGACTTGTCAAGTCCCCCCATGGACTCAGCGAGTTCACCCTGGCAGAAAGCAGTTTTTTCGATTTTCTTAACAAGTTTGCATCAAGTATCAAATAAACAAGCCTAGGCTCTGATAACACAGAAGAGTTTTGAGCATTCTAACTCTCCTAAGGTGTACATGCAACCCTAGAAACCTTGGATCTATGTTTTACTAAGATACATGCAAATTTGATTTTCCAAGGTTATTATCCTAACTAGCATGGCATGGGGGACTTTTAAACATAATAGCTAGTTGAAGTACATACCTTTTTGTTGTTTGGATTCCTTGAAAACCTAGTGAGCCTAGCACCTCAAATGTGATGCCTCAACTGTCTCACACAACACCACAACGCTTAGAATAACCTTGAGAGAAGTATACCTACACCACAAAATCGGCTAGCCCTCTTACACTTGCTTGTAGTGTCAATTTTGGTCATCCATGGGGTCTTTATATAGTTGTGTCACAAGTAGGGTTACACCATGTAAACCCTAATTGTCATGTCTTTTCATATTCCATGATCCATGGATTTGTAACCTCCATGGACTATCCATGGAGCTGATGGGTTTTGAGCATTCTAACACTTCCTAAGTGTACATGCAACCCTAATAACCTTGGATCTATGTTTGTCTAATTATCATGCAAAGTTGAATTCCAAGGTTATATTCCTATCTAGCATACATGGGGAACAATTTTGACTTGAATCATAGATAGAATAACTTACCTTGTTGTTGCTTGTGTTCCTTGAAACCTTGTGAGCCTAGCACCCCAAGTGTGATGCCTCAAATGCTTCACACAACACCAAATGCTCTTGGAAAGACTCTTGAGATAACACACACTTCTCAAAATCGGCCAAGCCCTCTAGTTTCTTTTTTCCTTAACTTGTGTAGCCAATTTTGTGGAGAATGGGACTCTTATATAGTGTTGGCACATCTAGGGTTACACCATGTAAACCCTAATGTGTCATGACTCTTCATTTCCATGACCCATGGGTTTGTAACTCCCATGGAGCATCCTATGGGTAGAACCCAACTTGATAATCCATGGAGCCTTTTAGCCCACTATACAAGATATGAATGATTTACATAATCAACCCATATATTTAATTAGTTATCCTTTGATCACTTAATTAATTCCAAATTAATTCTTTGATCAAACTAATCAAATAATATTATTAATATATTAGAACTTATAATATATTAATAATCTCCAAGTGTTATTTCTCTCATTTAGTCTATCCAATTGCATGGTGCCATGCAACCCAAATGGACCATGCCGGGTCGGGTCAAGTACAAGCCCGAAATAGTTATGGACTTAGACACCTTATCCAACAGTCTCCCACTTGGATAAGTCTAATAACTATATCTCTAGTACTTCAGGAACCGACCGGCAATCGTAGCTCTTTCAAGGTCTCTCAGAACTGAGAAGATGATGATATGCCATTTAAGATAAGTGATCATATAATCCTCCGTTCTAGATATCAGCCGGACAAATACATGGAACATGTCTTGCTTATTGTCCAGCATTTGTTTCCCGATTTCCGATTTGTTTGACATAGAACTTAATTGAACACATCAACTTAGTTCTGACCGGGCCCGGTACATGGGTCAAAACAAAATCATCGAGGGGCCCAGATACCAGCTTCTAATCCAAGAAGGAACAGATAAACTTCGACTCATATGTTTGTTCTACCACTTATTGAATTACACACAAAAGTACGTTTTATAACATCGAGTTACCAATGCGGTTTCGTACAGTCAATGCATAACCAACTTGTAAGTAAAAAATCATATCTCTAGGTTTGAAGACTTATATGATATTACCGTCTCACGATCACTCGAGATAAAATTCCATGAAGTGATTCCAGTGAGCGTGGGTTGTGTCCAATGCTCAGCACTTATGAGCACTCATGATTGTTGTAGCCTTGTCCAAGACCTCTACAACCAAACATGACAGTCTTGATTCATATCTACTTCCAACATATGACCGACTGTGGAGGTTTGAATAATATGTTATACCAAACAAAATTATTCTGGAAGTCAAAACATGCAAAAGAAATATAGTAAACGATTGACAAGAGATAGCAACACTTTACTCATAAATAAAACACCTTTTATTCATCATCAAATGTCAATTACACTTTACAAATTTCCGGGTTATCTAACTACTAAAACTTATATCATCCTTCAGCCCTATGCTCCGAGCATGCTGAAGATGCTTAACCCTACTCAGTCCCTTCATGAGGGGATCTGCTGGGTTCTCATCCGATGATACCCTCTTTGCCACGAGGAGTCCTTCTTCGATCCGATGTCTGATGAAATGGTATTTTCTGTTGATGTGTCTGGATCTCCCGTGATCCCTTGGTTCCTTGGCTAAGGCAACAGCACTTTCACTATCACAGAAAATTTCCATTGGCTCTTTAATAGCTGGTACAACTCCAAGGTCTCCAATGAAGTTCTTCAGCCATATCGCCTCCTTTGCTGCTTCACTAGCTGCAATATACTCTGATTCACAAGTAGAATCTGCCACTGTCTCTTGCTTGGAACTCTTCCAAGAAATTGCTCCTCCATTTAGGGTAAAGACTCAGCCCGACTGAGAGCGAAAATTATCCCTATCAGTCTGGAAGCTAGCATCACTATACCCTACAACTCTCAAGTCATCACTCCCACCGAGGGTAAGGACCCAGTCCTTAGTCCTCCGTAGGTACTTGAGGATATTCTTTACCACAGTCCAGTGTGCCTTGCCAGGGTTCGCCTGATACCTGCTAACCATGCTCAAGGCAAAAGCTACATCGGGTCGAGTACACGTCATAGCATACATGATCGATCCTACAGCCGAAGCGTAAGGTGTTCGACTCATTTCTGCTATCTCAGCCTCAGTGCTAGGGCTTTGTGTCTTACTCAATCTGGTGTTACTCTGGATGGGTAACTCTCCTTTCTTGGAATCCTGCATGCTGAATCTCTTCAGCACCTTATCCAAGTAGGTACTCTGACTAAGTCCAATTAGTCTTTTACTCCGATCTCTCAAGATTCTTATCCCTAGAATATAGGCAGCTTCACCAAGGTCCTTCATAGCGAAACACTTCCCAAGCCAGGACTTTACTTCCTGCAGGGTTGGAATGTCATTTCCTATGAGTAGTATGTCATCCACATACAATACCAAAAAGCTAACTATACTCCCACTAGCATTGACATACACACAAGATTCATCTTCACTCCTAGAAAAGCCAAATTCCTTGACCTTTTCATCAAAGCAAAGATTCCATCTGCGAGGTGCTTGCTTCAATCCATAAATGGATTTCTCAAGCTTACACACTCTATTAGGGTACTCGTTGCTGACAAAACCCTCTGGCTGACTCATGTAAACATCTTCAGCCAACTTTCCATTCAGGAAAGCGGTTTTGACATCCATCTGCCATATTTCATAGTCATGAAATGCAGCTATGGCTAACAGAACCCGAATAGACTTAATCTTGGCTACCGGAGAAAAGGTCTCATCATAATCCACTCCAGGAATTTGAGAGAAGCCCTTTGCAACCAGTCTAGCCTTATAAGTGTGTACTTTACCATCCATGTCGGTCTTCTTCTTGAAGACCCATTTGCACCCTACTGTCTTACGACCTGGTACATTTTCAACCAAGTTCCAAACTTGATTGTCATACATGGATTGTATCTCGCTATCCATAGGCTCTTTCCATTTAGCAGACTCGGGGCCTGCCATGGCTTCCTCGTAGCTGTTAGGGTCATCTTGACTTACTAGTGTCTCATCACTAATAAGTGTCTCACCTTCTGCAGTAATATGGAATCCATAGTAATGCTCAGGTGCACTCCTAACTCTCGTGGAGCGTCTCAGAGGTACAGATTTGTCAATTGGCTCAACAGGAGTTTCCTTCTCAAGTTGAGGGCTAGAGTTTGAAGTTCCTTCACCGCTTGATTCTTGAATTTCTTCAAGATCAATTTGCCTCCCACTGTCTCCTTGGCTTATAAATTCTCTTTCTCGAAAGACTCCTCTTCTTGCTACAAAGACCACATTGTCACTAGGTCTGTAGAAGAGGTAACCAAAGGATCGCTGTGGATAACCGATGAAAATACACCTCTCGCTTCGAGGTTCGAGCTTATCATGAGTCTCGCGTCTCACGAAAGCCTCACAACCCCAAATCTTGATGTGGTCTAGTTTAGGTACTTTACCAGTCCACATCTCGTGAGGAGTTTTGGCAACTTTCTTTGTAGGGACTAGATTAAGAGTATGGGCGGCAGTCTCTAAGGCATACCCCCAGAATGAGATTGGTAGCGTAGCTCGACTCATCATGGAACGAACCATATCTAGCAAGGTTCGATTACGCCTCTCAGCCACACCATTCAACTGTGGTGTCCTGGGAGGTGTCAATTGTGAGACTATCCCACATTCCCTTAGATAGTCGAGGAACTCTGAACTAAGATACTCACCACCACGATGGGATCGAAGCATCTTAATGTTCCTGCCCAATTGATTCTCGACTTCCTGTTTAAATTCCTTAAACCTCTCGAAAGTCTCTGACTTATGCTTGATCAAGTAGACATATCCATATCTACTATAATCATCAGTAAAAGTCAAATAATAACGATTAGCATCCCTTGTGGCATGTTTGAATGGTCCACACACATCCGTGTGTATGAGGTCCAACAAACCTTCACCCCTCTCACACGAACCTGTGAAGGGTGACTTTGTCATTTTTCCAAGTAAGCATGATTCGCAACTATCATCTGACTTTAGGTCAAACGACTCCAAGACTCCATCCTTTTGGAGTTGGCCTATGCGCTTCTTGCATATATGTCCAAGACGACAATGCCATAATGATGCTTTATCCAAGTTATTATTAGTAGAATCAATACACAAAACATTATTTCCTAAGTTATCAACAACAGATACAGCTTCATACACACCATCACAAGGTAATGCTTTAAAATAAAGAACATTATTAAAGAAAGCATCAATAGAACCAACTTCATTATTAAATGAAAAGGTAAACCCTTGTTTGTACAAAGCATGAAAGGAAATAATATTTCTTGCCATTCCTGGCGAGTAACAACACTTATTCAAATCTAAACTAAACCCACTACTTAGCGATAAAGTATAAACTCCAATCTTGGTAACAGGTATAGCTTTCCTATTCCCCATGATCAAGTTTATCCTTCCTTGCTCCACATCCTCACTTCTTCTTAGTCCCTGCAAGTCACAACAAATGTGAATACCACACCCGGTATCAAGGACCCAAGAATTAGAATGGGGTTAGTTATTAGAAATGATAGTGTAAATACCTGCATGGTTGGGTTTAACTTTCCCATCCTTCACATCTTGCTGGTATTTTGGGCAGTTCCGCTTCCAATGAGCTTTTTCATGGCAATAGAAGCATTCAGCCTCTTTTGGGTCAGAAGAAGGAGTAATGAAACCTTTCTTGGTTCCACTTGAAGAAGAGCCATCAAGGGTCCGAGCCTTGGTACCCTTCGAAGATCTCTTTCTCTTCCTCCATCGATTCTTCCCGATTGCCAAAACCGGAGTAGAGTTTTGAGTAGGAGTGATAGCAACCGACTTCCCCTTAAGACCTGATTCTGCGGTCTTGAGAAGTCCCTGAAGTTTGCTGAGGGTGACTTCTTCCTTGTTCATGTGATATGTCATGCGGAATTGATCATAGCACGATGGTAAGGAATGCAAAATAATATATATTGCAAGATCCTCCGGGAAGTTCACATTAAGCTTCAGCAAACGATCCACATACCTTTGCATTTTCTGCATGTGGCTCGTGACGGATTCCCCGTCCTTCATCATGGTTGTTATCATGGAGCAGATGATTTCATACCTCTCTTGTCTTGCACTTTGATGGTATCTTTCCATCAAATCTTGGTACATGTCATAAGGGTAGAAATCCTCATAAGACTTTTGGAGTTCCGCTGTCATCGTGGCCGTCATGATGCACGCCACTTTCGTAGCATCCCTTTCATGTGCCCGAAATTCAGCGATCTCCTGAGGAGTTGCAGTGGACTCATCAATCTCCTTAAGCTCCTTGTCAAGGACATATTCTTTGTCCTCGTAGCGGGTAATCATCCTGATGTTTCTGATCCACTCATTGAAGTTGGATCCATCAAAGGTGACTTTCCCACACAAGTTCATAAGGGTAAAGGAGCCATTAGGATTAGATCCAGAAGCATTGTTGAAAGACATCTGAAGGAAGGAGGACAAGGCTCGGACCCTTGATGGCTCTGATACCAGGAGGACAAGATTAGTTTAGATATAAGAGAGTCCTTAATAAAACACCCAAATGTAACATTAAGGCTAGGATCCAATCACAATATAATATAACTTAGAAGAGGTATGCCGTAATCTAAGCTATATCATATTTGAAAGGTAGGTGAATGACGATTCACCAATTTCCACCACGAAAACCGCAATATTTTAGTATTAGGTTTTTGAATGGTTCTTAGAAATTCCTAGATTCTTTGAGATTCAATGAACTTTTCAAAGGCATGTTTCAATCTCGAGTGTGCCCTCCAAGTTCTATGACTGGGATACCGAGGATCACAAAACGAGGTGTGAAGTAACCATGCAAATCACTTGGTACCCTTGAAGCTTATCACTCAATCGATGTGCCGGTTAACCACACACGCTCCATCGATACTATAATAAACCCTAAGTCACCCTTTACCTACCTTGTTAAGTCCAAGTTAATGTGCCGGTTAACCACACACGCTCCACCAACGACTTAATCAAAGTGTAAAGTGTAATTTCATGGAATAGCACCTTATTCACATTTTTCCTAAAGTAACTAAGATTGGGAATTTAATAAAACATTTAGTTACTTTATAATATTCATCATACTTTGAATGAGAATTAATAAGTCCTTGTCTTACCCGTTCGGCTAACGACCCTCCACCGATCAAGCAAGCGGTGGGTGAGAGTGGACACCCATTAAGTCACCATTTTATAGGCAACAACCTTATACCCACCTTATAGACCGGCTTCGTGAATGAGGCGTACTAGCGGTAAGACGACTTTGTTCTTACACACACATATATATATATATATATATATATATATATATATATATATATATATATATAATTATTAAATCATAATAATATAAGTATAAGGGTTGAATTTTAACTTTTAAAATTCTAGGGGTTGGAACTAAAGTTTTAACTTAACTTTACTTGTTCCAAAACTTGAGGGCAAGTTTTGTAAACTTTCAAAACTTTTCATTTCTTGTAACTTATGAGTTTAATAGAGTAATAAAATGAGGACTTTTCATTTTTCCTAACTCTTGTGTTCTTTTAATGGTTTTTAATCCAAGAGACTTTTGGTTTTCCATAACTTGAGGACAAGTTATGGACTCCATTAAAACACATTATGATCATGAATTAATCTACCACAAAGGTTACAAATAATTCCTATGATCATCTAAACATCATAAGAACAAGAATATGAATATGAACACTTTCAAGAATCAAAATCACATTTAATCTTTGTAATTTTGATAACTAGTTGTTGTAAATGAGTTAGAAAAGACATTACACCTTCTAAAACAAGTTTTCAAGTACCAAAACATTTTAGGGTAATGATTCTAATCCATTTCCAGCAACTCAAGTCGAAATTCTGCACTCTGTCGACCCTACTCGCCGAGTGCATAAACCTACTCGCCGAGTAGGTTGAAGATACACATGAACTCGACGAGTCCTCCCCATGGACTCGCCGAGTCCATCAGTCAGACAGCAAGATTTTCGACTTTCTTCAACTTTTAAGCACAAATAACAAACAAACAAGCCTAGGCTCTGATACCACTGATGGGTTTTGAGCATTCTAACACTTCCTAAGTGTACATGCAACCCTAATAACCTTGGATCTATGTTTGTCTAATTATCATGCAAAGTTGAATTCCAAGGTTATATTCCTATCTAGCATACATGGGGAACAATTTTGACTTGAATCATAGATAGAATAACTTACCTTGTTGTTGCTTGTGTTCCTTGAAACCTTGTGAGCCTAGCACCCCAAGTGTGATGCCTCAAATGCTTCACACAACACCAAATGCTCTTGGAAAGACTCTTGAGATAACACACACTTCTCAAAATCGGCCAAGCCCTCTAGTTTCTTTTTTCCTTAACTTGTGTAGCCAATTTTGTGGAGAATGGGACTCTTATATAGTGTTGGCACATCTAGGGTTACACCATGTAAACCCTAATGTGTCATGACTCTTCATTTCCATGACCCATGAGTTTGTAACTCCCATGGAGCATCCATGGAGCATCCTATGGGTAGAACCCAACTTGATAATCCATGGAGCCTTTTAGCCCACTATACAAGATATGAATGATTTACATAATCAAACCATATATTTAATTAGTTATCTTTTGATCACTTAATTAATTCCAAATTAATTCTTTGATCAAACTAATCAAATAATATTATTAATATATTAGAACTTATAATATATTAATAATCTCCAAGTGTTATTTCTCTCATTTAGTCTATCCAATTGCATGGTGCCATGCAACCCAAATGGACCATGCCGGGTCAGGTCAAGTACAAGCCCGAAATAGTTATGGACTTAGACACCTTATCCAACAGGAGCACCTTATGGGTTTTAACCCAATCCATACAAACCATGGATCATTAGCCCAACTATACAATAGTAGATGATTTGCACAATCAACCCCATATATTTAATTAGTCTCTTTTTGATCACTTAATTAATTCTAAATTAATTCTTGATCAATACTAATTAAATAATATTATTAATATATTAGAACTTATAATATATTAATAAACCTTAAGTGTCCTTTCTCACATTTAGTCTATCCAAGTGTTGCAATGCCATGCAATCCAAATGGACCATGCTAACCGGCTTATGTACATTCTAGGAATAGTTATGAACTGAGACACCTAATCCAACACATACTACCTTCCACACCTACCCATATTTGTCTCAAGTATCACCACAACACCCTAACATTATGCATGCATATGGTGGTCGCTCATCCTCACCCCTAGAGGAAGGCTAACTATCTCACAACTGACCTACCGGTCTCACACAACCCACCCATCCATGAAACTTCCACCAACCCTGCAACACTAGTGTATGCTAGCCATACATAATGTTGGACCCCATAGGCTTTTGAATATCCAATCCTACCCTAAGCTGCCAATCAAACAAGAACACAACATAAGGCCAAATCAAACATTCTCAAACTATAAGATCTCAATTTTGTATAACCGTGACGCATACACTAAGCAACTATAGTAATGATGTCAATCTCATACAAAGGAAACCCTAGGCTAGCAGGTATCATGTAATTAAGCAATTATATCATGCAGCTCCTGCAGATCCCTGCCCTAGCATTAGCATGTTGTTATAACGTATCACATAATCAAATAATTTTATGTTATTTTTGGGTCTACTTACTGGCTCCGACTGATCGTACACGCTGCATCCTCCTTTATTTATTTTGAAAACCATTTTTGAAATTATTTCCTTGATTTGAGATTGGATTCACACGAATGTTCCTCCAATTCACTCAAACCAAGGCTTTGATTCCAACTTGTAACACCCATAAAAATCATGCCAAATTTGAACTTTTAAAAACCTTTCAAAACTATTAATTCATTACAACTTGTTTTCAAAATATAACATATCAGAGATTTCCCAGAAACATAAACAAAACATGATGAGTTGTACGATCACACCCTCGCCTTGCCGCGATCCCCTGATGTACTTAAAACAATAAAATAAAACTATAATCCCAAAAGCTTAGTGAGTTCCCCCAAAATACCCATACCCACAACAATAGACATATAATCATAATCAACATGCTGTGGGTCCAGTCAACCATCGGGTTGGAATACCCCATGCCCTCGACCATCCGGTTGGAATGCCAACATACTATGGGTCCAATCATCCTCGAGATGGAATACACCACGCCTAAAACCAACAGGTTGGAATGCCCACATACTATGAATCCAATGATCATCGGGATGGATTACTCACATCCCATAATACCATCCTATCTACCACTAAACAAAGCAGATAAGCCTCAACCGCTAAACAAACATATGCACACAAAACAAATAATCGTATAACAGTCTATAGATAAAAACTGATCTAACGGATCATACCACATAACCCATAATATCATCCTATCTACCAGGATATTAATCTAACAGATCATACCACATACCAAAAAATACCATCCTACCCTACAGGATACCGATCTAACAGATCATAGTAGCATAACATGTCCAGATAACAATCAAAAGGGTCGGCCTTGGTGCCTTAGACCCTTAAGTATAGTGAGGATAACTCACCTCGCAACTGTCGACTAGAAAGATAAGCTCAAACTCTCGGATCACCGCCACAAACTCCACCACCTATATTCGCGACACAACCATGTTCACAAATTCCCAAAATGCCCCAGAAGTCAAATACTCAACCTTTGGTCAAATTCAAAGTCAACGGTCAAGGTCAACAGTCCATGTTGACTCGCCTCGTCAATTGCAGTCACCGACTCGATGAGTCCTTCCAGAACTCAAGAAGTCATGAAATGCCCCCACTAACTCGTTGGGTTTCCGTGCAACTCGCTGAGTTCATGTGTGTCCAATGTTGGGAAAACCCTAGTTGACTCGCTGAGTCACCCCACTGACTCGCCGAGTCCACACAGAAGTCCTTGAATGACAATCTTCATCGGGCTCGGCGAGTTGCAACTCGCCGAGTTAGACATGCAACTCACTGAGTCCCTTCATTCCTTCATCCATTCAGATGCTTTTAAGCCATTTTAAGGTTCCATATTGTAGATCCAGTTTCCTAAGGCTTTTTTATCACGTAAAGTTGCAAACTTTACGTGCATGCAAGGCTCTAAAGACTAATAATAACAAATCCAACCTTGTAATGGAGTTTTACACCTAAGGAGAGGTTCATACTTGCAAAAGTTGGAAGCTTTATGGACTTAGCGATCCAAAAGAGTTCAGATCTGAATTTGCAGCTTCAGATCTTAGCTCATGCACAAGAAAAGCTTCCTAATACACTAGAAAAGCCCTAATCTTTGCCCAAATGAGATCTACAAGGAAGTAAGGTCAAGGTAATGACTCGATACCTTCCAATGATGCTAACTAAGGTAGATTTCTGATCCCCACACATTCCTTGCTTCTATTCACTTGTTCTCCAAGCTCTTCTCACCAAGAATCCACTTCCAAAGGGATTGTAAGGAGGCCAAAGGAGGGTAATGATGCCTTAAATAGGGTGCAAAACCCTGGATATTAGGGTTTCGTGCTCCAGCTCCTACTCGTTGAGTCCTATCTTGGACTCGGCAAGTAGGTCACTTAAAAACGTGGCCCAACCCACTACTACTCGATGAGTGAGGGAATCCAACTCGTCGAGTAGTCCTTGAAATTATGAAAATTATAACCATAAATCAATACCTGAGAATCGGGGTGTTACACACTTCATCTGCAACACATTCAGCCTTGAATTTTGTATGTCTCCTATCCTCATCCTCCTCTTCTTTCTTTTCCAGAACCTCATGTTCGGCAACCCAACGCTGCTTTCCAATTTCATCAATCTGCAAGTGATCTGCTTCCATAACATTAGCTATTTTATCAGCCATAGGTTTCTCTTCTAATTCTCTTTCCATTCTTTTCCTCTAACTTCTTTTGAGTAACCTATTTTTTCTCATAGGGACATATTAAGAAAAAATCATTTTCTTTAATTGGTCATGTTATTCTTTATAGCAGCATAGACAATCTTTCTCTTTTGTAGTGCCATCGTCAATTCATCACCTTGAAGTTTATCCAACTACTTCTTTTTTGCAAGCCCTTCAGCATCAATCTGGACACTTGATGGAACATCTCCTTGAAAAATTTAATAGTCCTTTGAGCTTCTTATTTTTGTTCTATCAATTCAACTTTCTTCGATAGAAACCCCTTTGCTTTGAGAACAATGTCTGAGTAAATGGAGATAGGACTCTTTTTAGAATCACATAGCTTACCCTTACTCGTTCCGAAATGTGGATCTCTCTAATCTCGTGTATATGTCCACTCGCCACATATGTGACTTTCTAACTCATGAAGGATGGCGCCAAAACTCGACCCTCCATAGAACCCAGTTTCATGATGATCATTTTGAAATGGAACACTTAAGTGGCACTTAAGTGGCCTTGATGCGAACTTGATTTTGTTTGTAGTTCTTCAGGAATTCCAGAAGTTCCTTGAAATTTGATCATACAATTAGAAGGCCTCCCTTTTGTTCCGACATCATGGGTTCTGGTGGCATGGTCCAATTCGGCAACGATTTGACTTTTAGTTCTTACAAGTCCAACAAGATAAGACATACACACACATACTTAATATTACAATAAGTTAATAACATGAATTCATGTTAACAAGTAAAATAAGTTTTACTCACCTTATCACTTATTGGTTATTTGATGTCCTAACACCCGAGCACCTATCTGCCAATTTAATAACCAAAGTTGTTACAAGAATAAAAACTACTCATATAATTTTATATCATTTAGATATATCACTCTTACTTACAAAAAAAAAACAGCTCAATTCAACTCAAGATTCATATTCCGTTATTCCAACATCATTTTTCATGTTAATTTCAACAACTAACTGTTTTGAACACAAATTCATGAAGCTATATGCCTAAAACATCCAATTTATCACTTTTCATAATTCAATTTTATAGCATTTGTGACATCCCCAAAATCTCGGACAGAAAAGACGGGTTTCATTTATGCTTTTTAAACATTTTCAGAGTAAATTCTTTTGATTTAAAAGAGTTGCGGGATTTGTTCCCAAAGACAAAACATGATAAAATAGATTTTTCTCAAAACATTTCATAAAGAAATATAATTTCATTTCATAATCAAAAACCAAGTTGTCATGTTCTGATACAGACCATAAAGCATAAACGATGACATTACAAGTCATTCAACAAATATATACATATACAGACTTGTAAACAAAACAACTTGATGATTCATCCATCTTATGCCCTTGCACCACTTCCTATAATACAAATAAACTGAGTGGGTCAGGCTTGGGAGCCTGGTGAGCATATAGGGTTTTCAACCCGCAATAAATAATTATATTTACTTTTACCAACCAACAATAACCCGATTACCCATTTCCATTATCCTCACTTTACGTCCCTAAAATAACATCTATCTCAAGGGACCTAATCTAGGATTTTCATCGGGACGCACATTACTATAGAGGGGATTCCTCAACAATAAGTGTCCTAAAGGCAACCATGTGGGGGATAGAGTACACCGGTGAACACATTGTTCACAACACCTACAGGTTATTAGCCTGCTAGCGTTCCATAGGACTGTCTAGAAAGAGTCTGTGGTCGTTATCCATACTCTGCTAAATAACTAGATCAACAACAACAACATCGAGGCCTCTCATCTGTTTATCACACGTCAACTATCTACCCATGTTCTACCCAACATATCAGTAGATAAAAATATATATTTTTATATATAGTTTAAAACCTGTATAGCATTCTCATTTAATACATATTCCAAACAACAGATGAGACACATACACATAACACGTATTTCATAGAGAATAAATCATATCTATGAGATAGAAGAAAGTGAATATACATTCACACATATAACAACAAAATATACACACAACACATATTTCGTATAAAATACTTCATAATTATGCGTTACCAGAAAGTGACTACACAATCACTTGATCAGAAGATGATCGGACAGCACTACGACTTGTAGAAGTAGTATTCTTCGGTAGATCTGGAAGATCTTCACAAAAAATGGCTTCTTGCGGGCAGAGCTTCGGCTCGGGAATCTCACTTCTTGGGAACTTTGGGGCTTCGAAACTTGCTTCGGGGCTCGAGACTAATACCGGGGCTTCGGGATATGATTGGAATGCAAAACGATGCAAAACTTAGAGAGAAAGGAAGAAAAATGGCAAAAGAATTGGCTGCCCTCGCATGCTATTTATAGGGGTTGAGCTTCGGCGTTACGTTGGGCGTAACTTCGGAGTATGCTGGGCGTACGTGGCCCAAAAACGTCACTGCTTACGTCTTCGGAGTACTCGAGTGCGAGGCTGGTCACGCTTCGCTGTATGCTGGGCGTACAACCTTACGCTGAGCGTAACCCAGATAAGTCTGGTGACTCCTCTTCGGATAATATCAGGTTTAATTATTAAATTTATATTTTAATTATTTATTAAACTTCAAAAATTCATATCTTCTTCATACGAACTTCGTTTTCGACGTTCTTTATATCCACGCGAAGGTGTGACTATGCTCTACTACTTTCGTTTAGACCCCGTCAGCTAATTTTGAATTTTATTTTTATTATTTATTTTTATTAGGCTGGGACAGAAAAACTTTGTTAGAAATTCATAACTTCTTTGTCTGACGTTCGTTTTAGTCCCTCTTTCTGTCGCTGCAATACTATCGATAAGATCTTCGATTCTCGTTTAGAAAGTTTCGGCTAAAACTCGCTCGATATCAATTCAAACTTTTGGACTGTCTACTGTTAAGCTGAAACTTCGAAAAATCATAACATCCTCATACGAAGTCAGATTACGGCGTTCTTTTTATGCACGCTCTCGGTTCAACATTATCTACATCTTTCGTATTGATCACTAAGGCTAAATATCACTCCTTCGTAAATTCATCGCGCTGTGCCACACCGGTTTTATCGCGAAACTTCGACAGGTCATTACTTCTTCGTTATAACTCGGATTCAGCATTCTTTATATATTCGGAAAGCTCGTCTAAACTACTACAACATCATCCATAGATATCAGCTTTCTCTACTATTTCATTTTGACGCTTATTTTTATTCTTAATTTAATTAAGTCACACAACTAAGCACAAAACACATAATACTCAAATAATACATTTTTATTATTTCAAGATGGGTTACAAAGGTTAACCTAGACTATTACATTGCTAAAAATGACAAGCCCAGAAACACGGTCGTTACAATTCTCTCCTGCTAAGAATGATTCCGTCCCCGGAATCACACATCAACAAACAAATGCGGGTGGCGACTCATCATGTCACTCTCCGTCTCCCAGGTGAGATTTGGCCCATTCTTGTGTTTCCATCGGACAAACACTAATTCGACCATCTTTCTTCGCAACTTCTTAGTCTTTCGGTCAACGATTGCCCTGGTTCTTCAATCAATCTTTTGTTCTCATCGATTCTCAACTCCGAAAGTGGAATCATGTCGGGAACTTCTCCCATGAACTTCCTCAAATAACACACATGGAAAGTGTTATGAATTCCATTCAGTTCTTCTGGTAGTTCGAGCTTGTAAGCTTGGTTCCCAATCCTCTGAAGAACTTTAAATGGTCCAATAAACCTTGGACTTAACTTTCCCCTTTTTCCAAATCTTATAAGTCCCTTCCACGGAGAGACTTTAAGTAAAACCGAATCTCCAACTTCAAAAGTCATCGGTCTTTGCTTGTTGTCAGCATAGCTCTTTTGACGATCCTGAGCGGCTAACATTCTCTCCCTAATTATTTTCAACTTTTCTGCAGTTTGATGGACTATCTCCGGTCCCATAAACTGCTTTTCTCCAGTCTCAAGCCAACAAGTCGGCGTACAACACTTCTGTCCGTACAAAGCTTGATAAGGTGCCATCTTAATGCTCGAGTGGAAACTATTACTGTAGGAAAATTCTACCAAAGGTAAATGTTCATCTGAATTACCTTGGAATTCCAGGGTACATGCTCTCAGCATATCTTCAATTGTTTGTATCATTCTTTCACTCTGACCATCAGTCTGTGGATGGTAAGCTGTACTTAAACACAACTTGGTACCCAATTCCTCTTGTAGACTTTTCCAAAATCGTGAGGTGAAACGACTGTCACGATCTGACACAATCGTTAACGGAACACCGTGAAGCCTCACAATTTCCTTCACATAAGAATTCGCAAGCTTTTCCATAGACCATTTCTCCTTGGCTGCTATGAAATGCGCACTCTTAGTGAATCGATCAACGACCACCTAAATCATGTCGTGACCACTTTTCGTTCTAGGCAGTTTAGTGACAAAATCCATAGCAATGTCTTCCCACTTACCCATAGGCACAGGCAATGGTTCTAAACTCTCGTACAGTTTCTGATGTTGTGTCTTTACCCTTGCACAAGTCACACACTCAACCACATACTTTGCAACATCAAGCTTCATCGTCAGCCACCAGTAGTAGGGTTTCAGGTCCCTATACATTTTAGTGCTACCGGGATGAATTGAGTTCATGGTCTTATGAGCTTCTTCCATCAGAAGATCTCTAACTCCTCATGTCTTATGTATCCAAATCCGATCTTGGAACACCTTCAGTCCATGACAGTTTATACCGAACACCAATGTTTTGCCCAAATGTTCCTCCTTTTGGTCATTCTTCTCAGAAGCTTCCTCTTTAGCTTTCTTTATACTTTCCACAATTGTCGAGACAACTTCAATTCTCAACGCTCCTGTCCTTTTTCTTTCAAGATTGACTTTCCGACTGAGAGCATCAGCAACAACATTAGCTTTACTGGGGTGGTAAAGTATCTCACAGTCGTAGTCTTTAAGTAATTATGGCCAGCATCGTTGCCTTATATTCAATTCCTTCTGATCAAAGAGATATTGGAGATTCTTATGATCAGTGAAAAGCTTGCACTTCGTGTCATAGAGATAATGCCTCCATATTTTTAGAGCGAAAACTACCGCTGCCAACTCCAAATAATGATTTGGGTAGTTCTTTTCATGCTCTTTCAACTGTCGAGATGCATATGCGATCACCTTATCTCTTTGGGTCAAAACACAACCCAATCCAACACCAGACACATCGCTATAAACAGCGAAGTCTTCAACTCCATCGGGTAGAGAAAGTATCGGTGTCTCGCATAGTTTCCTCTATAGCTTCTCGAATGCTTCATTATGCTTATCATTCCAAGCATAAGTAGCTCCTTTGTGGGTCAAAGCTGTCAATGGACTAGCGATCGAAGAAAAGCCTTGGATAAACCTTCGGTAGTATCCGACTAATCCTGAAAAGCTTCGGATCTCCGTGGGACTTTTCGGTTGTTCCCACTTCATTACAGCTTCAATCTTTGCTGGATCAACAATTATACCTTCTTGGTTGACCACGTGACCCAAGAATTGGACTTCTCGAATCCAAAAATCACATTTGGAGAACTTAGCATATAACTTCTCCTTCTTCAAGACTTCCAACACTTCTCGTAAGTGTCTGCCATGCTCCTCTTGGCTTTTTGAATAAATCAGAATGTCATATATGAACACTATCACAAATTTATCAAGGAACGGATTACAAACCCTGTTCATTAAATCCATGAATGCTGCTGGAGCAATGGTTAGTCCAAACAACATAGCCATAAACTCGTAGTTTCCATATCGTGTTCTGAATGCAGTCTTCTCTATATCCTGCTTTCTTACTTTCAGCTGATGATATCCTGACCTCATATCGATCTTTGAAAAATAACTCGAACCTTGTAGTTGATCGAACAAGTTATCAATCCTCGGCAACGGATATCTATTCTTTATCGTTGCCTTGTTCAACTCTCTGTAATCGATACACATTCTCATACTTCCATCTTTCTTCTTCACGAATAACACCGGAGCTCCCCAAGGTGAGGAACTATGTCTTATGAAACCTTTGTCCAATAACTCCTGAAGTTGCATCATCATCTCTTTCATCTCCATTGGTGTTAATCGATAAGGTGCTTTTGCTATAGGCGTCGTTCCTAGTAACAAGTCTATTCTGAACTCCACTTGTCTATCATGTGGTAATCCAGGAAGATCTTCGGGAAATACTTCCGGATAATCACACACCACGGGAATATTCTGCATCACCTTCTTTTCCTTCTTGGCATCGATCACGAATGCTAAATATGATGTACACCCCTTGGTCAAACACTTTCTAGATTTCATTAGGGGAATGATTCCAGAATTCACTTTGCGTTTATCCCCATACACCATAAATGACTCTTTCCTTGGCGGGTTCACTTTCACTATTTTCTTCTTTCATAAAATCTCGACATCATGGGCGTTAAACCAATCCATTCCCAACACGATGTCGAAACCATTAAGTTCGATAGCCATTAATTCCTCATGAAACTTATTCCCATTCAAGTCAATTAAGATGTTTTTCATACGATGGCTAACAAGTACAAACTTGCCACTAGCAACTTCGACTAATAAAGCATTATCTAGTTTTCGACAGACAAAGCTAGCTTTCTACCAAATTCAGGCGAAATAAAGGAATAGTTGGCTCCAAAATCAAATAAAATTTGGGCAGGTAATTTGTTTACGAGAAAGGTACCTGAAGCGACATCAGCTTCATCTTTAGCAGCTTCCAGTGTCATCTGGAATGCTCTCGCCTTCGGCTTTGGTGGAATGTTGGGTTTTGCTGCCTCCTTCTTCTTCGGACAATCCCTCGAGATGTGCCCCTCCTCACCGCAACCATAGCAAACTTTCTTGATGAGGGTGCATTCGTTGGTATAATCCCCTAGCTTTCCACATTTGAAGCATGTGGCTTCCCCGCCACATTTCCCATGATGCTTCTTCCTACATTTGTCGCACCATTTCGCTTCGCCTCCTCCACCTCCTCTCGAACTAGACATCGAGAATTTATACTTTTTACTTGACCCCGAGGGTCCATCGCTTTTCCTCTTTTCACCAACCTCTGACCTCTCCAGACCTTTCTCCCTGATCTGGGTCACAACATTTCTAGCAGACCAGATGGTGGCTTTCAATGTGGTTGCTTGCTTAACCATTGGACCATAGTCCGCTGGTAGTCCGAGGACAAACTTGTTGACCTTAGAGAGTTCTGTTGGTACTAAATATGGGATAAGCTTCATCTTTTCTGTGAAACTAGCAGCGTATTCAGTAACGCTCAACTTCCCCTTCTTCAAATTTTGAAACTCATTAGTGATTTCCAGAAGGTCCTGCTCGGAGCAGTATTGCAGTTTCAGTTGTTCCACAAAGTCTTCCAAAGACATTTTGCTCGCTTCTGCCTTGGGCATAGAGTTAGCTAACAACTTCCACCAACTCAACACACTAGATTTTAGCAGAGGGATCGCAAAAGCGGTCTTCTGCCTGTTGCTGCATTCGCAACTTTCAAACATTGTCTCCATTTTGGAGATCTAGTCCATAACTTGCACCGGCGTCGGGCTTCCGGATAGACATGGAGGTTTGGATGCCATGGAATCCTTATACTTGCACCCACGCCCATCATTTCCTCTATCCTGATTGTTGTGTCTAACCACCGATGGTTCGGCTTGACCAACGATCCCACAAAAGTTTCCTCCTTCAGACTACCCTCCATTATCCTTGGGCTCTTCCACTTGAATTGACGGTTCTTCACGATTCTGCCTAAGCAGACGTCTTGTTTCTTCCATTTGACGATCCAACATCATTTGAATCATCATTTGTACACCAGTCATTGTTATCGGCTCAGGTGCAGCAGCTACAACAGGTATTTGCTCAATCACTGGTGGTTGATTCATGTTTTTATCAGCATTTCCCACTCCACTCCTCATTCTCACCATTTTTGATCTATACACCGAATAAGGTGAAATTAGATCCTCATTCACGATAGATATTCAAATCATCCTTATTACTCCGAAACGTTTACATGTTAGTTCTAATATCATAACCATACGCTTAGAATCCTACACACATAAGGTTTCCAGATCCGGTCGGCAACAGACTATAGATCCGAACAAATAATATCATATATGGCAACATATAACATTTAGCACATAAAAGCATTTTAGGAAACTTTCCTAAAATAAACTAGTGCTCATATATAAAATATAACAGACACACATCTCAAAATTTAACTTAGGATTCTAATTTTAAATCTAGAAATCCTACAAATTCCTAGTTCGCTTAAACTAATGCTCTGATACCAACTGTGACACCCCAAAATCGCGCCCAGAAAAGACCGGTTTCATATATCCTTTTTAAACATTTTCAGAGTAAATTCTTTTGATTTAAAAGAGTTTCGGAATTTGTTCCCAAAGACAAAACATGATAAAATAGATTTTTATCAAAACATTTCATAAAGAAATATAATTTCATTTCATAAAAAAAAATCGAGATCTCATGTTCCGATACAGACCATAAAGCATAAACGATAACATTACAAGTCATTCAACAAATATATACATATACAGACTTGTAAACAAAACAACTTGATGATTCATCCATCTTATGCGCATGCGCCACTTCCTGTAATACAAATAAACTGAGTGGGACAAGATTGGGAGCCTAGTGAGGATATAGGGTTTTCAACCCACAATAAATAATTATATTTACTTTTACCAACCAACAATAACCCGATTACCCATTCCCGTTATCCTCACTTTACGTCCCTCAAACAACATCTATCTCAAGCGACCTAATCTAGGATTTTCATCAGGACGAACATTACTAGAGAGGGGCTTCCTCAACAATAAGTGTCCTAAAGGCAACCAAGTGGGGGATAGAGTACACCAGTGAACACATCGTTCATAACACCTACAGGTTATGAGCCTGCTAGCATTCCACAGGACTGTCTAGAAAGAGTATGTGGTCGTTATCCATTCTCTGATGAATAACTAGATCAACAACAACAACATCGATGCCTCTCATCTGTTTATCACACATCAACTATCTACCCATGTTCTACCCAACATATCAGTAGATAAAAATATATATTTTTATACATAGTTTAAAACCTGTAAAGCATTCTCATTTAATACATATTCCAAACAACAGATGAGACACATACACATAACACATATTTCATAGAGAATAAATCATATCTATGAGATAGAAGAAAGTGAATATACATTCACACATATAACAACAAAATATACACACAACACATATTTCGTATAAAATACTTCATAATTATGCGTTACCAGAAAGTGACTATTCAGTTGATCAGAAGATGATCGGACAACACTACGACTTGTAGAAGTAGTATTCTTTGGTAGATCTGGAAGATCTTTACGAAAATTGGCTTCTCGCCGGCAGAGCTTCGGCTCGGGAATCTCACTTCTCGGGAACTTCGGGGCTTCGGAACTTGCTTGGGGGCTCGGGACTAATACCGAAACTTCGGGATATGATTGGCACGCAAAACGATGCAAAGCTTAGAGAGAAAGGAAGAAAAATGGCAAAAGAATCGGCTGCCCTCGCATGCTATTTATAGGGGCTGAGCTTCGGGGTTACGCTGGTCGTAACTTCGGAGTTCGCTGGGTACTCGAGTGCGAGGCTAGTCACGCTTCGTTGTACGCTGGGCGTACAGCCTTACGTTGGGCGTAACCCGGATAAGTACGGTGACTCCTCTTCGGATAATATCTAGTTTAATAATTAAATATATATTTTAATTATTTATTAAACTTCAAAAATTCATATCTTCTTCATACGAACTCCGTTTTTGACGTTCTTTATATCCACGCGAAGGTGAGACTACGCTCTACAACTTTTGTTTAGACTCTGTCGGCAATTTTTGAATTTTATTTTTATTATTTATTTTTAGTAGGTCAGGACAGAAAAACTTTGTTAAAAATTTATAACTTCTTTGTCTGACGTCCGTTTTCGTCCCTCTTTCTGTCTTTGCGCACTACTATCGATGAGATCTTCGATTCTCCTTTAGAAAGTTTCGGCTAAAACTCGCTCGATCTCAATTCGAACTTTTGGGCTGTTTACTACTAAGCTGAAACTTCGAAAAATCATAACTTCCTCATACGAAGTCAGATTACGGCGTTCTTTTTATGCACGCTCTCGGTTCAACATTATCTACATCTTTCGTGTTGATCACTAAGGCTAAATATCACTCCTTCGTAAATTCACTATTTACATCGTGCTGTGCCACACCGGTTTTGTCGCGAAACTTCGACAGGTCATTACTTCTTCATTATAACTCGTTTTTCAGCATTCTTTATATATTCGGAAACCTCGTCTCAACTACTACATCATCATCCTTAGATATCGGCTTTATCTAATATTTCATTTTGACGTTTATTTTTATTCTTAATTTAATTAAGTCACACAACTAAACACAAAACACATAATACTCAAATAATACATCTTTTTTCAAGATGGGTTACAAAGGTTAACCTAGACTATTACATTTTTAAAAATGACAAGCCTAGAAACACGGGCGTTACAACATTCAACTTTAAATTTCATGAATTCAAACATAGCAATCATGTAACAACACTCTTATTATACTTTTTTTTTACTCTAATCAATATCATACATCTAAACCCTAGAAATTCACAAAAATTCACAATTAGGGTTCATGGGAAACTTCCAAAATCAAATATTAACTCATGTTAATCATTTCACATGTGTCTAATTGAGATAGATACTGTAACTCCCCGCTTATTAAATAAATAAATAGATAAAATTAATATGAATAGTAGCCCGAAAATCCATAATATTTAGTAGGGTGTTGGTTTTGGGGAGCCAAATGTTACAATTTGGATTATTCGGGGGTTAAAGTGTAAATTCGAGATTTATTTGGTAAAGATTTTTCGAAGAAAGGGGTGTGTGGTATTGTTTTGACTTATTATGAAAGGATTTATTGAAGCAGGGGATAAAGAGTAAATTTTGGACCGAAGTCAAAAAGGTTTTGTAGAGGAGGGGCCATTTGGTAACATAAGGACTTCAGTTGAAAATTATTTGTAGAGGGCGGGGCTGCTTGGTAAAATTCTGGACTAGATTTATAAGGGATTCCGGAAGGCAGGGTTCAAATGGTAAATTATGGGCTTCATTTGGAAAGATTCTTATGGGGAGGGACTATTTCTGTCATTATGGGATAAAGTTCTAAGGGTGTCGGGTATATAACCCATCCCATAACCCTAACCTGAAAGGCAATGCATCAGCTGCCATCTTTACCTCTTCAACTTCCGGTGCCGCACCACCCTTATACCTCCAGCACCAGCATCGCCTCCTTTCCACCCTTGTCTCTCCACCGCCGTCCCCTCCATAGCTGCCACTGTGAACTGTCGTATCTTCCTCAACCAACAGAGTGGCATCGAGTGGGAGTTGCGTCCGTTAGGGAGGTCGGAAGTAGACGACCAAAGTCGTCATCCTCGATGTTCAGACTGTAAACCACCCGCCATTGCTATTGTGGGTGCTGCTGAAGAGGACAAGGCAGATGACGACGACGTCGTGGCTATGTGCCACCACTCTCGAACGCGCTTCCCCCGTCCTTTCTGCTAGTTGTCACCAATGCCGCTGTCACAGCTGTTTCCATTGCTATCCTCCTCCAAGACCGTTGTACGATTGCACGGTGGGTATTGTAGAAGTCAAAATTAGTTGTACGGTGTTGAAACTTTGTCATGTTCATGATTTTGGGTAATGTTATTTACAAAAGCATTTTAGTTTCGAAATTGTAATGCTTAGTCACATGTGGATTAAAACTATCTTCTCTGGATATGATGTAAGACCTTTACAAGGTCATTTTCCCGAATCTTTACGTCGTGAATATCAAATATATTGATAGCCGGCTAACTTCTGTGTCATTCTTTATTCAAGTACTCTTATCATACTTTCATGGGAGTCTATCTGAAACATGCTTTAGTCAAGTCATTGGACTATAGCAAGTTAGCTCCGGAGACATTTCCAAGTCTCTTTTAATGGTTGGATCTTATTATTCACCAACCAACGATACCTCGGCTTGTACGACAAACGTCTTGAGACCGTTCTACAACCTCACTTCCATTCCGTACTAGGACTGCATCACAGGGATGTAGGTCAAATTTTTGAGAACATAGTCGTACTCTTTACATGAACAATCTAAGTACATCAAGGGTCAACCGGAATCGCTCACAAAATCCTTATCTTTCGTGTTACAGAATCATGTCGTCATCCGGAAGCAATCAGTTGAACGGTGAAACCTCCGCCTTTCCTATGGACGCCGTTACCTTTCAAACAACAGTTACAACTGCCGTGGTGGCTGCCGTAACCGCGGTCCTTGCACACCGTAGCGCTATCAGCACAATCAATGCTGCTGATGGGAATGAAGTTTCCAATCATGGTATCCATCCAGGAAGCCGCCAAACAGTAACAATCACATGCTCGCAAAGCCGAAAAGCAGAGAACAAGAAACGAAAGCGTCAAGCCCGGAAAGAACGCAAGAGATTCCAAAGGCTGGCTATGCAACAACAGCAAGTGGAAACCCCTGCCATTCCCGTACCGAGCAGGCCATGCGAGGGAAAACTCCCGAAGTGTGATAAGTGTAGTTTCCATCATCATGAGGCTTGCCATGAGATGCAATGTTGCAATTTCCTAAACATAGGGCACCATACTCGTGGCTGTGGAGCACCGACACGACCCATCACTCAAGTCCCTTTCATCGGGACTAACCCTACACACGAGAGTACTTATAAAGCCGAACACTTTTGGAAGCAATTTTCAAAGTGGAGTAACGAGGAAGGCACTCGTGTCCACATAACACTGGCTAAACACCGCAATCCCGTCACCAAAGCTAGTACTAACCAGTCATGCCACCAATGCGGGGAGATAGGGCACTTCAAGAAGGATTGCCCTATAGCAAAGAACTCTGGCGTAGATGGGAGGATTCTCAGGATCACAGCTGCAGGAGAGCCTACTCCGAAACCCTCGTTAATATAATTTAGGCGTTTCGTTGTAACAGACTTATAAACTATCCAGAACTAGTGCAACTAGAGTCTTACCTTTTGCGAGATCCTGTCTGTATAGGGATGACCGTGCTGCGTATACTTGTCTTTTGTAGTATACCTAATTCGCAGCAATGGTCTTGTTGTAAGTCTAAAGTATTGTAACTCTGTTGATGGTTGGACGGTTGTGTTTTGTCTGTAAAACGTCTTATGTTCAAATCTAATGTCTTTAAGTTTCAGTATGATTCCGACATTATCATACGACTCGATTCAATTTGATCTTCACGAAAACAGCTTCATACGTACATCTCTTTCTTCTAGATCTCTTTTCCAGCGAATCCGTCATATCAGAACACCGAAGTACTCATGCCAGGAGTACCTCTTAGTTATTTTCTTTCCGAAGAAATCCCCGAAGTACCACTCGTGCAGTACGTCAAGTTTAATCCAAGGATTCATGCGATTGATCTATCACTGAGGAATGTATAGATAAGAGTGATATATAATCAGGGTTCTACAGGTTTAGAATTGATGATTCCACTTTAACTTCTTTTTCCCCGATGGGATGTGAGCTCAAAGAAGAATCAGTTATTCGACTACCTTTTCAATCTTAATTATATACGACTCGTATACACGAAATTGTGATTATGAAACCATGTATGAATTCTAATATGAACTTCAAGACAAAGAACTGCTCAAGACTATGAGTAATCACATCGTCATGTGAACAAACTTAGAACCCAGTATGACTCCTGTAAACGGATCGCCCTACAGCTTAAACACCTACGGAGACACAAGAACAGCCCGGACAACTTAACGAACTACACAAAAATAGAATTAGAAGACTAGGCTTCTCATCCTAGAGAACCCTGGTCATATTCCTCCAGAGATAGACGGATCGCATCGTATGTACCTCGTCTATTGAGTACTCCGTCAAGATTTTTCATTAGAAATCGTTATCTCTGCCTCGCATAGATGAAATGGTTGAGCAAACACAAGGAAAGAATTACTTCTAGGAATGGATCTGAGATCTGAATATCGCCAGTTCGAGTGTTGGGGAAGGATGTCCGTAAGACTATCTTCCAAACTCGATGCCGACACTTCGAGTCCGTAGTGATACCCCTCGGATAGGACCAATCCGCCCATAGATTTCATGAGTTAAATGAGTAGGGTACGTCTTTCTTACTTGGACTAGTTCGTCATTTCTCCATGTAATGACTTACTTATCTACCCTCGTAGTAAGAAGAAAACCCATGGAAACATTTCCTACAGAGGAAATTTTAGCGAAGTTCTCTAGGCACGAGTTTGAAATTGAAGAGTCGAATTTCTATGACACACTGTTAGTAATGTGGGAAATTTTGAGTACTCTTTCAATTTGTCAAAACCGTTGAGCATTTGTCGACACCAGAGACGCCGACAGTCTTTCGCCAAATTCTAGGTCTTACAGACCTACTGTCATAGTTCATCCAGAAACCCTCGCAAATCACAGGAAACCGTACGACCTTGACCCAGCAAGGAGTGGCCCTTGACTGGGAAGTTAAGTAAGAGAAAGAACCTTTGGAATTCCGAGTGAGAGACCAAGTCCTTTAGGAAGTCTCACTCTGGGAATGGCTTAACACGCCTCGTAAAGCGTGGAAAGCTAAATCCAAGATAGATTGGACCTCCGAGATTCTTACCAGAATCGGTCCTATACCTCGCGCAAACTAGACCTATTCTGCGGACTCAGTAATGTACATTCTACTCTTAGCGTCTCGATCGTGAAACCATACCTTTCCGTTAGGAATCTTGTAAGTCCACTCGTCGAGATCTTCGCCTTCGTATTAGAACCGTAGTGACCCTCGACTGAGAGGTCAAGCGGACGAAACAACGCCATCGCCTATTAGTGAAGGTTCATTGGGATACCAACCGAGAACCCGATTTCACTTAGGAGCCCTAGAACTCATCGATTAGGAAGTTTCGACCTCGCGACTCGATCATTCGTACCTACTTACTTACCTAAATTCTAATTTCGGGACGAAATTCCCTTTAACAGGGGGATGATGTGACAACCTGAAATTTCCATTCTGTACAAACCATTTTGAAGCCAATAGAAGTAGAATAGTTACAGTGAAAATTCAGACTTCGGGTATAAGTTTGGCAGTTTTTCAGGTTTAGCACTTAAGGAGATATCAGGAGAGTGGATGCACTAGGGTTTTGTGCAACACTGTTATTCCAATACTCTAGGATATTAGAGTTCATTCTGGGAATAAAAATATTTCTGCCAAAAATCTCAGGACTATATATAGAAATCTGAACCAAATAATTCATTAGTTACATTTCCAATTAGAGAAAAGCCAAATTCTCTCTCACGGATCTTCGGGTTTTTATCCCAAAATGTGAGTACCTTTCTCTAGTTGTATTATATAGCTTATAATGTGCTTAATAACATCAATTTCATAACAAAACAACTAGATTCGGGAGTTTATCGCCCAAGAACACTCGGAGAGTAAACTCCTAAATGGATGCCTAGTCCTTCCCCCTGATTTGTAACTACCTTAGGCTTGTATGCTAGTGTGTATATGACTAGAAAACATCAAAATCGGATCAAGACCCCAAGATTTGGGAGTTTACCGCCCAAGAACACTTAGGGAGTGAACTCCATTTTAAGGGCCTAAAGTGTCCCAATTCCCCTCAAAGCCTTGGAACTCAAACTAGAAGCCTCCATTACATGTTTAGGACACCAAAATCAATTAGAAACAAGGATGAAAGTGAGTTCACGGCCAAGGAGGTACTTGGGCCGTGAACTCCATGTTTTAGTGCCAAAATGCCCTAAATGCATTTATTTAGCCAAGAGACTAGCATAGCACATTACCTTGATGTGTCTAAGACCCAAAACAATCAAAATACCAACACCTAGGGGTGTTCACGGCCGCAAACACATGGCCAAATGGTTCATGGGCCGAAAACTCTAGCTAGGGGTGTTTTGATGCCACAAACACTTCCTAAGGCTTAGGATTGAATTTGTACATGTACCCTAATGAGTTTAGGACTAGCTAACACACTTAGAACACCAAGACTAAGGTCTTCACGGCCCAAAAGGTTCTAGGGCCTTGAACTCCATAAAATGGTGCCAAATGGTTTCATAAACCCTTCCAAAGCCTAGTACAAAAGACTAGTTTAGTTCCTAGTTGATTTAGGAACTTGAAAACACCATAAACATCCTCCCAAGGGAGATTACGACCGTAATCTCCAAGGGATATGGTCCGAGGGCCGTAAACTCCTAAAAGGAGGTATATTATGCCCTAAACTCTTTCATAGATCAAGCCATTAAATAGAAATGCTTATTAGGGCCTTAGAGAGCATCAAACATCAAATGGACACATAAGCATGAGTTCACGGCCGTAAACTCATGAGTTTATGACCGTAAACTCATTTAGTAGTGTCTTTAGGGTAGTGAACTCCCTTATGGAGTTTTCCTTGAGCCCTACACACAATAGCTTCCCCTACAAACACTTAGATGCAATCCTAGAGGCTAATAACACTTGATAAAGGTGTTTAGCATGTCCTAGGGTGTCTTGACTTGTTTATTAGTTGTTTATAGACTAATTTGTTACATATATGTGAAATTATATGTTAACTAGGATCATAGAGTGTGTTCAAGACTTCACTTGACACCTAGCGGTCCTACCTCTTCAGTTCATCCGTATCACCCACAACATGTGAGTTCATACCCCTTCATCAACGTTTTAACTATTTTTAATTTTTTTATAGGGGGATACAAGTAGAATTATGCTAATTATTATATCAATCATATGTGATTAATAAGTAGCATTCAAATGATTGGGTATTCATTAGCCGTTTTACTAAACAGTTTCCTTCAAATGATTTTTATAAACATTTTATATGTTTAAAACTCCTAATTACACTGTACATTTTACTCTGTATGTTTTATTTCAAACTTATTTACAATTGTGATTCAAACAAATGTTTCCTTATACTAAATTGTTTTATCAAACCCATTCCTTCAAACCGTTTTATAGATTGACATCAAGTCGATATTTTCTTAAGATAATAATTATGTTCAAAGGTTTTACAAAACTTATGTATGATTTTATATTATAAATTGCATGCCTCTATATGTATAGTTATATAAGAAATGTTTAAAAGACTTAGGAAGGCTATCCACCTTATTTCCTTTTCGCGCTTGAGATGTGGTCTGGTGGGATATCGGGTACTCGTCCGAAGGTCGTTTAAATATTAGTTATATAACATATGTACATATATAGTCATAAAGGCCCTTCCAGTTCCTCCCATGCCCGTGGTTAGCAAGGGTATACATCCATGTTCATATGTACCAGTTAAATTACTAGTATACTACCATATGGGTAGTTTAGGAAGATACTAGAACTATTACTAGAACGCGATATCATACCATGAGTCACTTCATTCATGAGTCAACTATACTAGGAGAGAACATATACAACTATACTAGGAGAGAACATATACAACTATACTAGGAGAGAACATATACAACTATACTAGAAAGAGAACATATACAACTATACTAGGAGAGAACATATACAACTATACTAGAAAGAGAACATATACAACTATACTAGAAAGAGAACATATACAACTATACTAGAAAGAGAACATATACAACGATACTAGAACGAGTACATTACTATACTTGCTAGGTAGAGAGCACGTACATTACAACTAGGACATTACAGTACATTACTATACTTGCTAGGTAGAGAGCACGTACATTACAGCTAGAACAGTTCTTTACATTACATATACATGAATACGTTAATTATTGTGATATGAATCGGAGCATGACTTAAATGCCATGGCCCGTGTTGTTGCCAGAGTCTCTTGAAGGGAGAACATGAGTTTGCGTATAGATCTATACTGGATTGACTATCCTACACCGTGCTGCTAGCTACAGTCGGACCTGCAGGAAACGTCATTTCTTTTTACGACCTACATTTGTCGTTGTTTATCCAGTCGATAGTATGGTATAATTAATCACATGATGCCTTAATATAAATCCGGTTTAAGGTAGTTAGTACAACAGTAGTTCTTATAGCGCTACATTTTAAGTACTACATTAATTTTCCCTGTACATATATTTAGTGATCTATTCACTTAAACTATAAATGTAAAAACTATATTTTGTTAATGATAGTTACACTTGGGAAAATTACACACTTTTACATGAAACGAACATTTAGAACAGTTAGGTCTTGGTAGAAGACTACATTGAGAACAATTAGGTCTTGGTAGAAGACACCCTTATATAATAGTAGGAATCATAGGGATTTCTAGAGTTTTTCAAACGTTTACAGTTGTTTTACAAACATTTTTATACTTACAGTTCATAAACTTACAAATTCTTACATACAAATTAAGACACTAAAATACTTATGATCTCACCGGCTTCAAAGCTGATACTCGCTTTCAAAATTACTTGTATCCTCAGGTCATCATAGACAGGTACCGATGCAAGGATTAGGGAAGATGGAGCTCGTTGAAGACTCATCTTTCATTTTGATTTATGCTTTAGTGTTTATCAAAATTTGACAGAACACACTTGTATAATAATTATATTATTAATGCAATGGATGATGTTGTTGCTTGTTTACTACTTTTCATTGTTGTGATACTGTACATGACGTCCTCCGCCCCAGAACGTTTCCGCCGTTCTTTGTTTTGGGGTGTGACAATAGCTCACAAGTGTGTCTAAAAAATTTCAGAACTATGAAAATGGATGTCGTAGTCATAGTCTCAATTGTTTAAACTTTTTTCCATTTCCATAATTTCCACAATTGTTTAAACTTTTTTCCTTACCATCATTTTCATGAATCGAAGAGAAACCTTATGACACTTAGATGTTATGGTGTAAGTGTTCCTATCCATGTGAATTTGTCAAAACCATAATCACAAGACTAGGTTAGTGACAAATCCTAACTCATATGGATTGAACTTGTGCAATCTTAACTTCTTGCCACCTGGCAGCTCAAGGGTCTGCCATTGCTTCCAAGTAGCTATCCAAACAACTGAGAACAGGTAGAACTCAAATCTATAGCCAACTTAACTGGAATGGGCACAGAAATGTCAGCACGATAGGTTATAAACTTCTAGTTTTGTGCTAGCGATGAAATACAGGTTTTATTCTTGATTATTTCTTGAAACCCTTTCAGGATCTTTTAGACTCCCACTGTCTCCTTGACCTATAAGACTTTCTTGCCAAATATTCTAGAGATAGTGTGGATTCTAATCAAGACAGACACTTAACACAATTAGCCTTAGTTGGTCTTTGTTTTATCCAAAACATCACAACTTACCAATTTCAAATGTACAAGAGTAGAAAACTTTTACTCTTACATTTGACAAGTGTTTTAAACCTTCTTTAAGACATGTCACTCAAGTTACAATCTTAGAGTATAACTCTATGAATTGTTTTGGAATGAAGTATGAATCATCTTCTTGATTTAACCACTTCAACAATTCATAACTCCTCTTCTTAACTATCAAAATGTACTTAGAGGATGAATTGTGATAAGGTCTCAAAATCATTAGGATGATCTGAAAACAAGATACTAAAGTACTCTCCTATCTTTTCAGATTTGAGAAACTTTTATCCTTCTACCTAATTTGATTCTTCTTATTCGTTCTGTCATACATTGAAAGTTTTCCAATGCTTCAGAATTATACTTAAGCTTGTAAGTATAATCATATTTACTAAACCTTAGTAAATCATGACGAATAGTCTTATCCATCTTTTGTGGTGGACTTTGACAAGTGCACAAGAAAGTGTACTTGATCCCTTAGCCCTTCTCTTGACTCACACATCCATGTGAACAAGCAGTTAGTCTTAATTTTCCAATGCTTGAAAGCTCTCATTCATCATACTATACAACTTGCATGATTCCAAGTTTCTATCCAACTGAAACTTGGGTGACGAGAATCTTTCCTTATTTGGAAAATTGACACACTACCACAAATGAAAGAATCATGTTCATATTTCCAATATTGCTATCAATGGAATCATATAAGCAACATCTTTTTTTTCCCAAATGCCATTGTAAGGATATTTTAAAATAAATAAAATTAAAAACTTTTCTTTTATTTTAAAACTTTGTGGAAAAACTAATCCTTACAATGCAAATGTATATGAAAACTTGTTGTCACCTATTCCTAAGCAATCTATCATAACTCTTAAGCGCCTGCTCAAAATTTTGATCACCGAACCATGAGATTGAAATCCATCTTCGCGATCAGAATCAACATATACTTCCTTTAAGTTTCTTTACTTTTCTTTGATTCTTAAAACATCAACATGTGACCCAGCCACATCATGTAATAAGAATCTCCAAGTAGGAACTTAATAAAGTTAGACAATGGACTTTACCTAAAATAAAGTCAAACTTATTGACTTTACCATCCTTAGGCAAGTTTGGCAGCTTCGTAACATATGCTAATGTCACACCCCGAAACCTAAGGCGGAAACGTTCCGGGGCGGAGGACATCATGAATATCGCAACCAATGTACAGAGTAAGCATAGTAAACACAAATCAATACATTACATAGAGTTATTACATTTGTTTGAAATCAAAGTGTTACAGGTGTCATACATACATATATATATATATATATATATATATATCATATGAACAAAACCAAAGACGAGTCTTCCAAACGCTCCGTCTTCTCCAAAAGATGGCGGTGTACCTGTCTAATATGGACCTGAGAATACAAGCAGTTTGAAAATCAGCATAAAGCTGGTGAGTTCATAAGGGGTTTAGTTTCGAAAAGAATGAGTTCCCTTTTGGTTTTCTGAAAAGTTGTTATCCAAGAAAATCCCATATTTTCTTATAAAACAGTTTAGTTATCATTCGTTCCACGATTCGATTATGAGTAGTTATGTTATCCCAAGAAAATCCCATATTTTCCTATTAGTTTAGTTTTCCGTTCGTTACACCATTCGTTTACAAGTTGTTATGTTATCCCAGGAAAATCCCATATTTTCCTAACGTTGCGGTTAGTTCTTAGTTTGGATTTCAATGTACTAGTATCTACCATACTTATAGCATTAGTTAGGTATTCTGATATCTTAGTTATCTTACACTCGAATGTCGATTATCAACTATACTTAGTTGTATTTTCGAATGTTTGGATACACTTAGAAACGTACATTAACTGTATTTTTGATGTTCTGGTGATTTCCAAAAGAGTACAATAGACATATCTTCGAAACTCTTTCGACATCCAAAGGCGTATGTTTTCGAAACTCAGTCGATGTCCAGAGGCGTACTTTCAAATTATCTTCGAAACTCTGGTGACACTCAAGGCGTACACTAACTGTATTTCCGAAGTCTTGACGTCATCCAAAGGCGTGCTTTCGTATTCGTATTCGTATTCCTATTCCTACTCCTATTCATATTCATATTCGTATTCGTATTCATTCTATCCTAACGGTACTTTCGTATTCGTTATGTCCTAACTGCACTTTCGTATTCGTACTGTCCTAACTGTACTTTCGTATTCGTACTATTCCTAGTTGTACTTTCATATTCGTTCTGTTACTATTTTAGGACATATTTTATTAGTATAAATCTTATTTTATGATTAGTATGATTCCTTTGCAAATTATAATATGTAATATAGATTATAATAACTTTATAAAGGAATCCACATATAGTCTGAAAGTTTACTCTGCAATTCGAACCATTGGTTAATACGATTTTTGATAATAAAAGCATACAATTTATGAAACATTGGTTAGTATGATTTTAAAAGTTTATGGCCGTAAGCTCCCTCATACTCATTCCTTATATGTTTTGGTGGTGCTAAATCAATCACATATGATTCAAAGTCATTTTACAAGCCAAGGGATGAATTTAGGGCACCATTTAACCCATTTATAGGAGTTTACGGCCCAGGAACCCATTCTTGGGGGGTTTACGACCGTAAACTCCTAAAGGAAGGGTTTTCATCAAGTTTAAGGCTTCTAATTCGTTTGTGGTTGCTTCTAGATTTTAGTTCAAGGCTTAGGAGGTGTGTAAGTGGTAATTTAACACCTTAGAAGGAGTTTACTACCCATGAATGGGTGTTTACGTCCCAAGCATGTTCTTGGGCAGTAAACTCATGTTTACTCCTCTAATAACGAGTTTAAGGTGTTCTAAGTCCAATCCCATACGTCTATAAGCCATATCTAAGCTCCAATGGTGTTTTGGAAGGGTTTTAAGGCTCAAAAACACAACTTTTATGTGTTTACGGCCCAAGAATGTTCTAGGGCCGTAAACACATGTTTATGGTCCTAAATCATGACTTGAACTCGAAATTGAAGGCTAAAGATGTTATACTAGGAGTTAGGGTAGTTACCTTGATGATTTGAAGCCTTAATTTGGTGATTTTGGAACCTTAGATTGGATTTGAGGAGAGAGGTTAGAGAGAGAGAGAGTGAAAAAGCTTCAAATGAGGCTTAAACCACTTTATATATGGTTCGTGTTTGCGACACGGTGGAATTCTACCCGATACCGACGTTAAACGGGGTTTTTGCTCGCACCCGATTAAGTTATCGTAACCCGGCGGGACCGATTCTGTAAATTTTTAAACTAATAATTTGGGCCAATTTCATGAGTTCCTAAGGGTTTTGGACACTCATGAGATTATAATAAACATATAAATTTAAATAACTTAGCCGAAAAACGAAATTGGAATGAATCGCTAAAGATGGGTTTTACGGGCGGAACGGGTTACGGCGATGGAACAACTTCGGGTTGTCACATTATCCCCCCGTTAGAGGGAATTTCGTCCCGAAATTCAAAGATTAAGATACAGTTCATGAATTGAAAAGAGATGTGGATGAATCTACTGCTTCGGGTCTTCACGCTCCCAAGTGGAATCGGGTCTCCGCTTGACATTCCAGTGAACCCTCACTATCGGGATGCGGCTTTGGTTCGTACGTTTGATCTCTCGATCCATGATCTCAATTTGTTCTTCCATGGGGGTTCATTCATTCGTTGATTTCGGTATCATTCAAGGGATTAATAGAATTTTGTTAGGCAGTCGCTTCTATAGATTCGAGACGTGGAAGACAGGATGGATACTACTAAGTCTTTGAGATAGCCGAAGTTTGTAGTTCACGGTACCGATTCTGGCGGGGATTTCGAAAAGTCCGATGTATCACGGGTGAAGTTTTCCGCGCTTCCCAAAGCATATCATGCCTTTCTGGGATAAGACCTTCAACAGGTCATAAGCTCCAACAAGAGGGTACATCTGTCACACCCCCAAACCTGAACGGCGGAAACCTTCAGGGGCAGATGACTTCATGTGGTAACGTAACAAATGAATTCATAGTAAAGAAAGCAATACAACCATCACATATATAATTGAAAGTTTACATTTGTCAAAAGTTACATGTTCAAAACCAATTACAATATGATGTCAAAATATGAGATTAAACTGGCGCCGCAGCATCCCTTCATCAAAAGCATAATGATACCTGAAATTACTGATTCCCTGGGACATACAAGTAATTTTGAAAGAGTAGATCAGCATTTAAGCTGGTGAGTTTCATAAGTATTTAAATGACAATGTTTGTATGAAATGAAATGTTTTGTCCTTGTTTGTTTGTGTTTAGAAAATCCTATATTTTCTACTAGTATAAAAGTAGCCTTCTCTCAAGACCAATGTTTGTTTCTGAAATATATGTAAGTGTGAAATCACCAAATGTGTTTGAAAACCTTGTAAATCAATTCATTTTTAATACCCAATGTGAGTTTTATAACCATACTATTGACTACGAATGCCTATACACAACGTTCTTCAGGCGTTGGAATGTTATGACGTTTGTTACCCCAAACGGTGGACTGTAGCTAACAGTCAGGGCGCGGGTTGTCAAGCTCGTATAGATCTATACACAAACACCATGCTCCCCCTCCAAGGGATTCTGGTATATAATACAGGACTTGAAATGTGTACTCGAATGTACGTGAAGTTTATGTCTCACAAAACCGTGGTATAAAAACAGATTTACGTGTTAAAATGTTCGTTTGTTCTTGTATATGAAAGTGACTTCTTGAAAATCATGTTTATAGTATGTAAAAGTTAGCAATATCCTCGTAAAACTATACCTATTATAGTTTTCTAAAAGTGTGTCTCGTTTGTTTAGAAATACCTAGAAAAGGAATCATTTGTTATGAAAGTATAGATTTTTGTAGAGCCTAAGATAGATGAGTATACATAAAATCTAAGAAAATGTTTAGTTTATACATGCATTACAACATTTTATATTTCAAAAGATAGAATTCTATTGTAACATATTTTATATACGAAAGTTTACTATAAAGTTTATAAATCACATATGATTTGGATATATAAAAGCATATAAAATAATTCTTTATGTAACACACGATAATACTCGTGTGTTTTACTTGTATTCCCCCCCCCCCCTTGAAAGCATATAAAAGCATTTAGAATATCTTAAAAAGGTTAATTGAGGGGTATGAACTCACTTGAAAGTTTGAAGATAGCGAGATGGAAACTGGGCAGAGTTTCGTCTTGAGAAACGGATTTTTCTCGGGATTCTCAGGAATCTCGGGAGTAAAATTGACCCTCGGGACTTGAGCAAAAAGACCAGAGCTTCGGGTTTGAACGGGCACGGAAATCGAGGCAAGATCGTGAGAGAAAGGAGAGAAATGAGCAATTTTTCCGGAAACCCTCGCATTCTATTTATAGGGGGTCTGAGAAGCCTCGGTACGCGGGGCGTACGCTCGTAGGCAGCGCATACGCGTACGTCATGCATGAGCGAGTCCTCAACTGCCTCGGCTTCGGATGGGACGGATCAGATGGGACGGGTCGGATGGGGCGGGTCGGATGGGGCGGGTCGGTAGCTTCGCATAGGGGCGACGTGGACGGACCGAGACCAAGGCCCTCGGGTACGCGGGGCGTACGGGGTTACGCAACGCGTAACTCGGATGAGGACGCTGACTCCTCCTTCGGATATTACCGGATTTTTAATTAAATTTATATATAATTTATTTAATAAACTTAAAAAAAATCATATCTCCTTCATACGAACTCCGTTTTCGATGGTCTTTTTATCCACGCGAAGGTGAGACTACGCTCTACAACTTTCGTTTAGACTCCGTTGGCAAATTCCGAAATTATTTTTATTATTTAATTATAAAATGACGTGATTAAGGAATTTTCTTTAAAAATTCATAACTTCTTTATCTGACGTCGGTTTTTGACAGACTTTTCACCGCTGAAATACCATTGTCGAGACCTTCGATTCTCGTTTAGGTCATTCCGGCCAAAAGTCGCTCGATCTCCGATTCGAGGTTTTAGTTGTCTGATGCTAAGCCGAACTTGGAAAAATCTTAACTTCAATATACGAAGCCGGATTTGGGCATTCTTTTTACGTACGATCATGGTTTAATGACATTTAAACATAGAGGGAATTTAAATAGAACTTTTTGGGCATTTTATTATCAAAGTTAATTTTATTAACTCAAAAGTGGTTACAATACTTGACTTATTAGGCCATTACAAAGAGTTGAAATATCGGGTTGTCACATCATCCCCCCGTTAGAGGGAATTACGTCCCGAAATTTAAATTAGTAAAGATACTAGTGAACATGAAAGAGATGAGAGTATTTTTGTTTCATCTGATCTTCGCGTTCCCATGTGAATTCAGGTCCCCGCTTGGCGTTCCAGCGAATCTTCACGATGGGTATGCGACTTTGTTTTGTTTGTTTGACCTCTCGGTCCATGATTTCTACTGGTTCTTCCACAAAGTTGAGGCTCTCGTGGATCTCGATCCCTTCGAGTGGAATAACAAGAGTCTCATCGGACAGACACTTTTTCAAGTTCGAGACGTGGAAGGTTGGATGTATGTTACTAAGTTCACGCGGTAGGTTAAGCTTGTAAGCCACAGGGCCGATTCTGGCAAGAATCTCGAAAGGCCCTATGTATCTTGGATTTAGTTTCCCACGCTTTCCAAAACGTATTAAACCCTTGCACGGTGAGACCTTTAATAAAACGTGGTCTCTTACCTGGAATTCCAAAGGTTTCCTCCTTTGGTCAGCGTAGCTTTTCTGTCGGTCTCTAGAGGGTTTCAATCGTTCACGAATCTGAACGATCTTCTCTGTCGTTTCTCGTATAATTTCCGGACCGGTGAGAGTGCTTTCAGGAACTCTTCCTCTAGCTAACTGGGTATCGCCAACTTCAGTCCAGCACAGAGGGGATCTGCACT
Organism: Lactuca serriola; assembly: GCF_051521515.1. Classification (NCBI taxonomy): domain Eukaryota; kingdom Viridiplantae; phylum Streptophyta; class Magnoliopsida; order Asterales; family Asteraceae; genus Lactuca; species Lactuca serriola. The sequence goes on along the minus strand of NC_136416.1, from coordinate 89,396,168 downwards.
TTCGACCATAGAGGGCTTCAAACGGAGCAGCCTTTATGCTTGTATGATAACTATTGTTGTATGAAAATTCTACAAGGGGTAAATGGATATCCCATGCCTTTCCAAAGTCAATCACACAGGCTCTTAGCATATCTTCTAAAGTTTGTATCGTTCTCTCACTTTGCCCGTCTGTTTGTGGGTGGTAGGCTGTACTTATGTCTAGCCTAGTCCCCAGGGAACTTTGTAGTGACTGCCAGAATCTTGAAGTGAATCTACTATCTCTATCGGAGATAATGGATATCGGAACACCATGCAGTCGCACTACTTCCCTTAAGTAAGTTCTTGTAAGCTTTTCCATTTTGTCAGTCTCCTTGATGGGTAGGAAATGTGCGGATTTGGTCAATCTGTCGACGATGACCCATATGGTATTGAGTCCACTTGTCGTCTTAGGTAACTTGGTTATGAAGTCCATAGTAACCCGCTCCCGTTTCCATTCTGGTATCTCCGGTTGTTGTAGTAATCCTGACGGTTTCTGATACTCGACCTTAACCTTAGCGCAGGTAAGGCATTTACTTACGAAGGTAGCAATTTCTGCTTTCATGTTAGGCCACCAGTACAGTTTCTTAAGATCCAGATACATTTTATCCAAACCTGGGTGAACGGAATATCTTGAGTTGTGTGCTTCGGTCATATCTATGTTTCTGAAACCACCATGTTTCGGGGTCCAGATTCGGTCCATGAGATAGTAGGCTCCGCCACCCTTGACTTCTAGATTCTTTTCCATTCCTCGCAGGGATTCACCCGCCACATTTTCAGGTTGCAAAGCTTCCATTTGTGCCTCCTTAATTTGTGTGGATAAGTGGGAATGGATAGTCATAGTCAGAGATTTGACCCTTCGACCAGTGTATTCCTTTCGACTGAGGGCGTCAGCTACCACGTTGGCCTTGCCAGGATGATAACGAATTTCGCATTCGTAGTCATTTAGTAACTCAACCCATCGTCGTTGTCGCATGTTGAGTTCCTTCTGATCGAAAATGTGTTGAAGGCTCTTGTGATCGGTGAAAATAGTACTCTTTGTTCCGTATAAGTAGTGTCTCCAGATCTTCAGTGCAAATACCACTGCTCCTAACTCAAGATCGTGTGTCGTATAGTTCACTTCGTGTGTCTTAAGCTGTCGGGAGGCATAAGCAATAACCTTCCCTCTCTGCATAAGAACACAACCTAGTCCTTGATTTGACGCATCGCAATACACTACGAAGTCTTCTATCCCTTCGGGGAAGGATAGTATCGGTGCGGTGCACAAGGCCTGTTTTAACGTCTGTAACGCCTTCTCTTGTTTCGCTTCCCCGCAAACGGCCACACCTTTCTAGGTTAATGTAGTAAGAGGTTTCGCAATGCTAGAGAAGTTCTTTATGAATCTGCGATAGTAGCCAGCGAGACCTAGAAATTGACGAATTTCTGTAGGTGTCTTTGGTGCCGACCAGTTCTCAATTAATTTTGGAGGGGTCCACATGTATCCCTTTCTCGCTAACAACATGGCCTAAAAATTCGACTCTTCGAATCCAAAATTTGCATTTAGAGAACTTCGCATAGAGTTTCTCCGCTCGCAATGTTTCTAGGACTTTTCGTAGGTGCTGACTATGCTCTTCCTCACTTCGGGAGTAGACAAGTATATCATCGATAAAGACGATGACGAACTGATCCAAGTAAGGATGACATACCCTATTCATTAGGTCCATAAATACTGCTGGTGCATTGGTTAATCCGAACGTCATCACTACAAATTCGTAGTGCCCATAACGAGTTCGAAAAGCTGTCTTTGGAATATCCCCCTCTAGAACTCGTAATTGGTGATATCCGGATCGTAGATCTATCTTTGAGAAGTAGTTTGCTCCTTGAAGTTGATCGAATAGGTCGTCAATACGGGGTAGAGGATAACGGTTCTTGACAGTAAGTTTGTTCAGCTCTCTGTAGTCGATGCACATACGGAACGATCCGTCTTTCTTCTTTACAAACAGGACCGGTGCTCTCCATGGTGAGAAACTTGGTCTTATGAATCCTTTTTGAAGGAGTTCATTAAGTTGACTGGAAAGTTCCTGCATCTCTGCTAGTGCGAGACGATAAGGTGACTTCGCTACTGGGGTAGCCTCTGGAACTAAGTCGATTCTGAATTCGACTTGGCGTTGCGGTGGTAATCCTGGTAGTTCTTCTGGAAAGATATCGGTAAAGTCGCGTACTACGGAAATGTTCTAGATGTCCTTCAGTTCTTGACTTGTATCAACGATGTGCGCTAGGAATGCTCGACAATCCTTCCGCAAGCACTTTCGAGCTTGGATGCACGAAATGATGCGAAGGTTTGTACTTGATTTGTCGTCGTAGATAACTAATGTTTCGTTGTTAGGGAGATTAAGACGGACTGCTTTCTCAAAGCACATGATGTCGGCGCGAAGAAGACTCAACCAATCCATGCCGACTATGACGTCGAAACTTTTAATTTGGACCGGCATGAGATTGATTTGAAAAGAATGGCCGTCTAAAGTTAACGTACAGCCCATGTATATGCAGTTAGTGTTTTCGGTTTTTCCATTGGCCATCTCTACAGTGAATGATTTTTCTAACTTGCTAGGTTTAGGTTTAAGTAAATGAATAAAGTTTTGACTCACGAAGCTTTTCTCCGCTCCACTATCGAATAATATGGATGCATATGAATTATCGAGAAGGAACGTACCAGCAACTACAATTGGGTCAGCTACAGCTTCGTCGTGGCCTATTGCCAAAACTCGTCCCACACCGCCGGTGCCTGCTGCCTTACGGCAGTTCCTCCTGTAGTGGCCCACCTCGCCACAACCGTAGCAAGTCTGGCCTATACCCGCACTGGGAACTTGAGTGATCGGCTTTGCGGGGTCCTTGCAGAAATGGGCTGTGTGTCCCTTTCTGTTGCAGTTGGCGCACTGCATTTCCCGACAAGGTCCATGGTGGTGGTAAGTGTATTTGGTGCACTTTGGAAGGTTACCCATATAAGGCTTTGTGCGGTTGGGATTTGTAGGAGTTGTAGTAGGTACAGTGGCAGCATTCACTGAAACCAGTTGTTTCTTTGCGGATTCTTGGGAAGACCCACCCTTCCCTTTATTCCATACTCTCTTCCTGTTGTTGTGGTTGTTGTTGTTGTTGTTGTTTTTGTTTCCTTTCTGTGGTTCTGGTGCAGAAGCGGTTGAGTTCTGATGACCTCCGTAGTCAATCAGAGATTGTGCCAGTTCCTTAGCACTTTCAAAGGTGTCAAGTTTGGAAGCTAACACGCTTGATCGTATTTGGGGTGTTAGTCCCCAGATGTACCTTTCTATTTTCTTGCTCTCGGGAGCAATCATATCTGGGCAAAGGATTGCCAGATTGCAGAATCGGTTGGTATAAGTTGCGATGTCGGTACCAACCATCCCGAGAGTCCATAGTTCGTGTTCGAGCTTTTGAATCTCTCCCCGTGGGCAGTATTCTCTCAACATCATGGCTTTTAGGCTCTCCCAGCTTATGGATTTTGCCACTATCAGGGTAAGTACTTTAACGTGGCCATTCCATCAAGTTAAAGCTCTATCAATAAGGGTGAAAGTTGCAAATTTGACTTTGTTGTGCTCGGGACAGGAGCAGATTTCAAAGACTGACTCTGTCCTTTCAATCCACTGTCTCAGGGCTAACACACCACCAGATCCATAAAACATCCGGGGCTTGGAATTAGTAAATTCCTTATAGGTGCATTCTCGGGGTGGTCCATGACTCTTTCCATGGTTGGATGGGTGTGTGCCAGATCCCGAGCCATTAGTACTCGAGTTATTGATCTGTGACATGGCAGCTGCTACCGCTGCGGTGACTGCTGCTTGGAACATAACAACATCAAATTGAGGTGGTGGAGGTGGTGGTGGTACAGGTGCTTCCCCACCGTTGTTTCGCCTTGGATTCCTATGCGGAGGCATCCTTCAACTATAGGTTGAAAAGGTAAAGATAAGAATTACATAGAATAGAGAATTAATGTGTCTCATGAACTAAATTGCTATAGTTCAACAATAGATGCTAGTATGAGTCTTAAAATAGAAGAATGAAAGTTATGTGTAAGACTGAAAGTATGAAACAAGTATTTGGTTTCACAAAGACTTTTCAAGGTTTGAACGAAATGCTCAACGTAGTAATAATAGTATCACTTATATTAATATAAAAGTTGATACAACGATCATGAAAATTTGACCCCTATAAGGGTCTCCGATTATAAAGTTCGAGAAATTTAAAGACTTTTAGCCGAGGTCCTAAGCTATAACAAAATTTGAGTCTTTAACAAGAACTACTTGCGACGTAGGTTGCGCTTGGAGCTTGACTCTGTATCTGATTGCTTCGACTCAATTAGACGCCTATCAAAAGCGGCTTGTTGTTCCCTTAGTTCAGCGAGGGCTGCAATCATTTGCGCTTGGAATGCCTCGGTTTGGAGTTGAGCATTGTCTTGTATCTTGTCCAGCCTACGGATGTCAGAAGTGTGAACCTGCACTTCCACGTTGACATCCCGGAGTTGGCTAGCTTGAACTCCGGACTGATAGGATTGATTGGCTAACTTACCCACCATTACCGGGAGTGCCCGATCAGCCGAACCTCCGCCGCGGACATCATAGAAGTCCCGGCACATGCCGTAGGGACGGCGTAAGTTATGTTGTTGGCTCCAATGATGGAGGTGACTTCCCCAGACGGGAGTCGGTCCTTGAAAGTTCCTTACGAAGACGGGAGGTTGAACGGGTGGTAGATTGATCACTTCCGGTTCTGAGTCGGTACCGGAGTCATCATCTACTTCTATGGGTTCCTCGTCCTCTTCGGGATCATCTTCGATCCATCCTCCGTTGCCTTGGTTGGGAAAGTAGGGGTCTCCGGGGTGGTGAAATCCAGCCATTTGACTGTACGAGAAATAGGGTTATAGGAGTTGAATAAAGTTGAAACTTGCAAAACATGCAGGTTAGACTAGTTTAGGTAGCAAATACTCCTATAGTATTTAAATTCTTTTGTTTGATTCTAGTAACGGTTTGGTTAGTTTTGACTTGTTGCTTACTATGATCATTCCTCGATATACGTTGGTCCAATCTTGGGCAAATATAGTTGATCACGCTATATTTGTCCAAAATCTTATTACATATATCGAGTCTTAATCGTAGTGTCAACTTGTCTAAATACTTGTTGTATAGTTAGATATCATGAAAATAATTTGTTGTATGCATGTAATTTTACTTAAATGAACTATCAATTTAAGTTAAACGTAACGCTGCTGAAGCGTAAAAAGAAAAATGTTTTGTCAGAGAGTGTTAGTCCCTTAAGCATTTATAGTTTGTATATCTTATGTGGTTCGATATACTTAGTTCACTTTAAACATTGCTCTGATACCAATCTGTCACACCCCCAAACCTGAACGGCGGAAACGTTCGGGGGCGGATGACTTCATGTGGTAACGTAACAAATGAATTCATAGTAAACAAAGCAATACAACCATCACATATATAATTGAAAGTTTACATTTGTCAAAAGTTACATGTTCAAAACCAATTACAATATGATGTCAAAATAAGAGATTAAACTGGCGCCGCAGCATCCCTTCATCAAAAGCATAATGATACCTGAAATTACTAATTCCCTGGGACATACAAGTAATTTTGAAAGAGTAGATCAGCATTTAAGCTGGTGAGTTTCATAAGTATTTAAATGACAATGTTTGTATGAAATGAAATGTTTTGTCCTTGTTTGTTTGTGTTTAGAAAATCCTATATTTTCTACTAGTATAAAAGTAGCCTTCTCTCAAGACCAATGTTTGTTTCTGAAATATATGTAAGTGTGAAATAACCAAATGTGTTTGAAAACCTTGTAAATCAATGCATTTTTAATACCCCATGTGAGTTTTATAACCATACTATTGACTCGGAATGCCTATACACAACGTTCTTCAGGCGTTGGAATGTTATGACGTTTGTTACCCCAAACGGTGGACTGTAGCTAACAGTCAGGGCGCGGGTTGTCAAGCCCGTATAGATCTATACACAAACACCATGCTCCCCCTCCAAGGGATTCTGGTATATAATACAGGACTTGAAATGTGTACTCGAACGTACGTGAAGTTTATGTCTCACAAAACCGTGGTATAAAAACAGATTTACGTGTTAAAATGTTCGTTTGTTCTTGTATATGAAAGTGACTTCTTGAAGACCAAGGCCCTCGGGTATGCGGGGCGTACCGGGTTACGTAGCGCGTAACTCGGATGAGGACGCTGACTCCTCCTTTGGATATTACCGGATTTTTAATTAAATTTATATATAATTTATTTAATAAACTTAAAAAAATCATCTCCTTCATACGAACTCCGTTTTCGATAGTCTTTTTATCCACACGAAGGTGAGACTACGCTCTACAACTTTCGTTTAGACTCCGTTGGCAAATTCCGAAATTATTTTTATTATTTAATTATAAAATGACGTGATTAAGGAATTTTCTTTAAAAATTCATAACTTCTTTATCTGACGTCGGTTTTTGCCAGACTTTTCACCGCTGAAATACCATTGTCGAGACCTTCGATTCTCGTTTAGGTCATTCCGGCCAAAAGTCGCTCGATCTCCGATTCGAGGTTTTAGTTGTCTGTTGCTAAGCCGAACGAGGAAAAATCTTAACTTCAATATACGAAGCCGGATTTGGGCATTCTTTTTACGTACGATCATGGTTTAATGACATTTAAACATAGAGGGATTTTAAATAGAACTTTTTCGGCATTTTATTATCAAAGTTAATTTTATTAACTCAAAAGTGGTTACAATACTTGACTTATTAGGCCATTACAAAGAGTTGAAATATCGGGTTGTCACAACATCTTCATGTGGCAGGATAGATAAGGGTTTGATGATTCTGAAAGAAATTTCTGGGTGGGTCTGCGATAATAACCGGCGGGACCCGATACCGACGTTAAACGGGGCTTTTGGTCGCACCCGATTAAGTTATCGTAACCCGGCGGGACCGATTCTGTAAATTTTTAAATTAATAATTTGGGCCAATTTCATGAGTTCCTAAGGGGTTTGGACACTCATGAGATTATAATAAATATATAAATTTAAATAACTTAGCCGAAAAACGAAATTGGAATGAATCGCTAAAGATGGGTTTTACGACGGGTTACGGCGATGGAACAACTTCGGGTTGTCACATTATCCCCCCGTTAGAGGGAATTTCATCCTGAAATTCAAAGATTAAGATACAGTTCATGAATTGAAAAGAGATGTGGATGAATCTACTGCTTCGGGTCTTCATGCTCCCAAGTGGAATCGGGTCTCCGCTTGACATTCCAGTGAACCCTCACTATCGGGATGCGGCTTTGGTTCGTACATTTGATCTCTCGATCCATGATCTCAATTTGTTCTTCCATGGGGGTTCAGTCATTCGTTGATTTCTGTATCATTCAAGGGATTACTAGAATTTTGTTGGGCAGGCGCTTCTATATATTTGAGACGTGGAAGACAGGATGGATACTACTAAGTCTTTGAGATAGCCGAAGTTTGTAGTTCACGGTACCGATTCTGGCGAGGATTTCGAAAAGTCCGATGTATCACGACTGAAGTTTTCCGCGCTTCCCAAAACATATCATGCCTTTCTGGGATAAGACCTTCAACAGGTCATAAGCTCCAACAAGAGGGTACATCTTCATGTGGCAGGATAGATAAGGGTTTGATGATTTTGAAAGAAATTTCTGGGTGGATCTGCGATAATAACCAGCGGGACCCAAGAATTGACGGGTTTCTATGGATATCTTCAGTACCGACTAAGTCTTTATCGCTTTGATTTTTGGAAAGGTCCACGGGTATGGCTGCTTTGCTTACTACATGACTAGGGAAAGTGGTTTCACTGAAGGGCACCACTACTAACTCGTAGTGACCATATCGAGTCCTGACTGCTGTCTTGGACACATCATCCTCACGGAGATTTGGCTACGAGATAGCTCCAGGGATTAGGTCGATGCGATAATCGACTAGACGTTCGGAAGGAATTCTCGGAAAATCTTCGGGAAAGACATCAGGGAAAGAGTTGCAAACTTCCTGTTTCCCGATGATCACACGTGCGAGGAATGCATGGCACTCCCTTCAGGGAAACTTTTTAAGCTTTGATGCATGAAATGATGTGAATGTTGGATTTAGGTTTGTCACCGAAGATCATGAGAATTGGGTCAGAGGAAAGATTTAGACGGACGACCTTTTCGAAACCAAGAATAACAGCATGAATGAGAGTCGGTCATTACATCCCAATTATAACATTAAAGCATTTCATGAAAAGTTTTCCATTAGATCGAATGGAAAAAAATAATCGTCCAGATTAAGGATACAACTTATGGATATGTCGTTAGCGTTCTCTTTCTCATTGGTTAGCCATCTTGACGGTACAGGTTTCGGTTACTAACGAAGGACTAAGTTTAGAAAGGTGTTTGAATGGATATTTAACAAAATTTCTTTCAGTACTAGAATCGAAAAGGATTATAGGCATAAGATTCATCGAGGAGGAATATACCTGTGGCAACGGTGGGGTCGGTGGCTGCCTCATTTTGTCCTATAGCTAGGACTCTCCCAATGTTGCCAGATGTTGCTGCCTTAGGGCAGTTTCGCTTGTAATGTCCGACTTCCCCACAACTATAGCAGGCATGTCCGATACCCGCTCCAGAAGCTTGACTAGTTGATTGGGTTGGTGCTCTGCAGCTTCGCGCGAGGTGACCTTCCTGGCCACAGTTTTTACAAAACTTTGCACGACAAGGGCCAGGGATACGATGGTGGTAACTGCACCTATTGCACCACGGAAGGATATCGGCATATCCGGTGATAGGTGTTTGGGCTAAGGAACCGATAACATAAACAATAGCAGGGGTAGTAGCAGCGTGGACTGCCACTATCTGTTGTTTCTTCAAGGACTCCGGGGAAGACTGACTCTTCTTCTTTGTCTTCCAAAACTTTCTTTTCTCACCACTATTCTCTGTTGGCTCAGGAGTGGTGGCTGCTTCCTCGGGGTCATCGCTATGGTCGATCAAAGTTAGCGCTAGGCATTTGGCGCTGTCATAGGTATCCGGCTTCGCAGCTAAAATGTTCCCTTTGGTTGGCTGGGTCAATCCCCATATGAACCTCTCAACCTTCTTACTCTCCGGGGTAACCATTCCCGGACAGAGTAATGCCAGCTCATCGAATCTGGATGTGTAGGCGGCGATATCAGAACCCTTCATCTTCAGGTTCCAGAGTTCATGCTCCAGCTTCTGTATTTCACCCCGAGGGCAGTATTCTGCGAACAAAAGTTCCTTCATAACTTCCCAACCCATAGAATTTGCTACAGGTAAATTTAAGGATTTGACTCGGCCGTTCCACGAAGTCAGAGCTTTATCGGTGAATGTGCAGGCGGCGAATTTCACCTTGTCAGATTCTGAATAGGCACAGATCTCAAAGATAGATTCGATTTTCTCTAACCACCAAGTTAGAGAAATGACACCCCCTGTGCCATCGAAGAATGTGGGTTTTGAGTTCATAAAGTCTTTATAAGAACACTCCTTCTGGTGTCCTTGGCTACCTTCCTGGTTTTCGGGCTGGGGACCACCTCCTGATCCACCAGGGTTTATGTGAGATAAGGCGGCTGCCACTGCGGCAGCAACAGCTGTCTAGAACACGACAGGATCAAATTGAGGAGGAGGTAGTGGTGGCTGAGGGTTGTTGTTGTTCTTTGAGCTGGGTCTTTTCCTAGGAGGCATCTTGATCTAGAATAGTCAGGAAAGAGAGGATCATAAGTCCTCTAAATTGAACCAAGAGATATGATACAAGGTATATCTCATTACGACAGATATAGAATTCCATTAAGCGATAAAGCAGGAAAGAGTTATCAAAGCAGATAAACTATCGCTAAAGGAATGATCAAGGAACAATGCTTGAATGAGGATTTCTACAACGGATTGGCTCGAGAAATACTCTCATAGTATTTCATGATTCGTTGTGACGACGGCTCGTTGTTTGGGATATTAGGTAAGTTTTAGGCATGCTGCGTACCACCGTCACTCCCAAGCACATTTTGGCCGTGTCTCGAATGAATATAGTTGGCCAGGCTATATTGATCCTAGACACGACTACATAACTGCCAGGTTTAACCGCAGTGTACAACACCCATTTACTTATGTTTTGTTCTACTTGTAGTTACGGATATCGACGGTTAGGTATACTTGTATACATTTGAAAATACTTATATTTGAAGGTACACTTTTAGTTCAGAGCACTTAGGCCCCTTAATGTTTATATTCTTATACCATGTAAGGTTTGGTATACTAGTTCACTATAAACAAGGGCTCTGATACCAATCTGGCACACCCCGAAACCTAAGGCGGAAACGTTCCGGGGCGGAGGACATCATGAATATCGCAACCAATGTACATAGTAAGCATAGTAAACACAAATCAATACATTACATAGAGTTATTACATTTGTTTGAAATCAAAGTGTAACACCAAAAGTTTTGAAGGCCAAGAAAGGAAAGAAAACCCTAATTTTTAGGGGCGACTCGGCGAGTCCGAGCGGGATCCGGGTCGAGGTGTAAGTGACCAACTCGGCGAGTCGGCCAAGTGGACTCGGCGAGTCTGGTCTGTGCGAGGAAAACCCTAAATCCGGGACTTTGGGCGCTATTTAAGCTCCTTATTCTCTCCATTAGGGTTCCTTAGAGCCTCCCTCATTCAGAAAGCATACCCTAAGCCTCCATTGTTGTGCATTCAATCTTCCAAGCCATTCTTTGGTGATTTGAAGGATGAAGAAAGAGGGGAATCAGTGAAGCTTCAAGGATTGGCTTCAGATCTGGAGTTTGTGGAGCCTTTCTGAGGTATTAAAGGTATTAAGTCATTTCCTTCCCTTAGATCTATTTTGGTTGTGAGTTTTGGGGCTTTTTGCCATGATTAGTTGCCCAATTGAGTTAGAAGCCGAATCTGGAGTTGCTACTTCAGATCTAAGCCGATTTTGGTCATGGGAAGCATAAAGTTACAGCCCTTGAGTTGATTGTGGAGCCTCCTAGCCTTGAACCCTAGTTTATGGTGTATTTTGCCTAGATCTCCTTCTCTACACGTAAAGTTTGCAACTTTACATGAGGAATGGGCTTGGGAAGGGTAGATCTACAGTTTGGAGTCCATGCATGACTCAAAAGTCCTCTGCATGTATGGAGCTCTGAATGGACTCGGCGAGTCCTTTGAGTGGACTCGGCGAGTAGCATGAAGATTTGGAGGAACTCGACGAGTGGGATGAACAGCTCGTCGAGTCAAATGAAGTTGGGTAGGAACTCGGCGAGTTGGATGAACAACTCGGCGAGTCTGTTGAAGGTTGTCTTGGACTCGACGAGTATGTTCTTGGACTCGGCTAGTCAGGTCGCGAAACCCCAAACCCTTCGAGTTGAGACTCGAATCAGTGAGTCGAATGGAGACTCGGTGAGTTGGATAGGTCAGGACTCAGTAATTGGTAGACTCGGCGAGTCAAGGACTGCCTCGGCGAGTCGAGTCGCGAATAGAAGAACTCTGAACATATGAACTTGGCGAGTCAATAGGGTGACTCAGCGAGTAGGGTTGACCTGGGAGGTTGACTTTGACCAGGACTTTGACTTTGACCAGAGTTGACTTGGTTGTCTTTTGGGGGTCAGTTAGACTCAGTGTTGCATTGATATTGGTAGCTCGGGGGGGGGGGGGAGTGGAGCAGGAGTTCAGAGTGTTGTCGGGCAGCAGCTAGTGGGTTCATCGGTTAGTTCAGCCAGTGCAGGTGAGTTTCCCTTTGTATGAATGGGTCTACGGCCACAATGTCGGCCCATGTAGTTATGAGTAGAAGACCCGGGGGTTAGCCTTAGGCACAGTATGCTAGTATGATATTCGGGACGAGGTCCAATGATAGAGGGCGGGTGCCCAAGGAATGCTTTATGTGATAGTTTATACTTGTTGTCTGTATGATACTTGTATGTGCCTGGTAGGGGGTGAGTGTGGGCGAGGTCTCGTATCTCACCAATAGCAGAGTGTGGATGGTGTTCCACATCTCAGTAGTAGCAGAGTAGGGGTGAGGCCCAAGTTAGGGAAGGAGTGAGGGTGGGCTGGGCCCGTACCTCACTATCAGCAGGAGTATGGACGGGGTTCCATGACTCATAAGTAGCAGGACAAGGGCGGGGCCCAGAGATAGGCGAGGCCTTAGGACAAGATCCGTTAGTATGTGTTTAGATTATGTGATGTGATGTGATATGTTTACATGCTATATTATATGTTAATGGGCGAGGCCCTGTGACAGGCGAGGCCTAAGTGAAACAAATTTGTATCCGAGCGGGGCTCGAAGCCAGGCGGGGCCTGGAGCGGCGAGGCCGTTGTAGCGGGCGAGGCCCGAGGTAGGGCCGAGGCCCAGGATAGCGGGCGTGGCCCAGTATGTGCAGTATGTGGTTATGCATGGTATGAGGTAGGGTGGGGAACTCACTAGGCTTCGTGCTTACGGTTTTCAGTTTTGGTTTCAGGTACTTCCGGTAGCGGAGGGAAGAGCTCGGGGTGATCACATGGCACACACCATAGTTTAGACAGCATGGGAATGTTTACTCTGATAACGGACATGTATTTTGGAAACTAATACTTTGTTTATGTTTTGAAATGATGAACATGCTTAAAGTAATGTTTTATTAAAAGAAATTTTTAGTCTTGAATTTTGGGACGTTACACAAAGTGTTACAGGTGTCATACGTATATATATCATATGAACAAAAGCAAAGAGGAGTCTTCCAAATGCTCCGTCTTCTCCAAAAGATGGCGATGTACCTATCTAATATGGACCTAATAATACAACCAGTTTAAAAATCAGCATAAAGTTGGTGAGTTCATAAGCGGTTTAGTTTTGAAAAGAATTAGTTCCCTTTTGGTTTTCTGAAAAGTGGTTATCCAATAAAATCCCATATTTTCTTATAAAAACAGTTTAGTTATCATTCGTTTCACGATTCGATTATGAGTAGTTATGTTATCCTAGGAAAATCCCATATTTTCCTATTAGTTTAGTTTTCCGTTCGTTACACCATTCGTTTACGAGTTGTTATGTTATCCCAGGAAAATCCCATTTTTTCCTAACGTTTCGATGTACTAGTATCTACCATACTTATAGCATTAGTTAGGTATTCTGATATCTTAGTTATCCTACACTCGAATGTCGATTATCTACTATACTTAGTTGTATTTTCGAATATTTTGATACACTCAGAAACGTACATTAACTGTATTTTCGATGTTCTGGTGATTTCCAAAAGAGTACATTAGACGTATCTTCGAAACTATGTCGACATCCAAAGGCGTATGTTTTCGAAACTCAGTCGATGTCCAGAGGCGTACTTTCAAATTATTTTCGAAACTCTGGTGACACTCAAGGCATACACTAACTGTATTTCCGAAGTCCTAGCATCATCCAAAGGTGTGCTTTCGTATTCGTATTCATATTCCTATTCCTACTCCTATTCGTATTCGTATTTGTATTCGTATTCGTATTCGTATTCGTTCTATCCTAACGGTACTTTTGTAGTCGTTCTGTCGTAACTGCACTTTCGTATTCGTACTGTCCTAACTGTACTTTCATATTCGTACTGTTCCTAGTTGTACTTTCGTATTCGTTCTGTTACTATTTTAGGATGTATTTTATTAGTATAAATCTTAGTTTATGATTAGCATGATTCCTTTTCAAATTATAATATGTAATATAGATTATAATAACTTTATAAAGGAATCCACATATAGTCTTAAAGTTTACTCTGCAATTCGAACCATTGGTTAATACGATTTTAGATAATAAAAGCATACAATTTATGAAACATTTGAACTGAAAATAATAAGTTTAAGTACAAGATTTCCTTGTACTTTAGCTTGTATTCCCCCCTGAAAACATTTGAAAAACATGGAAAAAGGGTAGGGGTATGAACTCACCGGTTGAGGAACGCGTCAGTTTGGATCCTAAACGTCAGTTCGGAGCTTGGAAACGCACAAGATTCCTATGTAATTTGAAAAGATACACATTTGTATCTAATTAGGACCTGAACTACTAATTAGTTGAGGACATACACTTCTAGATGTGAAAACACTTCATTACATGTGTTTGGAGGGACCCGGGTGATATCTATGGACACATATAGCTTGGATATGGAGTTTACTCTTCAAGAGTAAACTCTCAAGAGAGTTCACGGACCTAATGACCCACTCCCCATGAGTTTACGGCCGTAAACTCATGGTGGGGTGTTCTAGAGTGTTAAATGGCCTTATATCATTTTAGGGGTGATGCTAGGTTTGGTTCTTGAGCATTGGAAAGGGATTAAGCCACCACATGGACCACTTAAAGGAGTTTATGGCAGTAAACTAGGAGTTTATGCCTGTAAGCTCCCTCATACTCATTCCTTATATGTTTTGGTGGTGCTAAATCAATCACATATGATTCAAAGTCATTTTACAAGCCAAGGGGTGAATTTAGGGCACCACTTAACCCATTTATAGGAGTTTATGGCCCAGGAACCCATTTTTGGAGGGTTTACGGACGTGAACTCCTAAAGGAAGGGTTTTCATCAAGTTTAAGGCTTCTAATTCGTTTGTGGTTGCTTCTAGATTTTAGTTCAAGGCTTAGGAGGTGTGTAAGTGGCAATTTAAGACCTTAGAAGGAGTTTACTACCCATGAATGGGTGTTTACGTCCCAAGCATCTTCTTGGGCAGTAAACTCATGTTTACTCCTCTAATAATGAGTTTAAGGTGTTCTAAGTCCAATCCCATAAGTCTATAAGCCATATCTAAGCTCCAATGGTGTTTTGGAAGGGTTTTAAGGCTCAAAAACCCCACTTTTATGTGTTTACGGCCCAAGAATGTTCTAGGGCCGTAAACACATGTTTATGGTCCTAAATCATGACTTGAACTCGAAATTGAAGGCTAAAAATGTTATACTAGGAGTTAGGGTAGTTACCTTGATGATTTGAAGCCTTAATTTGGTGATTTTGGACCCTTAGATTGGATTTGAGGAGAGAGGTTAGAGAGAGAGAGTGAAAAAGCTTCAAATGAGGCTTAAACCACTTTATATATGGTTCGGGTTTGCGACACGGTGGAATTCTACCCGATACCGACGTTAAACGGGGTTTTTGGTCGCACCCGATTAAGTTATCGTAACCCGGCGGGACCGATTCTGTAAATTTTTAAATTAATAATTTGGCCCAATTTCATGAGTTCCTAAGGGGTTTGGACACTCATGAGATTATAATAAACATATAAATTTAAATAACTTAGCCCAAAAACGAAATCGGAATGAATTGCTAAAGACGGGTTTTACGGGCGGAACGGGTTACAGCGATGGAACAACTTTGGGTTGTCACAGCTAACGACCCTCCACCGGTTAAGGAAGCGGTGGGTGAGAGTGGACACCCATTAAACTGCCATTTTATAGGCAGTAACCTTATACCCCCTTATAGACCGACTTCGTGAATGAGGCCTACTAACGGTAAGACTGACTTGCTCTTATACATACATATATATATATATATATATATATATATATATATATATATATATATATATATATATATATATATTATTAACTTATAATATTATAAAATATAAGGGTTGAAGTTTAACTTTTAAAATTCTAAGGGCTAAACTTGGAATTAAAGTATTCATCAGAGAAAACTTTTTTCAAATTCCAAAACTTGAGGGCAAGTTTTGTAACTTTCAAAACTATTATATTCCATAACTTATGTGTTTAAAGTAATTTTAATTAAAAAACTCTTCAAGTTCCATAACTTGAGGACAAGTTATGGAAGACTTTAAACTAATTAAGAAAGTAACTGTTCATAATTCATAACTTATGGAAGTTTTATAAGTTAACTAAGGTTACACATATTTTATTTAATGAAGAGACCCTTGAACCTCCACAACTTGAGGACAATTATGGAGTCATAAAACTATTTAATAAGAACAAGACTCTTCATTTTGTAACCTATGACAATTTTTATGAGTTTTAAGAAACTTAAAGACTTCTCATGTAACTTGAGGACAAGTTACACAAACACATTTTAGAATCAACTTTTAGATTAAAATGGATTGAAAACAACTGTTCAATTAACTTTTCTATTAATCTTAAGCAACTCATATGAACAAAGATAATACACATCAAACTTTTTCATGTAATTAGCATAACTTCTAAAATAATACAAAACATGAATTTATTGACAATTATCTTTGAAATTGGATTAGCATGAACATTACCACATCAAAAACAAGTTTATAAGTCCTAAAACATCTTAGGGTAATGTTCCTAGTCCAATTCCAGTGAAAACAATCGAATTTATGCTTTCTGGGGGTCCAACTCGTCGAGTGCATGAACCAACTCGGCGAGTTGGATCGTTTTGATCACTTTTTAGGCATGGACTCGCCGAGTCTGATGCCCAGACAGCAAAGAACTTCGATTTTTAAGCAGTTTTGCAAGGATAACAAGAAAACAAACCTAGGCTCTGATACCACTGTTGGGTTTTGAGCATTCTAACACTTCTATGGTGTACATGCAACCCTATAAACCTTGTATCTATGTTTTCTCTATTATACATGCAAATGAGAACTTTCCAAGGCTTTAATCCTAACTAGCATATTATGAAGCTCTTATACTACAAAGTACTAGTTAGATGACATACCTTTTGATGTAGCTTGATGTATTCAAGCTTTAAGAGCTGAGCCCCAATAGTGTGGAAGCCTCAAGTGGAATCACAAATCACCAAAACACCTTGGAAGACTTTAGAGAATATGGATACTTGGTACTCTCTAGTGAAATCGGCTTGCCCTTTTAGTGTAACCACACTAGTGCCAATTTCACCAACCAATGACATCTTTATATAGTATGGAGACTAGGGTTAAACCCATGACCTATCATTTCATATGATCCATGGGTTAAACACTCCATGGACTATCCATGAAAGCTTAGCCCAACCTAAATGAATTTGGCCCATTCCATATATATATATATATATATATATATATATATATATATATATATATATATATATATATATATATAAGAGTCCATATTTAATTAGTTCATTTTGATCACTTAATTAATTATAAATTAATTCTTGATCAATACTAATTAAATAATATGATTATATATTAATATATTAGAACTTATAATATATTAATATAAATCATAGATATACTATTCTCAAAAGACTATCGATATAAATTGTGTCGGTGAAGTGCAACCCAAATGGACCATGTCGGGTCGGGTCAAGTACATACCAAATATAGTTATGGACTTAGACATTAATCCAACACTAAATCCTCTCTGTAGTCCGCAGAACAACCTTGGTCCGACCCATGACCCTATGGCCCACCTCGCCCCCAACAAATTGAGGTATAACATCTTCGCCCATACCAAAGCTCAAAAGGTGGGGCACTAATATTGGAGTGGAAACTGTTGTTATAGGAGAACTCTACAAGAGGTAGGTAGGAGTCCCAGTTCTCACCAAAATCATTAACACATTCACGTAATATAGCCTCGAGAGTCTAAATGGTCCGCTCACTCTGGTTGTCGGTCTACAGATGATAGGTTGTGCTGAAATGCAGCTTTGTGCCCAGTTCCTCATGGAACTTTTGCCAGAAATAGGAGGTGGAACGAACATCACGGTATCAAACAATAGAGACTGAAACCCCATGGTGAGCAACAATCTCACAGATATACACATCGGCCAATTTCTTGGTCGACGAACTCTCCCGAACGGCCAGAAAATGGGCACTCTTGGTCAATCGATCCATGATGACCCAAATAGAATCCAAACCCCTTGTCGTCTTCAAGAACTTGGTGATAAAATCCATTGAAATATGCTCCCATTTCTATATGGGAACCTCCAAAGGCTACAACTTGCCATGCGGCCTTTGATGCTCGACCTTGACCATCCTGCAGCTCAAGCACCTCTCAACATACCAAGCGATCTCTTTCTTCATGCACGACCACCAATAACTCAATCTCAGATCCCGATACATCTTGGTGGCCCTCAGATGGATAGAAAAGCGAGACTTATGAGGCTCCTCCAACACAATCTGTCCGACCCCACCAGAAACAGGAACCTACACCTAACCACAACGGGTCAACAATCCACAACTGTTCGACACAAATCTGGTGATCTCACCCCTGATCCACTCAACATTCTAATTCTCCTTTCAGACACCCTCAGTCTGAGCCTCCCTAAATAAACCCACAAGTGGATAATCCATGGATATCCTCATATATGCCACCTCAACATAAGGCTCAACCTACTAGCGGCTCAGGGCATCTGCCGCCATGTTCGCTTTACCCAGATGGTAAAGGATCTCATAGTCTTAATCCATTACCATATCCAGCCACCTGTGCTACCTCATGTTCAGGTTTGGCTGATCCATAATATGCCTCAAACTCTTGTGATTTGTGTAGATTGTATAGCGGACCCCATAAAGATAATGCCTCCAAATCATGAGAGCGAAAACCACCGCTCCCAACTGAAGATCATGCGTGGGATATCTCATCTCATGCGGATTCGGCTGCCGCAAAGCATAAGCTATCACTCGGCCTCTTTGCATGAGGACTGCTCCTAAGGCGGTGATGGATGCATCACAGAAAACCACAAAACCCCCCCAATTCCCTCCGGAAGGGTCAAGACTGGGGCTTCACAAAGTCTCTACCGAAGGGTCTCAAATATTGACTGCTGCTCAGGGCCCCACCGGAAATCCACCCCGTTCCACATCAAAAGAGTGAGGGGTACTGCAATCTTGGGGAAATCCTGACTAAATCTCGGGTAATACCCTGCCAAACCCAGAAAACTCCTGATATCCAAGGGAGACTTTAGGACCTCCCACTGCATCACCGCCTCGATTTTGGCTGGATCGACCAAAATCTCATCTTGGTCAACGAGGTGTCCAAGGAACTGAACCTCTCGCAACCAAAACTTGTAATTTGAGAACTTAGAAAAAAGTTGTTCTCGCCTCAAAACCCCCAGAAGCTCGTGAAGATGCTCATCATGCTGCTCTCTGGTCTTGGAATACACCAAGATATCATCAATGAACACAATAACTGAGCGATCGAGCGTCGGCCTGCATACCCAATTCATCAAATCCATAAATATTGTCGGCTCATTGGTGAGCCCAAACGAGATCACCACGAACTCGTAATGCTCATACCGAGTCTGGAACGTGGTCTTCTCCACATCCTCCTCCCTCACCCTGACTTGATGGTACCCAGACCTCAGATCTATCTTGGAGAACCAAGATTCTCCCTGCAACTGATCAAAAAGATCATCAATCCACGAAAGGGGATAATAGTTCTTCACTGTCAACTTCTTCAGCTCCATATAATCGATGCACATCCAGTGTGAACCATCCATCTTTTTGACAAAGAGAATCGGCGCTTCCTATGGAAAACTGCTCGAACGGACGAACTGCTTGCCTAGCAGCTCCTGCAGCTGAGATGACAGCTCCTACATCTCAGGCGGTGCCAATCAGTATGGTGCCTTGGCAATAGGGGCCGCACCTGGCACAAGTTCAATGATGAACTCGACCTACTTCTCAGGAGGCACACCGGGTAACTCCTCCAGGAATACATCGGCGAATTCCTTGACAATTGGGACGTCAACCACTGAAACCTGATCCATAACCCGCATATCCACCATACAAGCCAAATAACCAATACACATGTGCTAAATATACTGTCGAGCCCTGGATGCCGAACAAAACCCTAAACCCAGCCTGGAGGGTAACTTATCCTTCTCAAGGGATCAAAAAGACCCATAAATCAACACTAAAAGAGATCTAAGTTATAGATTACCAAGCTAGGAGGTTTTTAACAAAAGGTTTCCAAAGATGGATGAAATCCCAGATCTTGATCTTCTACACAAGCTCTATGGCTCCAAGCTCCTTTTTATATCACAAAAACACACTTAAAAGTAGGGTTTCCTCTCTTCCAAGCTCTTAAATAGGGAGCAAAACCCCGAAAGTAGGGTTTCCTCCTGGCGACCCTACTCGTCGTGTCGGGCTCTCGACTTTCCGAGTAGTTCATTTAATCTATGCGTCCAATCTGGCATCTACTCGACGAGTTAGGGCTACCAACTCGTCGAGTAGCGCTTACAAAATGACTATTTAAATGAACTAAATTTGTACCAGGAATGGGGTGTTACAATTCTCCCCCACCTTTCTTAGACTTCATCCCCGAAGTCTGTTGCATCTGGGAATAACTCCAGGTAGTTCTCCCTCATCTCCTCCACGGGTTCCCATGTCCACTCCGAACCCTTATGGTATTGCCAATGCACCTTCACTAGCTCGACCCTCTTGTTCCTCAGCTCCTTTGTCTTGCGATCTAGAATCGCCACTGGTCTCTCAATGTAATTCAGGCTGTCATCAACCTTAATATCCTCTAGGGGCACAACTGATATGTCGTCCACTAAGTACTACCACAACTAGGACACATGGAAAGTGTTGTGAATTTGGCTGAGCTCTGCTGGAAGATCCAATCTATAAGCTACCCTGCTCACCCAGACCGTAACCCTAAAGAAGTCAATATACCTGGGGCCCAGCTTGCCCCACTTCCGAAACTAGATGAAACCCTTCCAGGGTGACACCATAAGGAGGACCATATCACCCACCCAAAACTCTAAGTCTGAACGCCGCTCGTCAGCATAACTCTTCTGCTGACTCTGAGCAGTCTGAAGCCTGCTCCGGACATGCTGGTTCCGCTCTGTGGACTTGAGTAATGTCCTCCCACTTCCAAACGGGGATGTCTAATAGTTGCGTCTTTCCGTGAGGCCTCTGGTGCTCTGCCTTAACCTTCCTGCAAGTCAGATACCTCTCTACATACCCGGGTACGTCTCGCTTCATGTAGTGCCACCAGTAATCGGGTCAAAGATCTCTGTACATCTTCGTCGCCTCGGGATGGATGGAGAAGCTTAACATATGGGCCTCATCCATTAGTATTTGGCGTAATCCACCCCAGTACGGTACCCATACCCTCCCATGTAGGTTCAACAACCCACGGTTTTCGTAATCGAAAGAGGCCACCTGGCCTATAATTCGCTCGCACTACCATCACTCCTCCTTCATTCCCTTAAAATGCGCCTCTCGGATCTGCTCTAGTAGTGGAGTAATTAGTATCCTCCTCAGTCAGATGTCTCGGATCAGGGTCGCTACCGCCTTGCGGCTCAGGGCGTTGGCCACTACGTTGGTTTTTCCTGGGTGATAAAGGATCTCACAACCATCATCCTTAACCACATCTAACCACCAATGTTGCATCATGTTCAAATTCGAATGATCCATGAGGTACCTCAAACTCTTGTGATCCGTGTAAATGGTACAAAGGACCCCATAGAGGTAATGCCGCCAAATCTTGAGGGCGAACACCATATCCCCCAGCTCTAAATCATGCGTGGCATAGTTAGCCTCATGAGGCTTCAACTGCCTCACAGTATAAGCTGTCACATGACCCCGCTGCAACAAAACTGCTCCCATGCCTGTGATCGATGTATCATAGTAAACTATGAAGTCATCTACACCCACTGCCAGGGTGAGAATCGGTGCCTCGCACAACCACTATCTGAGGGTCTCAAAGGTTGCCTGCTGCTCAGGTTCCCAGCGGAAAACCACCGACTTCTTGGTCAGTCAGTTCAAGGGTACTGGAATCTTGGAGAAGTCCTGGATAAATCTCCGGTAATAACCCGCTAGACACAAGAAACTCCGAATCTTTGTTAGAGACCTCGGAATCTCACACTACATCACGGCCTCTATCTTGGTCGGATCGACCAGAATACCCTTCTGGTTGACAAGATGCCCAAGAAACTGCACCTCACGCAACCAGAATTCACACTTGGAGAACTTCGCAAAAGGTCTATCCCTCCTCAGTTTCTCCGGCACCTCTCTAAGGTGCTTCTCATGCTGCTCCTGAGTCTTGGAGTAAACCAAGATATCGTCAATGAAAACTATCAAAGACAAATCCAACATCGGTCTGCACACTCGGTTCATGAGGTCCATGAACACGGCTAGAGCATTGGTGAGCCCAAAGGGCATCACCAAAAACTCATAATGACCATAGCAAGTCCTAAAAGTGGTCTTCTGCACATCATCATCCCTGACTTGCATCTGGTGATACCTGGACCGCAAATCTATCTTGGAGAACAAAGATGCTCCCAGAAGTTAGTCAAACAAATCGTCTATCCTTGAGAATGGGTAACGGTTCTTCACCGTTAACTTATTAAACTCCTGGTAGTCTATGCACTTGCAATGTGACCCATCCTTCTTCTTCACAAACAGGATCGGGGCTCCCCATGGTGAACTACTCGACCTGATAAAACCCTTGTCTAGCAGCTCTTGCAGCTGCGTAGGCAACTCCTGCATCTTGGGAGGAGACAACTGATATGGTGCCTTTGTTATCGGAGCCGCACCAAGGACTAGGTCAATCCTAAACTCAACCTGTCTCTCCGGAGGTACCCTAAGTAAATCCTCCAGGAATACGTATGGGTACTCTCTCACTACCGATACATCATCAACTGTCGCCTTGCCCTGATCCCGGGTATCCATGACGTAGGCGACGTATCCTGCATAACCCTGTTGAAAGTGGTGCCTTTCCCTTGCTACTGAACATAAAATCGGTCCGTGCTAAGGCCTCTCGCCCTGGACTACTAACCCTCCCCCATTAGGAGTGCGGACCCTCACTAGCTCATGCTCGCAGTCAATCACTGCCCCATTGGGGCTCAACCAATGCATACCCACTATAACTTTATTCCCATGTTAGGGAAGAGGAACCAAATCCACTAAAAATTGTTGATCTAATAACTGAAGCGTACAACCTCTGTGAGCTCTTGTAACCCTAACGTTCCTTTCATCTGCTATCTCCATATCTAGTGCGCAATCCAGATCCCCTGGAGCTCCTACAAATTGCTTGCTAAGCGCAAGCGACACAAAAGATCGGGTGGCACCCGAATCAAACAGTTTTTAAGATAATATACCATTCACCAAGAACGATCCTATAAAAAAACATATAAACATGAATAACAATAAATATCAATAAATAGATAAGATAAAGATACATGCACATCACTACGTCAAGGGTTGCACATGCCTCCTCTACTGTCAACTGGAAGACTCTGCTCTTCGCCACTAGTGCCTCATCCCGGCCCTAACGTCCGTCTGTAATCTTCAAAGTAATAGAAGCGGGTGCCACCACTTGTCCTGTTGATGCTAGACTTGGACACTGGGACTTCTTGTCTCCCCTCTGATTGCACCAGAAGCAAATCAGATCAAATGTTGTGGTGGTGGTAGTAGTAGTACAATCCCAACTGACATGTCTAGTTCGGCCGCACTTGAAGCAGCCCGAACTACCCGCCCTACACGGCCCTTCATGCCCCCTACCACACTTTCCACAGTGGCCTCGTCCCTGCTAGCCCTTCCCTCAGGAACCTACCTCGGGCTTCTTGCTCGAGCCCTCCATGCCAGACACTGCCTCTGGCTTCCTCTTCCTCTCCATCTCTAAATCAATCTCTCTCTCACGAGCCCTCACTATCATATCCTCCAGCGTCTTGCAGCTGGACCAACTCACAAACTGTCTGATGTCGCTCCTCAGCATCTCATGGTAACGGGCCTTTTTCATCTCCTTGTCCGCCATATATTGCGGAACGAGAAGTGCCCTCTCTCTGAACTTGGCGGTAATCTCCACCACTATCTCTATCATCTGCTGGAGATCCTGGAATTCTCTAGCAAGCTGTTGCACCTCAATAATAGGTGCAAACTCGGCCCTAAACCTGGTCATGAAATCAACCAAGGTCATCGCATCCAACATTGTGTCATCACCAATGGCTCGTCCGACCTCCTCCCACCAATCACGTGCCCTGTGCTTCAGAAGACAGGATGTAAGTCGGACCTTGTCCTCCTCGGGACATCTGCTGCTGCGGAATGCGTTCGCGACATCCGCCAACCATCTGGTACTCGTAATGGGGTCCCGAGCCCCATGGTAGTCAGGAGTTCCACAAGCGCTGAACTCCCTGAAAATCAGTATGTGCGACGCCATCATGGTCGCCACCTCAGTGCGGAAAGCACTCAACCTCTCATCCAAAAGCTCAAGTATGCCCTCCTTGATCGTGCCAAAAATCATAGGAGTCTGTTCTAGTATGCTGCACGTGATCTCTAGGGATATGAACTCCCTAGTCTGCTCGTCTAGCTGTTCAGCTCCAGAACCTGAGCCTAATCCCTCACCGGCACCTGAACTGCCAACTGCTGGTCTAGGGCGTAGAACCACCATACAGAAACACATCATAAAAAACATCAGTACGCTAATCATATCTCGAGAGATCATACATACTACAAGTTTCCTGGATTCATATCAGCCTTCCTTGATTCGAGTACATATCCTCTGCTTTCAGTAGTACGGGGCCATAGTACCTTCCACATCTATCTATACTTTCCTTAAGTACTGCCTCGACTTCACCAAGTCCCTTCTACTGCTACTGCTTCATGCGTTAATCTCATCCTAGGCTTGCCCTAGGGTAATCACGAAACCAGTGTCCGCCATCAGCGGCATTAGAAGTCCCTGTCATCCTCCTCTAACTAGCTCGCGAATACTATTACATACCATTTAGACTAGATAATTCTTGGAATGAGAGATCCTACCCTACAACAGTTGGACTCAAACAAGAGCTGCAAAATAGAGCTAGACATAACCTTCTGAAATTATTTAGTCCTCACAATATGTAACTTAACATATTCGTTTACTAGTTAGTAAAAGACAATTAGAAATCCTAAAAGAACAAAGCAAGCAGCATTCGAGCATTGAGTAAACATAATCAAGCATATACTACTCTAGCTATCATATTGACTGATCTGTACTAGCATGCATTTCTCATAAAGCTGATACACTTATAACAGGCACATAAGGCATCCTTCCTAGATCCTTAGTCCTAATCTAGCATGCAGTTCTCATAATCATATCATATCATAAACTTGTATGGGTAATTGGGGAGTACTCACTTGAGCTCGGCTGATTGCATGCACCACACCTTTTTCTCTTTTTCAAAGTTCTTTTTCTCTTTTCAAATTTCTTTTTCTTTTCTAAAAATGATTTTCTTTTGAAAAAAAAATTATACCAATTCCTTAGTTTGAGTTCAGACACAACCGAGAGTGTGCCCAAATCCTTCAAACCAAGGCTCCCAAATATATGGTCCAAACATTTCGTTTTAAAATCATTAAAGAAAAACCCATAACTCATAAAACAACATAATAAAATCCCATATTGTGTATAAATGATACCAACTTGTAACCTCCCAAAAATACGATCCAAAAATTTCGTTTTAAAATCATTCAAGACAAACCAATAACGCATACAACAACATAATAAAATCCCATATTGTGCATCCCAAACAACATATCAAAAGTATTGTATCAAAATCATGTATCAAATATCAGAATAAATATCTCAGGCTGAAGATTGTGGTGTGTGCCATGTGATCATCCCGATCTCTTCCCTTTACTAGCTGATGTACCTGAAATCAAAACTGAAAACTGTAAGCACGAAGCTTAGTGTGCTCCCCCAAACTGCCATATACCATACAAATAACATACAACTATGAGATACGAGCCCCACCCACTCTCATGTAGATTCGAGCCCCACCTACACTCCGTTGTCTAGGAGATTCAGACCTTGTCCACACTCCGCAGTCTAGGAGATGCGGGCCCCGCCCACACTCTGTTATCTAGGAGATTCCGGCCCCACCCACACTCCCCTTTTCTAGGAGATTCAGGCGCTGACCACACTCCGCTACTATATGCATACAAGTAGCACACAGACAACAAGTATATCTATCAAACAATCACATAACTATACTCAAATAATACTATGAGATTTGGGCCCCGCCCACACTTGACTGCTACGAAATTCGGTCCCCGCCCACACTCAGCTACTAACATATCACATATACGGACCGGCCTTGGTGCCTTCGACCCATTCCTACTGAAAGAAAAATCACTTCTCAAACTGGATACTGAACTCATGCATGAGGAATCTCTGCTAGCTGCTCCCACGACTCCTCGGCTACCACTATACAATAATACTTAGTCAAAATTTGACAATCTTGCTTAGGGTAAAATGACCATTTTACTAGTGGTCAAAGTCAACAATCTGGTCAAAGTCAACCTTCTAGGTTGACCTAACTCGCTGAGTCAGCATATGGAATTGTCGATTTCTGCAACTCGGAAACCCTAAAATCGTCACTCAACTCGCCAAGCCACCCTATGACTCGTCGAGTTTCCAGGCTACCCATCATCACGACTGGACAAACTAACTTTTCGAGTCGTCCTCAGACTCATAGATTCTAGCATAATCAAAAAAGGAACAAGATGATCCAACTCATCGAGTTCCTTGACAACTCGCTGAGTTTCATGAACAACATCGGGAATCCTTGATCGGACTCGTCGAGTTCCCATACGAACTCGTCGAGTCCCTTAAAGATCTAACCTTATCAGCTGGTTTCACAAATCCAGGGCCCCAAAATACAAATCCAAACTTTCTATGGTCCATTTCTATAAAGTTGAAGACTTGATGGCTTTGCACACCTCAAATGGACCCAAGCTCAGGTTATAGCAACCTACTTCCATTAACATGACCATTACTTGAACAAAAACGGGTTCAAGACCTCTTTTATGATTCTAGAGGCCAAATATCACAGGAAAAAGGGATTGCTTAGCATACAACCCATGGAGGGTAACTTATCCTTCTCAAGGGATCAAAAAGACCCATAAATCGTCACTAAAAGAGATCTAAGTTATGGATTACCAAGCTAGGAGCTTTTTACCTCAAAAGGTTGCCAAAGATGGATGAAATCATGGATCTTGATCTTCTACACAAGCTTGATTGCTCAAAGATCTTCCAACTCCTTTTTATATCATTATGACACACCCAAAACTTCAAGAATCTCTTAAGAATGAAGATCACAGCGACTTAGGGTTCTGAAGGATAGCGAGGCCAGTAAGGGAGGCCCAAAAGGGAGTTAAGTGGCTTAAATAAGGAGAAAAACACCAAAAATAGGGTTTCCTCCTGGCGACCCTACTCATAGAGCCAGGCTCTCGACTTGTCGAGTCAGGATCTCCACTCGCCGAGTAGGTCATTTAGTCTCCGCGTCCAATATGGCATCTACTCGACAAGTTAGGGCTACCAACTCGTCGAGTAGCTCTTATAAAATATATATTTAAATGAACTAAATATGTACCAGGAATGGGGTGTTACAAAACAAATATAATCAATAAGATAAGGGATAGAAACATACCAGTCATAATATCTAGTGTTGTCCTGGCCTCCTTGGCAGTGAGCGGGAAAGCACAACCTCGAGTCCTCAGGGGCTCCGCCCTGCCATGACTCCCTTCAGTAATCCTTAATGTAGCTGGCATGGGAGCCTGCGCCGGTTTGGTAGTGAGCAACAGATAGTTGACCATCATGTGGCCAACCTGACCATAATTATAGCAAATCCTCATACTCGGAACCAGAGCGCACTGGCGGCAGTCCCTCGCAAAATGCCCCTCCTTGCCACATTTGTGGGAACCACTGCTAGATCGACATGCTCCAACATGAACCTTCACATACTTCCCAAAAATGCAGCCACGCTGACCCCCAGACCTAGAACTGGTGGCCTTGAGCCGCTTCGGCACCGGCTGCGACTGTGTCGTGGCCTGCCTCTGCTCTCTCAAATGAAACTCTATCTCAAGCACATGTCGCCTGGCGGCCTCCTGTAACTCCATCAAGGTATTACACCGTTGAGTAGAAACACACTGGTAGATATCCGTCTTGAGCATGCTCAGATAACGGATCATCTGGGCCTGCTCTAAAGGAAACTCATGGCAAAACATCGCCCTATCAGTAAACATCTGGTTGATCTATTTCACGAACTCTGATACCTGCCTCAGGTTTAAAAACTCCTGAGCCAACCTCTCCCGCTTCACCCGAGGAATGTAGCGAGTATGAAAAATCTCTATGAACAGATTCCAAGATACCGCAGCCCTCTGCTCATCAGAGTATGATCCCGTAACAAGTCTCCACCAATCCATTGCTCTGGACCTTAGAAGGTTCAGAGCGCACCTGACCCTCTAGTCAGCAGGGCGTGAACAAGTGAAGAAGCATCCCTCCAAATCAAATATCCACTTCATGGCACAATAGGGTCCTACACTCTATCAAAAGTTGGGAGATTCATATTATCAAAGTCCCGATACTGACAAGCTCGCCCTATCCCAGCACCTGCAGCCACCACAGCTGCGGAGGCTGCAGCAACAGCCATCGCAGTAATGGCTACATATAGTTCATCAAAGAACTCCATCATCGCGGTCTTGATAGACCTATACATCTCCAGAATCTAACTCCAGACGATAGCAACCACCTCCTCATGGATGATCTGCCTGACACGGTCCTCTGACAAGGCTGGCTCACCCTGACTGCCAGCTCCCGATCCCGACCCGGATCCGGTCTCGAATCATCTCGTAATCACCATACTGAAAATACACAAGGAAGAAATTAGATATTCCACATAAATAACGTGGAACCAACTCCCAAAGAAGCCCTAGGGTTTGTGACTTCCTTGATATGCATACGGGTTATGTGCTTTCAGAAGTACGAGCCCATACTACCTTCCAAACCTACCCATCTTTGTCTCAAGGATCATCACAACACCCTAAAAATACTCATAAGCATAAACAAACGCACAGTCCTCACTCCTAGAGGCAAAGCTAAACTAATGAGTTGAAAACTCTTAGATCGATTAGATCTTCAACAAGTTAATCAATAAAAACAAACAAATACCGTAAACACGAGATGGAATCGAAGTATTGCTTAATGATTCAAAAATAGTCACACCTCAGTAAAGCTCGATCAGGAACCTAGAGATGAGAGTGCAGGATCTAGATTTGTAACAAATATTCAACTTTTCTTATGCAAATTGTTATGTACCAAAACCAAAGAATATCGTCGATGGGATACAAAAGAAAAGGATCCTACTTTGCTCATGCACCGTCTTTTCACCCTCCTACCGCTGGTAAAGCTAGCAGTCTAATAAAATTTCTACATGTTAAGACAGCACACTAGTACATTTTCATTGACCACTGAGACCAACCCCCAAGCCTGGTCTTTGAACTATTAAAGATGGCATAGTAGAAAACTTCAGACTGACTATCATCGCGCTTGAAGTCCACCCAAGAGAGTTCCCCGGCTTCTCGTGATGAGCGCAGCGCAGCAAACGGTGTTTGCGCCAGAGGAGGGTGGTGAGAACCGTTGAGGCTTGCTGAGCTTTTTGAAAGACCTGACATTGCATAATTGATCGGGTACGTATAGAATGAGCCAAAGGATTTTCTAGAAGTACCAAAAACCTCTACTTACAGAAGCGGCATTTTTGCCTAGAGCGAAGGTTGAGGAATTTTTCAGGTATACCCACATTAAGATGTTCCTGAACAGTCTTGGGGAAGCCCACCAGCACCCCGACGAATGTCCCGTGACAACACCATGCAAGTCTTTGTTCCTCTTAGAAGCACCATCCCTATTTTTTTTTAACAGAAGGAAATTCCGAAGCAAGAAACTTGGTTACCTGCATACTTGGCTCCGTTTTCTTCGAATAGAAAGCAGAAATAGCAATTTAAACATCATTAGCAATCCTCCGTTTAGGATCATGAGGGAGAATAAAGTCTCCATCAATCGGAGAGCTCATTTGATATATCACGAATGCAGTGATCAAGCATCAGGAGGAATGTATTGCTACCTCTTCCTCCCTCCACCATTCTATAAGAAAATGCTTGCGGGTAGGATTTATCTCCAGAACCATCTTTCTTATGCAATTCGAGGAGAGGTACTCTTAGATTAGAGGGAGGGGGACTGCGAACGTCCCATGAAGGGGGAACCATGCATTCCTCTTGGGCTGGGCTGTCGCGTGTCCGGGGTCCGATCAGATCAACCAGCGACCGATTTACGGAACAAGGATTTAAGCAAGGGCCAAGAGACTGATGAAAGAAACTGGCCGAAGTCAGTGTTGTGTTCAACTAGACTTTATCAGAAAGCTCGAAAAAGGGCATGATTTTAGGCTCTTCCTTTTTTACTTTCGCGGGGGACGCTTTTTCTTTTTCTTTTTTTTTTTAAAAGAAAACACCAAGTGAAGAAAGGAATTGGCTTGCTAGAGGACTTGCTATATTTTGTTGGCGTTCAGTGAACTGATCCAGCCTTTTTTTGAGCCGGTGGGTTGTGATTGAGCTTAGCTTGGCAGATCTCGCTCTGTAATGCTAGTGCTTATTTACGAAAAAAAGATTCTTGGTATGGCAGCAGCTACCAAAAGCACACTAAGTTAGTCACAGGTAGAAACCTATGAGCTCTACTAGCTCTCCGACTCTATAAACTTGTCTTTCCGGCCCATTTACCCCATCTTTCTTTCTTGCTATGAGCGTTGTTACTGCTACTCAGAACAGCCACCAGCACCCCGACGAATGTCCCCCTCTTTGTTCCGGTTGCCAAAGGCTCTTAAAACCGATAGAATGACCCGGTAACGTTGCACTCCATCGGCTGATTTAGCAGCAGTAGCATCAGTGGCTTGGCTTTTCGGGATGAAGGAAGAATCCTTGGGTGGAACCAGAAATCAACGGATAGAAGTGATTCAACAGGGACTGAAGCTGACAAACGATAGCCAAGTTAGGTGTAGGAAGGAAGATAAGCATCCAAATCCTCTTTTTATTCCTTAGCTTAGTCTGCTCTTAACACTTCTCGCCAAGTCCAATAAAATACAGACTCTCTATGACTCAAAACCCCCAACCTACATCGTACCAGATCAGACTAGTAACATCTCTTAGATGGCTGCCTTCTACTTACATTTACATAAGGACTCATCTTCTCTTTGATTGCTTTTGAAAACGTCTTTTTAACTGAACTACAATGGTCTGATTCTTTTGAAGAAGATATGTAGGCAATTCGGCGTATACCCGGATGCGACCCCATCCACTCCCTCCATCCATGGATAAGGATAAAACAGCATCTTTCACTGTTTCGTTGGAAAAACCAACACTCATATTGACTTTCTTTCGCCCTACTCTAAGGGTACTTTAAAGATTTTGATATCTTTTTTTATATTATATAAAGGCACCAAAACGCTAAAAGGTGAGGGAACCAAAGTTCTCTTTCTAAAAAAGAAAGATAAATGACTATAAGGAACCAACGATTATCGATTCTTAAACAACCTATATTATCCACACTTAATCAGCATTTGATAGATTATCCAACCCCGAGGAATCTTAGTTATTGGTGGGGGTTCGGTCCGTTAGCTCACTGCACACTTTAGATATAATGAAAACCTTTAGTTTAGGAGTCATTCAGGATAGATCTAAAAAAAGAACATAGCCTTCGTATGATCCATTTCTAGTACCCTATCTTGAGCAGGAAAGTGTTCAATAGGAAAAGACTGGAAGAAATGGGATTCGAACCCATGCATGATGAAATCTTCTTGTATGTTGATTTAGCAAACCAATGCCTTAAGCCCTTGTGCTATCCCCCTATGATCAGATCAGATAGCCCTTTGGGCTGTAGAGGCGAGCTAGGATTTGTAGTACAATTATGAGAATAATAAATGAAATCGATAATTATAAAGGATGCATGCATGCACCTTAAATACTAAACCCTAATAAAAATAAACACGGTTGGACAGGCCAAAACCGGTAACAAAACTGGGCTGAGAAGCGAGCCAAAGACACAACACTTCAGGCTCCCAACAATCTCCCCCTTTGCGTCAAATGGGGTGAGCCTTCACTTCTGTTGATTTACTGCAGTACGCTTCACCACTTTAAATAGCTTGTGAATAATAGTGAGCAGGACTTGTCGAAAACTGATATACCATCTAATCATGTCAGTGAAATACTTCTTTTCACCTTCACTATTGTGCTTGCATTTATGTATGATATCCAAAACGTGTTCCAAGAAAATTGTAGTGAAAAGATGTTTGTCGATTAGAGCGAACAAGCACTTTTGACCATCGCCTCTAGTGAACATTACAGAGTTGAGCTTCGATTCTATCTTCCCCATCTTCATTCTATTGATGTCGCTAGATGAACCAATGGGTAACATTTTTGGCTTCTTTTTAAGGACCAAAGAAATTTCTTGATCCATATTTGCTACTTCTAGAATGTAGCACACCAACATCCTCTTGATGTGATCGATGATCGACTCATATTCAACTAGATTGGAGAGCAAAAAGTTGTATGGAAAAATCCAGTTGTGGGGATTGAGATTTGGTAGATCAGCCAAAGAAACTGTATGCTCAGAGTTAGTTGATCCTCTAGTCACCTTGATTTTGACATTGATGAATTTCCTTGCAGCAGTCGATTTTAGTACCCTGACAGACGTTATCTTTTGAGCGTTCCAGGTAAGATACTGAGGCTGAGCAAACTCAAGATAGTAGTCAATCATATCCATGTTGACTTTTGGATCAGGATGGGGAACTTCAGCAATGGGAAGGAAACAGTGAAAGACAAATGCCTTTCGGGTTATAGGCATGTCAAACTGAGAATCCCTAAAATTCTCACGGTCTAGGGACACTACCGGCGCAAGCCAATGTGTGCTTGGACATTCGATAGCTTCCTTAATCAGCTTTTCTACCGACCAAAGAGGAAAAAGCGTTTGAGTAAATTACACAAATGGTCCCTATGGTTTAGGGTAATTTGCGCGTTTGGTCCCTAACTTATTTTTTTAACTCGGAAGGTCCCTACTGTTTGTTTTTGTTACACACTTGGTCCCTCTCTTACCTAAAAAAACTATTTTGCCGTTGATTTTTTAAAATTTTTAAATAAACACACTCCAACCCCAACCCCCCTCACCTTACCTTACCTGTCCCACAATTTTTTCCTATTTAAATAATAGTCTGTTTAGGTAAGAGAGGGACCAAGCACGTAACAAAAACAAACAGTAGGGACCAACCGCGTAACAAAAACAAACAACAGGGACTTTCTGAGTTAAAAAAATAAGTTAGGGACCAAGCGTGCAAATTACCCCAAACCATAGGGACCATTCATGTAATTTACTCAAAGCGTTTTCCTGCTTTCCAAGAGATTGTGAGCTTCTTTCATTTTTCTCTCCTTCTCTTCGGCTTCCCTAGCAGCCTTAGCATTGAGATCATGTTCCCTATCCCTTTGCTTTCTCTTTAAAGCCTCAGCAATGGTCATTTAGTGGTAACTTTCGGTGGAATGGTTTTGCTTGTAGGAGGAGGCTGAGTAGTGCTTGTAATTCCTTCTCCCCCTTGTTTCGGAAGGACAACAGTCTCCGAAACACCCTCTATGCGACTTAATATTTCAAGTGACGGGCCAAGCTTTTCTGCAAGATGACGTCTGATAGAAAGAGTGAGAACCGAGTCGTGAGCTTCCAAAACATTGGAGAGAATGGCCTGAACAACTGAGACACAACTCTTGACAACGGTCCTCTCAAAGCAAAGGTTATCAATCTCCTTGTTCGCCTAAGAAAGTTGTAGTGACTTGGTCTTTAGTTGAGTTGTTTTGAGAGCCACTTCATCCATGATCCTGATTTCCATGACCAAATCTTCTTGGAGCTTCTTGAGACGCACATTGATAGAGGTCCGCAATTCCACGTTATATGTTTGTATATTCTAACGCATGGTGGAAAAGTGCTGCTTTTCGGTCTCAAGAGACACAACAAGCTTTTCCACAGTGGTGTTTACCTTGTTTGCATTTAACTCCGCTGCACCCTGTAATGACTCGAGAAAAATGTTAGCATCAAGAATTAGTTTTTTGACTTTTTCGGTCGTTTCTTTGCAGGATTTGGTAGTGGCATCTATAGCAGATGTTGCCTTGGTAATGGAAGCGTCATGCTATTTTACAAATGTGGCCATCAAAGCCTTTACTGCAGCTTCTGAAAAAGAGTCGTGGGAAGAGGAGGAAGATGCCACTAGCTTGTCAAGCTTCTCGTGCAAATCCTTGAGGTGCCTCTTGGTTACAGGAGCATCATCACCATCATCGCTCTTCACCCTGTATGGACTGTAGTAGAAGGTATCGAAATCGACATCCTCACCACCAAGAATGGTATTGGTTTCTATCGATTGGGTAGGGGATGGATGTTTGGTAGTAACAGGGGTTTCGAATGCTGAAGTACGAACCCCCGTATCAGATACATTGGTCTGAACACGAGTAGTGGTTGTGGTTGTAGCTTCAGAGAATATAGGAGTAGGAATGGGAATGGTGGAGGAAGGTTGAGATGTGATGATAGGGGAAATAGGAGGAATGGAAATGGGGATGGAAATAGGTGGAGGAGAAGGTGCTTGGGAGCGAACTGATACCTCAGGTGTTGGCGAATGAGGTGGTGTGTCTCCACGAACCGAACCTTTGTCATCTGAGCTTTCGCTCTCTGATTCGCTTTCGTGGGGTTGATTGATGGGTTGATGACCAGTAGGCACGTACTCTGAGTCTGAGTTGCTTGATGCAAAAAGAATGAGCTTCCTAACTACTTTCTTGGCCTTCTTCTGCTTGGGCTGGGAAGGTGTTGCCTTCTCAGACTTTCATTTCTTAGGAGTCTGCACCTTCGATACTTTAACTCCTTTTTCGCCCTTTTTTGCTTCTTGATTTTTTCCCCTCTTAGGAGGTTTGTCTGCTTCTTCAATAAAACTTATAATTTCCATATTGAGTTCCCTTGGACCAAATGAAGGGAGCTTCTTGTACTCCTGAATAATCTTGCTTTCAGGGGATACACAAGCATACATTGACTCTGGAATTGAGCCAATGAAGAAATATTTCTCATAGTGTAAAATTTAGCGATGGAGGAGAGTAGTGAATCTGCCATGATGGGAACATGATAGCGCTCCATTGTCCATTAAATGACAATAGTCCAGAACCGGGCACAAGAAATTTATGTGTGGCGAGAGGAAGATGACAAACTTTGAACCAGTTAAGCCATAAAACTGAACCATAATCTAGGTTCATACCATGGTACAAACCATAATGCACCATCCGAGTCGGCACTTCGTTCTAAAAGTCATTTGAAAAGGAGGGTGAAGAGTCCATTCCATTGAGGAGGAAGGCACGATTTCTTGACCTTAGTCACAGTAGTTAGGGTTTCGGTATACCCCATGTTGTAGAACATCAAAAAAAGCTGGCCTGTGGAGATGGAATCAGGATTCACCATGGATGCTACATAAG
Organism: Lactuca serriola; assembly: GCF_051521515.1. NCBI lineage: Eukaryota > Viridiplantae > Streptophyta > Magnoliopsida > Asterales > Asteraceae > Lactuca > Lactuca serriola. The sequence goes on along the minus strand of NC_136416.1, from coordinate 89,360,980 downwards.
TAAGCCCTAGTAGCGAGCAGAATCGGTTCTTGGAGATTGAAGCCTTCTGGTTGAGAATGTCAAAATAAACCTTTTCTGCAGCTTTGTCATAAGTAGCAGTGGAGTTGATTTGTGAGAGGCACGCCATTGGTACGATTTCCGCCGTTGATAGAGCGTTGACGAGTGGGGAATACTTAAGACATTCCACCACTTGATACATGTAAGTATTTTAGATGAATTGTGTGAGATCGATCAGCAAGTTTTGTTTAGGCTTGATTGTTAGAAGAGTGGAGCGTGCAGAGCTTTCTTGAACTGAAGAACAGTCTGCCATTTTTGAAGCTTGAAGAATAGGAAGATGAACAGTGAATACCGAATCGTCGGAAATCGCCTTCTTTTGCTTGAGATAGTTGAAGAGTGGAAAAGAATAAGACCATGGTAATCAAAAACCTTATATACGATTTTGTAGAGAGAGAAAAATATGGAGCAATGATTCCACCGTTTTAGGAAACGACGCCTAAAACGGCGTGATTAGACAACAAGCAACCCCAAGAAAGTAGCAGATTACGCATGACTGGGTAACGATTCAAATTCACACGCCTTTCCATACTTATCCCCTTTCTTAAATCTGCACTCGATCAGACTTCCTGCTGACTCACCTCTTGTACCTTTAATTGAATCGTCATCGCCATAATTAACCAAGGCTATATGGTGACTCATCCCTTCATTTGTAAATAACTACATTACATGGTTAGGAACTGAAGCTATATATTTATGAATAGATTGTGAGTAACCAAACTAGACTTTTGGAAAATACAAGATTTTCGTGCAAGATAGTGTCAAAGATAAAGAAATAAATCAAACTATTTGTGGGATTTTTGATGTCATTTAAGACATAAAGCAGTGGATCCCGGGCACAAATCTCTTCATTCAAAGTCAAGAATGACTTCAAAGTGCTTGTTTGGATTCCCGTTGAATTAAGATCAAGTACTTGTTAAGAAGAATTAAAAGGCATCTTTTATATATAAGGCTATTAAGGGTGGCTTTCGCTTCAATTCAGGTTTCGGTACTTGACATAAGACCGAAATAGAACGAAGTACTTGTGAGACCGATGTGGCCTGTTAACAAGTAGGTTTGGAACATATTCAGTGACTTGTTGACATTTGTTAATTAGAAATCTCAAAGAAAAATAAAAATTGGATTCTATGGGAAGAAAAGTCGTGGTGATAGACATTTTCATAAGGATCTCTCAAAATAAAAGGAGATTTCAAGGTACTTCCACAAAAGTGGTTTCGTTAATTCAAAGGTGAAAGCTATAACATTTAATAGTTCACCATGAATGCATTATAGGTATTGAATTTTGGGTTTCACTTAGCACGTAGTGACACGAAACTAAGATCATTAACATAGAGGTTGTGTAACCGTAAACCTCAGTGGTAGTGTTGAGAGTCTCAAGGGTTACATTCATGAAACGAATGATGATGGAGAATAAGTTTGAGGAGGTTAAAGAACCAAATGTACCTCTTCTATAAAAGATGGACCAAGCAGAAAAACTCTTAACTCCATTGGAGAAGAGTAAGGTAGCTCATGATTAGAGTGAATTTGACAGCCTAATTGGGAAGACATGATTTGTATATATCAAGTCATTAAGGCTTCACTCGGAATCTTTGGAGGCTTGGGTCAGCATGCAGCAGCATGCTTCTAGGGACACTTAGCTAATACATAGATAAAGAATTATACATGTCGCAACTCCATCATTGAGAATAGTCCTTATACACGGATTAGATTAAGACTAAAGTAAATTGAAATAAAATGAAAGAAAATATTTTTGAATTGTGATTTGAATTTTCTGAAAACAAAATAAAAACAGAAATGAAAAATATTTTTGGATTTTATAAGATTTTTCGAAAAAGAAATAAAAACAGAAAGAAAAATATTTTTGGATTTTATGAAAATAAAAGGAAAAACATAAAATAAATTATGTGAAAAAGAGTGTACATACTATACAACCGAAACCATCACTTGGAGATGAGAGGCGAACCAAGCCCGGTAAGACCGAACCCGAAATAGACCGAGCGTTCGGTTTATTTTGGTTCCCGGAAGAACCGAACCCGAAATCGACCGAGCGTTCGCTCTATTTTGCTTCCAACTTTTATTGAGGAAAAAGTGATTTCGGTACAGATCCAGCTTCCATCATTCCTAAGCCTTGTAAGATTTTATTAAAACTTGCTTCAGGTAAGTCCTTAGTAAAGATGTCAGCCAATTGATTAGTGGTTCTTATGAAATGAATTTCTACATTACCATCTTCCACATGATCCTTGATAAAGTGATACCTCAGTGCTATGTGTTTTGTCTTTGAGTGTTGCACTGGGTTATGACAAATCCTAATTGCACTCTCTGAGTGACAATATAGAGGGATTTTCTTCATGTTTAGGCCATAGTCTCGAAGTTGACTTTGTATCCAAATGACCTGAGATGTGCACGATGTTGCGGCTATGTATTCTGCTTCGGCTGTAGAGAGAGAGAGAGAGAGAGAGAGAGAGAGACAGAAGTTTTTTTCATTGACTACCAGCTAACAAGTTTGACATCCAGAGATTGGCATCCTCCAGTAGTACTCTTTCGGTCCAGTCCACATCCTCCTAGATCAGCATCTGAGAATGCTTGGATAAAGAACCCTAATTTGTTTGGGTACCATAGACCAAGAGAAGAGATTCGCTTCAGGTATCGAAAGATATTCTTCACGGCTAGCAGGTAAGGTTCGTGTGGATTAGCTTGAAAACTAGCACAATAACAAACATAGAACATTATATCTGGTCGACTTTTTATTAGATACATTAGAGACCCTATCATCTGACGATAGAGGGTCATGTCAGCAGCCGGTTTATACAGAGAAGGTGCTAACTTCGTGCCAAACGCCATAGGAACCTTTACTTTTAAATCTCCCATCATTCCAAACTTGGCAAGAAAAGTCTTCGTGTAAGCCTCTTGATTAACGAAAATGCCTTCAGGTCCCTGTCTAATATTCAAGCCAAGGAAAAAGTTAATAGGACCCATTGAGCTCATTTCAAATTTAGTCTCCATCAACTTCCTAAATTCAGCTGTTAAGCCAGGATTTGTGGAACCAAAGATGATATCATCAACGTAAATTTGAACGATCATAAGGTGGTCACCCTCTTTCTTACGAAAGAAGGTTGGGTCAACCAAACTTTGTTTAAATCTTGACATTTTGAGAAATCAAGTTAGCATTTCATACCATGCCTTTGGTGCTTGCTTGAGACCATAGACTGCCTTATCCAGAATGTAGTAATGATCTAGATACTTCTCGTTCACGAAACCTGGTGGTTGCTCTACATACACCGTCTATTCTAGATCTCCATTTAATAAGGCACAGTTCACATCCATTTAGTTTACTTCAAAGTTCTTGTGTGCAAAATAGGTGAGAAAAACCCGAACCGATTATATCCTTCCTACTGGAGTGAAGGTCTCTTCGTAATCTATGCCTTCTTCTTGACAATAACCTTTCACAACCAATCTTGCCTTATTGTGAATCACATTTCCTTCCTTATCCATCTTGTTCCTGAAAACCCACTTTAGTCCAACTACAGAACTCATTGAGTTCATCCCGCATCGCTTGTACCCAATCAGAATGATCGAGTGCAGTGTTGATCGTCTTCGGTTCAACCTTGGAGAAGAACGAATTAAACATGCAAAATTCCACTTTAGAGAATAGTGCAGTTTGTTTCGCTTTCAGTTGTGATCGTGTGAGTACTTTTTCTGTTGATTCACCAATAATTTGTGTTTATAGATGATCTTTGGTCCATTTGGTGAGAGGAGGGAAATTAGGATCATATGAAGGATCCAGTTCAGCATTCACTTCTTCTTCGAATTCTGACTGAGTTTCATCATCATTTGTATTTGCATTATCCCCATCGAATGATGATACTTCCTCAGCTTCAGGCTCAGAAATCTCCCTCTGTACTTGACTTTCGGTTGGTATTGATGATGATGATGATGATGGGCTCTCCCCTGGAATGGTGAATTTTGGAAGTTTGCTTGTGTCAGTCTGTTCGGTTGTTATCGGTTGTCCATCTGTCATTTTCTTTGCACCATCATCGATTAACTTCTTCAAGTTGTCTACCTTGTTGTCTGCAGCTTTGGATTCAGGGTGAATAGACTTTTTTGGTTCATCAATTAGCAGCATGTATTACTCAAAGAGGTTTGAAATTGGTAATGTAGCTTGAACAGATTTTGGAAATATTTCCTCCACAGAACCTTCGGTTGTCTTCAGTTTCTTGACGTAGTTATCATCGAAGGTGACATAATAGGTCTCTTCAATTTGCTTTGAACACTTGTTCAGAACCCTATATGCTTTGGAGTATAAAGAATAACCCAGAAAGATTCTTTCGTCTGCTTTGACATCAAACTTGTTTCGATGCTCTTCTTAATTGAAGATAAAGCATCTTGAATCGAACACATGGAAAAACTGTACATTAGGCTTTCGGTTGTTCAAGATCTCATAAGGAGTGATGGAGAAACGTTTGTTGAGATAAGATCTGTTCTACGTGTAGCAAGCAGCAGCAATGGCATCAGCCCAGAAATATAGAGGTAGAGAAGCGAAGCTAAGCATGGGTCGAGCCGCTTCACACAAAGATCGGTTCAGCCTTTCGACAAATCCATTATGTTGTGGAGTATATGGAGCTGAGAAGTTGTGAGTTGTCCCTTTCTCTGCAAGAAAATCTTCAAAGTCTTTGTTCTTAAACTCCAACCTGTTTTCAGAGTGTTTTATCCCTTTGTGTTTATAGGTTGTATATCTTTTATGAATTGATATACTTAGCTCACTATAAACAATGCTCTGATACCAATCTGTCACACCCCAAAACCGGAACGGCGGAAACGTTCTGGGGTGGATGACGTCATGTCAAGTATCACAACACATGCATTATAGTAATCAAAGAACAACAAAACATTGCATTAATAGTAATAGTTTTACATTGTTTGCATTACAACAATTCAAAGTAATACAAGCAAATATAATAAGTACAGCAAGGTACTAAGCCGTCTTCATCAACAGCTCCGGGGGTGTACCTGTCTAATGCTAACCTGAGAATACAAGTTATTTGAAAAGCGAGTATCAGCATTTTTACAAATGTTGGTGAGTTCATAAGTATTTAGTGTCATTTTGTCAATTAACTTTATAAAGTAGTAGTTTAAGTGTTTACAGTGCATTAGAGTTCTTTCCAGAAAATCCTATATTTTCTTTAATAAAAGCAGCCTTCTACCAAGACTGGTCAATGTTATGTGGTAAAAAGTCATTTTCCCTAAATTGCTATCATTATCAAAATACTGAATTTGATTATTGAGGAAAACAAACGACATCAGGGAATAACATATGCCTCAGCAGTGAGGACTGCTAACTAAGGCAAGGATATCATAGACTCCAGGAGAGTATCGAACGAACGACACACCTGGTTCAGTCTAACAAGTGGAGATACAGACCCCAGAAGGTACCAAATGAAAGGTACAACTGGTAAGGTCTAAAACAGTGAACAACAGACCCCAGACAGTACCAAATGAAAGATACGTCTTGTAAGGTAAACAGAGAAAACAAACCCCAGACAGTATCAAATGAAAGATACGCCTTGTAAGGTCAAAACAGAGAAAACAGACCCCAGACAGTATCAAATGAAAGATACGTCTTGTAAGGTCGAAACAGTGTGACTCTGAAAATGAATTATCAGCATACAGTGTAAATTGCCGGTGAAATATCGTTACCTTAAAGCCAATGAATTATAAGGTAACCCGGAATACTCGTAACCATACTGACTAGAGTACCAGACGCCCTACAAGCGTCTAAAATATGACATTTGTCACCCGTTGGCTTGGTAGGTCGGGACTGTAGCTAGCAATCTGGGTGCGGGGTTTTCAATCCCATATAGATCTATACACACAATGTCCGCTCTCCCTACAGGAGATTCTGGTTACCAACTAGACGACGGAGAAGGCCGTGTCCTGAAGATGCATCCCAAATAGTGGGTAGAGACTTCCAAATAGTGGGTAGTGTGTAAGTGTTGAACTAGAGGTAGAGACTTCCAAATAGTGGGTAGTGTGTTACTAATGTAAATGTAGAGTAGAAGTAGAGACTCTTAACTGAACGGACTAGAGCATTGTTGTATGTCCATACTGTTGGATAAGTGTCTAAGTCTATAACTATTTTGGTATGTACTTGACCCGATGGTGCATGGTCCTTTTGGGTTGCCTTCACCAAAGCAACTTGATAGGATGAATTATGGAGAGAAAGGATTAAATATGATTTATTAATATATTATGGGAATAATATATTAAAGGAGAAATCATATTGTTTAATTAATATTAGTCAATGTTTAACTGGTAATTAGTTTTGTGACTAAAAGAGATTAATTAAACTTAAGGGACTGGAATTGTAATTATAAGATAATTGCAATTTGGTCCATGGATTGCCTTGTATCAAGGGTTGGACGAATTCTTATGGGAAGCCCACAAGGAAATCGTCCAAGGGCTTGATTAAAGGAGTCTATGGGTTGCTTAGGGCTTAAGCAACCAAATTAGGGTTTCCTTGTTAGATAACCCTAATAGCCTCACTATATATAGATCCCTTAAGGACCAAAAACGTGGAAAAGCTTCTTGCTAGGGTTTCACATGAGTTTTGGAAGCCTCTAACCTCTCTCCTCTTCATCCTCTTGCTTATGGTGTTTGTGAACCATTAGAGGAGTGATACTTGTGACTCTAAGTCTTCCAAAGTCAATACAAGGAGATTTGGGATTGTTATTGCTACATAACAATCAAGGTAACATTATAAACCTATTCTAATATCTAATATGATTACTTGTATGCTAGAATTAGGGTTTATAGTCTTGGATAACTTGCATGTACAATAGAGAAACCTAGATCCAAGCATTAGGGTTTGTATGAGCACATAGGATGTCTTATGACCAAAACCCATCACATACTTGTATACATAATATATACCTAATGAACCAAACGACCGTCGGACGGCCATCCGATCCCTCTAGACCACATCTAGGGATGAAGTCACACATTGATAGGTTAAGAATGTCGGGATCCGTTGTCTGTGAGGAAATGGCTGTTGATTGGGTTCTTCAATCACTTCCTAACTCATATAGTGAGTTCGTAAGAGAGTACTATATGATGAACCGCGACGTGACCCTTATAGATCTCACCTATATGCTTATTGCTGCTGAATCAGCAATGGTTTGGCGCAATAGAAAAGCAAAGTTGATTGGTGAATCTGTCTTCAAGACCTCTATGGATATAGACAATGGCAACGAAAGACATGATATGATCGAAAGTTTGATCATAAGATAAAGTTAATGTCTGAAGTAGTTCCATGTCCTGTTCCAAGAGAGTCAATCTGCTTTTATTGCCATGAGAAAGGGCATTGGAGACGAAGCAGCCCCATTTACCTAAGAGATCTAAGAGATGGGAGAGTCGAAACGTATGGCTCTAATATAGGTAAAATCCATTAACTAACTCTTTTAAGCTTCTATTCTAGATTCTTAATACATAATGTGATAAGATTACAATTGATGTTTTGTAGGATCGAAGAAAAGAAAGGAAGCTTAAGGGAAGAAGTGAGCAGAATCTAACCGTGAAGGAATGGATTTCGATCGCATTTCTCGAAGATTAGATTCTTGAGCTACTACTTAGAGTTAGAATTAGATTGCTAAGAAAGATGTATTAGCATAGTTTTTCAATGAATTGCATTGTAAGGAAAAAAAATTCCGAAATAAAATAAATTTTGATTTTATGCTATTTATTTATCCTTGCAATGGCGTATATGAAAAATTGATGTTTGAATGTTTCTATTATTAGCAATAATGGATTTGGTTCTTATTATGTTATTTATGGAAAGTAGAGAGTTTACCAAATAGGGAGAGTTTCTCATTGCCCAAGTTTCAATTGGACAGAAACTTGGAATCATGCAACTTGGTTGCACGATGAATGAGAAATTTCATATTTGAAAATTAGACAAATTCATTGACAAAGTGTCAAGTGAAGGACTTGGAGATCGAGCACACAAAGTTGCGTGTTGATCAAGTTCACCATAAGAGCAACAAAGATATTCGTCATGATTTACTCAAGGTTTAGTAAATATGATTATACATATAAGATTAAGTATAATTCGGAATTGATTAAAAAGGTTTAAATCAATAGCAAAACAAATAAGAAGAATCAAGTAGGCAGAAAGATAAAAGTTTCTCCATTCTAAGAAGAAGTGAGAGTAGCTTTTATGCTTTATGATAGGTCTTAATGATTAAGAACCATATCTCAATTGATCCTCTAAGTGTGTCTTAGTACAATTGTATGTCTAAGAAGAGGAATCAAGAATTGAAGAAATGGTTAGATCAAAAAGTCAATCATACTTCATTCCAAAACAAGTCTTAGAGTTAAGATTGTGACATTGAGTGGAAAAGTATTAAGAAGGTTTATAACATTCATCAAATGTGGAAAGTTGTGATGTCTTGGATAAGACAAAGACCAACTTGGACCAATTTATGAAGTATTTTGATATGAGCTACACTAACTCTTGGATATTTGTTTGTCAAGAAATGGTTATTGACAAGAGAATCTTATATGTCAAGGAGTAAGTGTGAGTCTTAATGGTCTTGAAAGGTTTCAAGAACAAATCAAATAGACCTTATCGATGATCACTAGCACACGAGTTGAGGTTTACAACCTATCGTGTTGACATTATTTTGTTTCTGTGCCAATCCAATCGAGTTAATTATGCATGTGAGTTCTATGAGTTCTCATTTTGAACGCATAAAAGGCAAAGCACCTTAATCAATGAAAGGTACATTGATAGGAAAGGGTGAGCTGCTTAACTACTTGGAAGACATGGTGGACAGTTGTGCTACCATAAGGCAAGAAATCAAGATTAAGAAAGTTCGGTCCATATGAGTTTGAATTTGTCGTAAACTTTAGTTTTAACAAATTCACATGTATAGGAACACATACACCATTTAAATCTAAGTGTCATAAGATTTCCTCCTTCATGAAAATGATTGTGAGGAAATGCTTTCACTAAGAAAGATTTTAAGAAGATAGTGATTGTAAAATTGCATTCTCAAATTCGATTATGGTTACAGTATCCCTTTCCATAATTTGAATTGTGAGGTTTGGCAATTGTTTACACACACATATGAACTATCTAAGGCAAAAGTGTATAAGTTCAAGAAGCCTTGATAAAAGATTATCAAAGCATTAAGTATTAGAAACATGGACTTAAGAAATTCAATAGGTATTGTCTTTCTGGAAGTTAAGATGTTTATGAATACATGTCGAAGCTAGTGGGAGCATAAGTGTTATGTTTTATAGTAATCATCATGATAGTGGGAGCATAAAAGTTATGATTGTATGATTATTATGGAAAGTATTGCAAGTTGGCAACATTAATTATAGAAAAACAAGAGTCATACCTTGAAAAGTAGTAAGGGTTGTAAAGTTGTTTTGCTATAATTAAGGGAGAGAATATTATGCTTCATTTCGAATCTAAAGGATTAGGTTGAGAAATATTAATAAATTTAGTCAAGGGTACATAGTGTGTTCTTAAAATTTCGATGATGATTACGGCATTCCTCTTCACAATTCGAATTTTGAGAACACAGCAAATAAAACATTATGCGTCGTGTCCCATACACTTCGGGTATAGGATCGATTGTAAATGCTTTAATGTTTGACCATTCTAAAATTTTCCAAATGTCGAGTGCATTTAGAGGGAAAAGGGACTAGAATTGGTTTTGACTAAAATAATTAAACAACTATCAAAGGACAATCCAAAGTTTGACGAGCATTGGTCGCTTGTGAGTAGTTGGAAGCATGGTATTGGATGGACCATATCGATATTATTATGAATAGAAAAGATTCTATTAAGAAAGAGTTGTCATATGGAAAATATGGAAGCGTGTCCATATTGGGAATTGAATATAAAAAATCTATGTCTAGATTAGAAACCTTTATGAAAAAGGATGTTCAAAGGAATGTTCTTTGAGTGAGAGACATCATATCTAAGGAATTGTCTTGTAACAATGTCCGATAGAGGACTTTGTAATATCATTGGCAATAGTCTTTGTGACTTTGGTGCAGTGACATTACGAAAGGATCAATGCATAGAATGTTAGAATCTAGCATATTCTATAAGTAACAAGAATTTGATATTCTTACACTTATGAAAAAAGGATTTGGAGTTGTGAAATGAGAATGATTGGAAATGTGCTCAATTTGGTCTATTTCACAAAGTAAGAACCATAGGTAAACATTGTGTGCATGCTAGGAGCATGGGACAAGTGTAATAATTCAAGTAAGAAGTTGATTACCCGAAATGGAAAATAATGAGTAATCGATATGGTGATAAATAAAAGGTTTTTATTTATACTCAAAGGTTTGAGGCCATATGGGATTAGTATTATTCTTGTGTTTCACATTTGCATGTTTTGACTTCCAGAATAATTGAATTTATTAAGAATAATCGAATTATTCGAACGGGCCACAGTCGTTCATATGTTGGAAGTAGATATGAATGAAGACTGTTGTGAATTGGTGTGTGGATTGTCTAAAAGAGTATTAGACATAAGCAAATGTTTGCTGCAACGTTCATGAGTGCTTATGAATATGATTTGAGCATTGGATTAAACCCACGATCACTTGGATCACTCCATGGATTGTGTCACGAGTGATTGGTGAGACGATAACATCTTATATTCTTGAAACCGAGATGTGTGAGTTGTATCTTGCAAATCGGTTGCACATTGATAATATGTAAACACACTAGTAACTTGGTGTTATAAAACATATTGTTGTGTGTGATTCGGTGAGTGAGTGCAAGCAAGCATTGTATCAAAGTTTATATGTTCCATTTATCCAAAGTAGGATAAAAGCGATATCTTTTGGGGCCCTCGATGATTTAGTGATAACAAACGTAAATGCTCGGCCGGGCTAGGGCTAATTTGATTTGTTCAATTAGTCAGTCCTCATAAATCGGAATCGGGATATAGTACAAAGAGAATGATTTGAAATCATGTCTCATACGATATCTAGAATGGAGGAATATATGATCCCTTATCTAAGGACACGCGTATCTGATAAGATCATAGTTGACAGCGGCGTTGGAAAGCTACGATTGCAGATCAGGATCTGAAGTCATACGCATAATAGTTATTAGACTTATCCAAGTGGGAGACTGTTGGATTAGTGTCTAAGTCCATAACTACTTTGGTATGTACTTGACCCGATGGTGCATGGTCCTTTTGGGTTGCCTTCACCAAAGCAACTTGATAGGATGAATTATGGAGAGAAAGGATTAAATATGATTTATTAATATATTATGGGAATAATATATTAAAGGAGAAATCATATTGTTTAATTAATATTAGTCAATGATTAACTGGTAATTAGTTTTGTGACTAAAAGATATTAATTAAACTTAAGGGACTGGAATTGTAATTATAAGATAATTGCAATTTGGGCCATGGATTGCCTTTTATCAAGGGTTGGACGAATTCTTATGGGAAGCCCATAAGGAAATCGTCCAAGGGCTTGATTAAAGGAGTCTATGGGTTGCTTAGGGCTTAAGCAACCAAATTAGGGTTTCCTTGTTAGATAACCCTAATAGCCTCACTATATATAGATCCCTTAAGGACCAAAAACGTGGACAAGCTTCTTTCTAGGGTTTCACATGAGTTTTGGCAGCCTCTAACCTCTCTCCTCTTCATCCTCTTGCTTATGGTGTTTGTGAACCATTAGAGGAGTGACACTTGTGACTCTAAGCCTTCCAAAGTCAATACAAGGAGATTTGGGATTGTTATTGCTACATAACAATAAAGGTAACATTATAAACCTATTCTAATATCTAATATGATTACTTGTATGCTAGAGTCAGGGTTTATAGTCTTGGATAACTTGCATGTACAATAGAGAAACCTAGATCCAAGCATTAGGGTTTGTATGAGCACATAGGATGCCTTATGACCAAAACCCATCACATACTTGTATACATAATATATAACTAATGAACCAAACGACCGTCGGACGGCCATACGATCCCACCAGACCACATCTTAACGAAGAAAAGGAAATAGGGCGGACGAACCTTCCTAAGTCCTTCAATCATTATTTATATGTACATATACAAGCGCAAACATACATCTAACTACGACTAAGTGTGTATCAAGTAGAAGTGATTCTTGTGAAGTTGGAGTGTCTAAAAAGTGAAGTAGAAGCAGTCGCAAGTGAAGTAGGAGTGTCGAACAAGTATAAGCGTATCACGAAGTAGAGACAACATTAAGTGAACTAAGAGCGTCTATCAGGTATAAGCGACTACAAGTATAAGTGAAATAGAGACAATAACATGTATAAGCGTATCAGGAAGTGAAAGCGTTATCAAGTAGGAGTTTACAGTAAGTGAAAGCGAAGCAGCGGTAACTAACAAGTATAAGTATTCGACGTGAAAGAGAAATTTGATGAAAACCTTGGAAACTCTTTATATTTAGGAAAATCGCATTTTGTATTCTTTGGTAAAATATGTTTGGAAACCTTTGGAAATCTTTCATAAACCAGTTTAAAATGAATTTAGATAAAACAGTATAAGTAATAGTTTTGAAACAACTAAAATCCTTTTAGAAAACCATTATAGTGTCCTACTCGGTAAAACAGTGTACAGTGTCGTAAAATCTTGTGCATGCGGGTTATCAATCACATGTGATTGATATGATAACTGGCATGTTTAACTTGTATTCCCCCCTATAAAACATGTAAAAACATTTAGAAGGTTTATTCAGGGGTATGAACTCACCCGGTGTAAGTAGGTCCGACGAAGGTGCCGTTTGGGCGTTCGGTGTCACGTAAGGACTCGAACACACTCAATGACCTATTTAACATATGATAACATATGTTCACATACAATTAGTATATTAAATACTAATTAAACAAGTATACGCACTCAAAGGAGCGAAAAACACTTTGGTTAAGTGTTTGGGGTGTCCCGGGTAGCGTCTAAAGGTGTGTATGGCTTAGGAATGGAGTTTACTCTCCGAGAGTAAACTCCCAAAGCTTAGTTTACGGCCCAGGGACTACTCACCATGAGTTTACGACCATAAACTCATGGTGAAGGGTTCTAGTGTGTTTAAGGCTTCTAGCTTGTTCATGGAATTATTCTAGGTTCAAATCTAATTGGTATGTGTGGATTTAAAGTGTTTTAAGGGGCTATATGGGAGTTTACAGCCCATGAACCACCCCTATGGGAGTTCAAGGCCGTGAACTCCTATCCTTTGATTTAATGGAATTTTAAAGCCCCTAGATCACTTCTAGTAATTTATTCAAGGCTATAGGGGTGTTTGGGGTTCCAAGGGTGCATTCCTTTAGAGTTTATGGTCCAAATGACCAATCTTTGAGAGTTTACGGCCGTAAGCTCTATGGCTTGGCCGTGAACTCTCATACACCCACAACTCTTGGAGTTTAAGCCCTTAAATCATTCCTAGCATTTTATAAAAATAGTCTAAGGCCATTTGGGGGGAAAACCACATTTTTGGCATGTTTAGGGGTGTTTACGGCCTTGACACATGTCTGGGCCATAAACTCCCTTTACCCCATCATTTCATTGAGTTTAATTGATCTAAACCCAAAAGGACAAGCCCCTAAATTATGTATGAAGTCCAAGGGTGTTTTAGGAGTGTTTTTGGGACATTTAGACAAGGTTTAGAGGTGTTTACGGCCTTGGCATATGCCTGGGCCGTAAACTCCCGTTTATGCCCCCATTTTGTTTGTTTTAAATGCAAACACTCCTAGGCTAAATCCCCAATTTAATTCCAAGCCTTTAGGGTCATTTTGGGGTCATTTTGGCCTCTATTTAGGGGTTTACGGCCTAAGGAGGAGCTTAGGCCGTAAACTCCATTCTAACAGCCTCTAAGTCCGATTTTTGGGCTATAAACACGAATCAATATATTTAGAACAAGCTAGGGTAAGTGGACTTACGATTTAGAAGCGTTTGGTTGCGGATTCGGGGCGAAAACGAGTCTAGAGAGAGAGTATAGAGAGAGAGGGTGGGAAGAGCTCAAATGGAGTTTACTCCCCCTTATATATGGGTGGGAGTTAGAGCTCAGTGGAATTCTACCCAATACTGCCGTTAAACGGGGCTTTTGGTCGCACCCGATTTAGTGGTCGTAATAATAAAACTTAACATTTTCCAAATAAATGGAAATGTGTGTTATGTGTTTTTATTCCCATTTATCACGACTTAACGGCATATTAAATATAAACAAATGAAATGTTTATTTAATTGACGACCTCTAATTAATGGAACTTTTATAAACTGGAATATTCCGTTAACGGTAACGGGGAAATGTAACGGAACAACTTGGGTTGTCACATCATCCCCCCGTTAGAGGGAATTTCGTCCCGAAATTCAGGTCTAGGCAAGGAAGTTGGTATGAATGGCCAAGTAGAGGTAAGAGAGTACTTCCTATACGGTTATCCTCGCATTCCCAAGTGAACTCTAGTCTGTGTTTGTCATTCCAACAGACCCTCACGTATAGGATGCGGATTCCGTCTAGTGTAGCTAGTGGGTTCTAACTGGTGTATCTACAAGGTTAGGGTTCTCAATGGATTCTATCAAGATGAGTGAGGCACGAAGAGTGTTGTCAGGAAATCACATATCAAGTCTAAGAAGTGGATCGATCGAGTGTGAATCTTGTCATATATCCGAAGGTAGTAGCGGCCTGAAAAGGGTTGGACCAAGTCTCCATGGGGATTCTCATATGGTCCTAAGCTCTCGGAATGGTAGAGCTTTTTAGTACTTAGAACATAGTGTACTTCTATGGCAAGATCATCACTGGCGTGATCTCTATTCCGAAGTTCCTAACGTTCTCTCCCGTACTGGTAGTGTAGTCCTTCAGGTTGGTTCTTAGAAAGCTCAGGTGGTCTTTGGTTTCGCGTTTCCTGTCAACTGGTTGATAGAGACTTTCTAGTTCATCGGATGGGTTGCGTATTTGTGGTTATCTGTCTGCTGTAGAGTGTCTATCTCAAGCTTGTGCAAAATGAATCTGCACTAAAGAATCTTGAGATACGGAAACCCTGAGGATCGAGGAGATAAGGTTTCTCCAGATGGGTGTTGGACTATCTCGGGAGGTGGTTCTACTATCTCTGTGTGAGGTAGTATTCGTGGAACACCTAATAGTCCAAGGATTCTCCAAGACCTTGGTTTATCCTAGTGCATAAAGTGTATGTTCCTGCATAACCCTTCGACTAACACCAGGGCTGGTGTCAAGTCTATAATCTCTTCGGGACCTGGGTCACGAGGCTTAATGCAACCACTTTCGCACTTGACCAAGTATTCTTGGTTGCGAATGTTATCCTGTGGATTCTCGGTATTCTAGCGTTCACTTCGGAGAATGAAGTCTATCGTTTACAGGGCGACGACGATTTCCTTCATACGAGAGGATGGAGGATGATAGGCACTACCTGTCTATAACAGGGTGGGCAATGTGCCTGAGTAGTGCGAGAATATATTGCAACTACTCTTCCGAAGGTTCTGAGTTTCCTCGGTCTAGGTCAATTCTAGTGAGTATAGGGTCTCATCACTCGGAACTTTACTAGCTTAACCCGCAGTGATTCTCTTGACCCCGGCTCCAATGCTATGGAATAGGGTGAAAGTGTTTTGCGAAGAGGTTCGTGGTAGAGATCATGCTTGGCTTAACCACCAGTACTTGGTGTATGCAAGCAGTATACAATTGAGGTCAGCAGGATGTTCAGCTGTGCGACTCAACCCCAAACCCACAACCCAACGAGGAACAGGGAGTAGGGAGGAAACACACAGCTTAAATCTTTTTGATCTCGATTATATACCACCTTTACGCATATACCTGGTTATGGTGGTCATTCCTTATGAGTTCTAATCTCTATGTTTACGAACCTGACGTGCGAGGTGCGAAGGGTCTATTTGGGGAAACTATGAAGTACGCTTCGGATGGTTATCATCTTCTAGAGTATCTACAGTGTCTTTCGCTTCGGTTTCCATCTGACTACGAGGGGTCAGTCAACGGCGCGGGGTACCCACTCTTGGGTACTTCGGAAGGGTTGAGATAAGAGGGACGATTGACGGATTGCATTAGGTTTGATTTATTTGTGTTAGGTTTAGGTACGGGAGAACCTTTATTTGCCGACATGGCTACGGGGAAAGTTCTTTCTACACAGCACTAAGAATGTACACATGGTTGCACGAAGTCGAACCATGATCAATAGAGTCGTCGAAGTTGGCACAATCCGACATGATATATAATGAAGATCGATAGAGTCATGTGCCGAATAGGCACACAAGTTCTAGGCGTCTCAGGTTTCGTCCTATGTATCACTACCGCGGATACATGGACCGATAGACTCGACGCGGAACTATAAAGGGTCCTAAGTGTTTCCGAATAGAGTATCTTTTCATGAAGGAATTCTCACAAGGCATTTCTATAATCGCCTCACATAAACTAGTCATGTATATTTAAGGTGGGGAGGACTGTTAACTGAGCGACCCCGCCCTAAATCCACAACCAAACGAGGAACAGGAAATGAGGCGGCATTCGCTCACTCTAGGTCTGTCCATCTTAAATATACATGGCCGTAATGTATATGTTTAGCCATTATAGTTTTACCTGATGAATTTTTAAATTCTATAACAGTGCTGCGACTTTCGCCCTACTGGAAGAATTTACATTTGAATTAGTCTTTTATTGTCTTTAGTTTAGTTATCTAGGATCGAGAGACGTACCAAAAATCTACTAGGTTCCGTGATGCTTCTCCCTAAGCATTAGAGTTAGACTCCTCTTGTGTCCTTGTCTTTCCCTTCGGTTGGGCAGTCCTTCTTGAAGTGTCCACTCTCACCACATAGACAACAAACTGGATTGGTCGTCACATTGGTAATTGATGCAATACGCTCCACTGGAGCTCTGCATACACGAGCAGTATGCCCCTTCACGTCGCACCTAGCACATAAGAGTTCCCGGCAGGCACCATGATGATGGTAGTTGCACTTGCTGCAGTGGGGAAGGTTTCCTAGGTATGGTCTTCTTGAGGTCGGGAGGGAAGGATTGACAGGGGTATAGACTGCCTCAGCTCGTCGCCTTTCAGAAGGTCCTTGAGCCGAGATACTTCCCTCCTCAATCTTGAGTTTTCTCTTTAGTGGGTTCGGTGAACGTTTTTGGGTGACTGGGTATGAAAGTGTTGGTTGCAGCTGTCCATTACTAGGATCGGAATTCACGATAGGGCTCTTACTAACATTGGCGGTGTCAGCATTCAGGTGAGCCATGACAGCTGCTACGGCTGCTGAGACTGCAGCTTGGAACGTAGCTTCATCGAATAAGAGAGCAGGTTTCTTGCTTGTGGATTGGTTACGCTTCTTCGGTGGCATGGTTTTCCTACACGGAAAGGAATAAAAGGTAATGAGAGATGATGGTTAACCCTGGACATTTCTGTCCTGAACGTATTAGGCATAAATTTTCCCATGCCTCAGGTACTGGTTGTCTGAGTGTCGACCTACATCCCTATGATGTAGTCCTGGTAATCGAAGTAGGAGTATGAGTATCGGAAAAAGGCTATAAGATGCGAGTCGTTCCTACTAAGTTACCTTTATACTGGGAAAGGTCTCACTCTCCGGCCTGGAGAGATTTGAGAACGGTTCGGAACGAAACTGCGGAAAGAGAGGCTCACAAGGGCAAATGACTAACTTCTCTCAATAGAGATGCGGGGATCTGCCATAATCGTGTATCTGACAACGGGAAACGACGATTTTACCTAACACATAGCGTGAGTAGTGTAACCACTAACTCACTAAATTGTATTATTTTATGGGTGTATTAGCATGACGAACACGAGGAAAAGACAATTCCCGGGTTCCATGTACTGGCTCCCTTGGTCTGCCTCGTATCTTTGACTGGTATCGGCATTGGTTTCCTTCGGGTAGTTTCCTAGGGTTCTCTTCTCGTATGGACATATTGAATTTATACTCCGCCTTCCTTCTGATTCCAACTCTGGGTGTCATCACTTCATGATGGATGACTGGGAATCTCCGAAGTTTAGGCGAGTTTCTCACCGATGTCCCTAAAAGATATAGGCACTTGGTGAATTCAATAGTCTCGACCTAGTTCATTCGTTTCGTAGCTGGAAATCTTCTCAATGAACTTCTTCGGGGTCGGACTCAACTCTTCTGTTAAGCACTGAAGTGGATAGGGTTTTCTACAGGGTTTGTGCGAGAATGGAAATGTCTAAAGAATCCTAAGAGATTATTAACATTTCATTGTATGATCCATATCGAGTCCTGCTACGATTACACAGGGTATACAAATCATATATAGTTTAGATCCAATAGGCCTTCGAAGATGTGATACTACTCTAGAACCACATCCCAACGAGGAAAAGGAAGTAGAGCGAAACCACACATTCTTAGCCTATGGGATCCTTATTATATATAACCTTGGGAGTACACCCTCTGTAGTCGTAGGTATATCAATAAGGATCTTTTTAGTTATTCACGCAAGGTTGGTTATGGATTCTAAAATACCCCTATGGTATTTTAATTCTTGTTTGATTCTTATCTTCTGATTATGATTTTGGGATTAGTGTGAATCTTTTAGTGTTCCAAAATACTCCTATAGTATTTTAACTTTATGTTTGGCTCTACCATTCCTAGTTGGTAAGTTTCAGACCTGTTGCAACACCACTATCACTCCCAAGCACACGTTCATCGCATCTCGAATAAATGTAGTTGATCAGGTTACATTTATTCCAGCTTACGATTACATAACTGCCCAGGTTTGACGGTAATGCTCAACATCCGAAGACTTTTATTCTTGTTGTTCTTGTGATACTTGTGTTCGAGTGTTTATGTTTTGGATGTTATTATACTTTGGTAAAATATGGTTATATTTTAAAGTATAATTCTTGGTCAGAGTGTTTTATCCCTTTGTGTTTATAGGTTGTATATCTTTTATGAATTGATATACTTAGCTCACTATAAACAATGCTCTGATACCAATCTGTCACACCCCAAAACCGGAACGGCGGAAACGTTCTGGGGTGGATGACGTCATGTCAAGTATCACAACACATGCATTATAGTAATCAAAGTACAACAAAACATTGCATTAATAGTAATAGTTTTACATTGTTTACATTACAACAATTCAAAGTAATACAAGCAAATATAATAAGTACAGCAAGGTACTAAGCCGTCTTCATCAACAGCTCCGGGGGTGTACCTGTCTAATGCTAACCTGAGAATACAAGTTATTTCAAAAGCGACTATCAACATTTTTACAAATGCTGGTGAGTTCATAAGCATTTAGTGTCATTTTGTCAATTAACTTTATAAAGTAGTAGTTTAAGTGTTTACAGTGCATTAGATTTCTTTCCAGAAAATCCTATATTTTCTTTAATAAAAGCAGCCTTCTACCAAGACTGGTCAGTGTTATGTGGTAAAAAGTCATTTTCCTTAAATTGCTATCATTATCAAAATACTGAATTTGATTATTGAGGAAAGCAAACGACATCAGGGAATAACATATGCCTCAGCAGTGAGGACTGCTGACTAAGGCAAGGATTTCATAGGCTCCAGGAGAGTATCGAACGAACGACACGCCTGGTTCAGTCTAACAAGTGGAGACACAGACCCCAGAAGGTACCAAATGAAAGGTACAGCTGGTAAGGTCTATAACAGTGAACAACAGACCCCAGACAGTATCAAATGAAAGATACGTCTTGTAAGGTCAAATAGAGAAAACAGACCCCAGACAGTATCAAATTAAAGATACGCCTTGTAAGGTCAAAACAGAGAAAACAGACCCCAGACAGTATCAAATGAAAGATACGTCTTGTAAGGTCGAAACAGTGTGACTCTGAAAATGAATTACCAGCATACAATGTAAATTGCCGGTAAAATACCGTTACCTTAAAGCCAATGAATTATAAGGTAACCCGGAATACTCGTAACCATACTGACTAGAGTACCAGACGCCCTACAAGCGTCTAAAATATGACATTTGTTACCCGTTGGCTTGGTAGGTCGGGACTGTAGCTAGCAGTCTGGGTGCGGGGTTTTCAATCCCATATAGATCTATACACACAATGTTCTCTCTCCCTACAGGAGATTCTGGTTACCAACTAGACGACGGAGAAGGCCGTGTCCTGAAGATGCATCCCAAATAGTAGGTAGAGACTTCCAAATAGTGGGTAGTGTGTAAGTGTTCAACTAGAGGTAGAGACTTCCAAATAGTGGGTAGTGTGTTTCTAATGTAAGTGTATACTAGAGGTAGAGATTCTTAACTGAACAGACTAGAGCATTCCTGTATGTCCATACTTGTATACATAATATATAACTAATGAACCAAACGACCGTCGTACGGCCATCCGATCCCACCAGAACACATCTCAACGAAGAAAAGGAAATAGGGCGGACGAACCTTCCTAAGTCCTTCAATCATTATTTATATGTACCTATACAAGCGTAGACATACATCTAACTACGACTAAGTGTGTATCAAGTAGAAGTGATTCTTGTGAAGTAGGAGTGTCTAAAAAGTGAAGTAGAAGCGGTCGCAAGTGAAGTAGGAGTGTCGAACAAGTATAAGTGTATCACGAAGTAGAGACGACATTAAGTGAAGTAAGAGCGTCTATCAGGTATAAGCGACTACAAGTATAAGTGAAATAGAGACAATAACAGGTATAAGCGTATCAGGAAGTGAAAGCATTATCAAGTAGGAGTTTACAATAAGTGAAAGCGAAGCAGCGGTAACTAACAAGTATAAGTATTCGACGTGAAAGAGAAATTTGATGAAAACCTTGGAAACTCTTTATATTTAGGAAAATCGCATTTTGTATTCTTTGGTAAAATATGTTTGAAAACCTTTGGAAATCTTTCATAAACCAGTTTAAAATGAATTCAGATAAAACAGTATAACTAATAGTTTTGAAACAACTGAAATCCTTTTAGAAAAACATTATAGTGTCCTACTCGGTAAAACAGTGTACAGTGTCGTAAAATCTTGTGCATGCGGGTTATCAAACACATGTGATTGATACGATAACTGGCATGTTTAACTTGTATTCCCCCCTATAAAACATGTAAAATATTTAAAAGGTTCATTCAGGGGTATGAACTCACCTGGTGTAAGTAGGTCCGACGAAGGTGCCGTTTGGGCGTTCGGTGTCACGTAAGGACTCGAACACACACAATGACCTATTTAACATATGATAACATATGTTCACATACAATTAGTATATTAAATACTAATTAAACAAGTATACGCACTCAAAGGAGTGGAAAACACTTTGGTTAAGTGTTTGAGGTGTCCCGGGTAGCGTCTAAAGGTGTGTATGGCCTAGGAATGGAGTTTACTCTCCGAGAGTAAACTCCCAAAGCTTAGTTTACGGCCCAGGGACTACTCACCATGAGTTTATGGCCATAAACTCATGGTGAAGGGTTCTAGTGTGTTTAAGGCTTCTAGCTTGTTCATGGAATTATTCTAGGTTCAAATCTAATTGGTATGTGTGGACTTAAAGTGTTTTAAGGGGCTATATGGGATTTTACGGCCCATGAACCACCCCTATGGGAGTTCACGGCCGTGAACTCCTATCCTTTGATTTTATGGAATTTTAAAGCCCCTAGATCACTTCTAGTAATTTATTCAAGGCTATAGGGGTGTTTGGGGTTCCAAGGGTGCATTCCTTTAGAGTTTATGGTCCAAATGACCAATCTTTGAGAGTTTACGGCCGTAAGCTCTATGGCTTGGCCGCGAACTCTCATACACCCACAACTCTTGGAGTTTAAGCCCTTAAATCATTCCTAGCATTTTATAAAAATAGTCTAAGGCCATTTGGGGGGCAAAAACCACATTTTTGGCATGTTTAGGGGTGTTTACGGCCTTGACACATGTTTGGGCCGTAAACTCCCTTTACCCCTTCATTTCATTGAGTTTAATTGATCTAAACCCAAAAGGACAAGCCCCTAAATTATGTATGAAGTCTAAGGGTATTTTAGGAGTGTTTTTGGGACATTTAGACAAGGTTTAGAGGTGTTTACGGCCTTGGCATATGCCTGGGCCGTAAACTTTGTTTTATGCCCCATTTTGTTTGTTTTAAATGGTCAAACACTCCTAGGCTAAATCCCCAATTTAATTCCAAGCCTTTAGGGGCATTTTGGGGTCATTTTGGCCTCTATTTAGGGGTTTACGGCCTAAGGAGGAGCTTAGGCCGTAAACTCCATTCTAACAGCCTCTAAGTCCGATTTTTGGGCTATAAACACGAATCAATATGTTTAGAACAAGCTAGGGTAAGCGGAATTACGATTTGGAAGCGTTTGGTGGCGGATTCGGGGCGAAAACGAGTCTAGAGAGAGAGTATAGAGAGAGAGAGGGTGGGAAGAGCTCAAATGGAGTTTACTCCCCCTTATATATGGGTGGGAGTTGGAGCTCAGTGGAATTCTACCGAATACTGCCGTTAAACGGGGCTTTTGGTCGCACCCGATTTAGTGGTCGTAATAATAAAACTTAACATTTTCCAAATAAATGGAAATGTGTGTTATGTGTTTTTATTCCCATTTATCACGACTTAACGACATATTAAATATAAACAAATGAAATGTTTAGTTAATTGATGACCTCTAATTAACGGAACTTTTATAAACTGGAATATTTCGTTAACGGTAACGATGAAATGTAACGAAACAACTTGGGTTGTCACATTCTCATTGGTTGGTCTAGGACCGATACCATCCTTTCGGTTTCTCTTCCCTTGAGGACTGAAACTTCTTTTTCGGCTTCCTTGATTCTGGGGACCGAAACTCTTGATTCGGTTGTTTTCATTATGTTGAGCGCGAGAAGCTGAGTTTGCTTTTTCTTATTCCTTTGACTTAGAGGTCTTTTCGTAGCGAACCTAATTAGGGTTTTGAGATCGCCAAAACTGTTTCCTTTCAATGAGATTCTTCTTGTATCTCAAATTACATTGATGCTTTCTTTCTAACACCTATTTTGGAGTTTTGTGGATGTTGGCGTTTTGCATCGTTCTTTGAGCATGAGTTTCGCTTGACACCATGATCGGTTCGCTTGAAGGAATTTTGGTACCACTTGTGCTTGGCACATCAAGGTGTGTAGGTTTATTAAGTGGTTCTGCCACATACCTACCTTTGACCCTCTATGATGTTTTCTTAGATAGACCTACTGTTTCATCGGCATTATCAATCGGTGTTGACCAGAAAAACTCATCACAGCCATTAGCATTATCTTCTTCTACTAATGTTGTCAGTTCGGCTGTCTATTGCTGAGTAACTCCTTTAACTGTATAAACTTGATTTGGAGTTGTATGGACCTCTTGATATACAACAGCCTTTTCCTTGAGGACTTTGGTCTTGTCTTTGGACAAACGTGCGAACTCAACAGAATTTTCAGAATTAAGATTTTTGTTGATTTCAGGTTCGCTCTTGACAAATTCGGAACAGTCCACCTCATTTTCTACATATATTTCACTTATATCATCATCCTCATTGAATTCATAAGTGTTTTCAATATCAATTTTATTTTCTGAACTCAACTTGGTATTCAAAGAGTCAAATTTCTGTACAGTTTCAGTTTTGATATTTAATCTGTCATTTTCATCCAACAAATTTTTTTGCATGTCCTTATGGTCTTTTGACTTTATGAAGGACTCTATTTTTTCAAGACCAATTTTGTAAGCGGGAGAGATATCATCAGAAGAAACAACGTTTTCACAGTTATATGCATCGGCATCAATTTCATCCTCCTTTAACTCAAGGAAGGGTAAAATCATACGATGTATCTTCTTACCTATATCACAATCAAGATGAAATTGAGTAATGTTGGAATATAATTGTTTAGCAACCAAACAAAAAACATTGCGTTGTTTTAAAAGCTTTAAATTATCTCTTTTCAAATAAATTGTTTCATCCATAGACCTAATCAACTCCTTCTCCTTTTTCTCAATCCAAATACGCCTCTCCTCACTCTTCGATGATACCCTGCTAATTTGATCAGTTAGGTTAGAGTTTGTGACGCGATTTTGAGTTAAGCTACCACTTATACTAGAAAATTTAGATTTTAATACATTTAGTTCTTTTTCATAGTTTGTGATGGGGATTTGTAAAGAAACCAGAATAGATTGTACCTGCTTGATCAACTCATTGCATTCGTTGATCTGCTCACTGACAGGTTTCTCTGAAAAACACTTGTCTTCTCGCTCTTTCGCTTCGTCTAGTCCCCCATCAGTGGTATAGCCTCTTATTTGTGACACCCCAGAGGTTAACATTAGACACTTTCCTGCAACTTCCTCTTCTTTTACCAACAAGGCCCTGCCATGAGTGGGCTTCCTCACTTCTTCATCTTTAGAATCTGTGGACCAAACTTCAACACTGCCGAACTCATCGTCAACAGTATTTCCCTACACAATAAGAGCATTCATAGTGTTATTAGATCCAGCTTTCTTCTTCTTGATTTCCTCGAATCGTCATATGAGGTTCGCTTCCTCGTCATTATCGTCATTCTTTTCTAACATCTTTCTCAACATACAATCTTTGGCGAAGTGATTTTTTCCTCCACAGTAGTGACAATTAAAACCTGAGTCACCACCAAGTTTTACGTCCTTCTTTGGTTCTTCAGTCTGAGAAACACTCTTCGGTTCCTCCCTCGCTTTCTCTGTATGGTAGCTTCCCTGCCAGTTTCGGTTCTTATTAGCTGGGAACCTTCTTTTAATGAACTTCTTATGATTTGACACCATCAAAGCATAATCTTCACTTATTAGATCATATTCAGAGAGATCTAAATCTTCTTGTTCTTCAACAGCATTCTTTCCTTTGGAGATTAGGGCCAAGGACCCCATGCTAGAAACCACGTTCGTTTCTTTAGTCATTGCACTCTCATGTGACTTTAATATTCCCACCAGTTTTGCCAGAGAATAAGCCTTGAATTGTTCATGTGCCTTCACAGTAGACACCACAACCATCCATTCGGGTCTAAGGCCATTCATGAATGTGACCTTCTGTTCAATGACTTTCCTTTCAATCTCATGCTTTATCATCTTACTAGGGAGATGATTAAAGAAATCGAAGGCTTGAATAAGCTTCTCTTCGGACTTCTGCTTGAAGTCACCAAATTCTGAGAGAAATAATGTTTGGATTGAATGCTCAAGATCTTATTCTGAAGAGTACAGTTCCTTCAACCTGTCCCAAATTTCTTTCACTGTTGTGCATGAGCTTACCAACCGAAACGTGTCCGATTGTAAAGCGAACCTTATCATCCTTAAAGCTTTGATGTTGCACTGAAACTTTTCCTTCTCATCTTGAGGTATGTCTTTCACATCATTGACGAGTTGATTGTACTCCTTTTGAGTTTTAACAATTCTTGAAGTGCTTGAGTGAGCGAATGGACCTACAATAATCGTCTCCCAGATTAGGTATCCATTATCTTCTAAACCAATCACGTACTCTTATAAGTGATGCGTCCAGACTTCATAATCTTGAGTATATAATATAGGAATCCTTGTCATCGATCCTATACTGTTGGAGATATTGATTGGGTTTGTCTGAGAATCTTCCATGGACATGATAATATTTGTTCAAAAACCTGCTTAAGATCAGACTTGTACATAACGTTAGGGTAAGATTGACTATTAAAGAACTGCGTCAATAGCAGATGACGGCTCTAACAATATCGATCAAAGCAGAAAAACCCTTAGATCTTCTTCAACAGAAGAGATTTGTATGGATTACACAGTCTCCTGCTCTGATACCAATTGATGAGTTGAAAACTCTTAGATCGATTAGATCTTCAACAGGTTAATCAATAAAAACAAACAAACACAATAAATACGAGATGGAATCAAAGTATTGCTTAATGATTCAAAAATAGTCACGCCTCAGCAGAGCTCGATCAAGAACTTCCACTGTAGAGGCGAGCTAGGGTTTGTAGTACAATTATGAGAATAACAAATGAAAGCGATAATTGCAAAGGATGGATTCATGCACCTTAAATACTAAACCCTAATAAAAATAAACACGGTTGGACAGGCCCAAACCGGTAACAAAACTGGGCAGAGGAGTAAGGCAAAGACGCAACACTTCACGCTCCCAACATAAACATCTCACTACTACCCGACTGACCCCTCACGACTCATCCATGAAACTTCCACTAACCCTGCAGCACTCACGTATGCTAGCCATACATAACACTAGACCCAATAGACATTCGAATATCTGATCCTACCCTAAGCCCTTGATCAAACAAGAACAAGAAATAAGGCCAAACCAAACATTCTCAGGCTATAAGATCTTATTTATATAAAACCAGAATGCATACACTAAGCAACTACATTAATTATGTCAATTTCATAAAATAAAAGGACCTAGACTATCAGGCATCATATAATCAGGCAATTCTATCATGCAATTCTTGAAGATCCCTAGCCTATCATTAGCATTTTGTTCTATCATATCACAATATCAAATAATAGCATGGTATTTTGGGGTCTACTTACTGGCTCCGGCTGATAGTACACTTTGCATCCTCCCTTATTATTTTGAAAACCATTTTGAAAATCTTTTCCATAATTTGAGACTTGATTCACACGAATGTTCCTCCAATTCACTCAAACCAAAGCCTTGATACCAACTTGTAACACTCTTAAAATTTTTAAAAATTTTAAACTTTTTAAATAAACGCAAAACCATTATGCATTATAATTTCTTTTCAAAATGAGTTTCATATCAATGTTTTCCCATAAATCATAACATAAACATGAGGAGGTGCACGATCAAGCCTTTGCCTTCCTTCAATCACCTAAAGTACCTGAAACATAACCAAAAACCGTAAGCCCAAAGCTTAGTGGGTCTTCCCCAAAATACCACTACATAAACATAACCAATAACAACATGCATAATGAGCCTTCAGCCTGACTGGTCGGCATCGCAAGGCCTTCAGCCTATCTGGACCGCTCTCGATCCTCCGGCAGGACTAGACCACCTTGCAGGGCGTACAGCCTATGCGGACCGTTCGTCAGGCCTTCGGCCTAACCAGACTGCCTAGTAGGCCTCCAGTCTATCCGGACAGCCCCGGGTCTGTTGGCCTACAATACAAAGCAGGACCGCCTCAACCCAACCACACACACATATTTTGACATATACATAACTCATCACTACATAGTCAATTAACAGGCAGGCACAGATCATACAGATCAATAAGCATAATATCATCCTATCTACCAGGATTCATATCCAACAGATCACAACAGCATCTCAACATTCTATCTACCAGGATAACAATACAAGAGGGGCCGATATTGGTGCCATTGACCCATAAGTATAATGAGGAAAACTCTCCTCGCACTAACGTATCAAACAGAACCTCTGGCCGCTAGCTCATGAAAACCTCAAACTATCACAATAAATAAACCTCCAATTAATAATTGGATTATCACCTCAAATCCCTTAACTCATAATTGTTAATTAACTGTTCCTTAATTGGGCTAAAGCCCAAATCCAATTTTGATCCAAAAAGGTCCAAATATACAAGGCCCATAATTGGCCTAATTTTCCAAATTGGGCCCAATTCCTTTTTGGGCCTTATCCTAAGGTCTAGCTTTCTAATTGGACCAACACTCATACTCAGACAGTCCAACAAGGGCCCAAGACAAGCTGGCCCAAAGATGTCCCAAAATCGCAGCCCAGCTCGCAAAGCCCCATCAGAAGACGTACGATGGGCGTACTCTGAAACTACGCGGGGCATATGTGAGCCTCACATTGATTGGAAACGGGCGATTTGACTGCGTACGAGGGGCGCACTCCCCTCTACGTGGGGTGTACCTTCATAGAGTTCAAAACTCTAATAAGTTCTTAATGGATTAAGCACTTAAGCCCAAATTCAAGATTCGTCGACCAAATGTATCTCAGAACCAAAAAGTCTCAAACTTTAAGACTTTGGACGTCCAAAAAGTCCTTAATACATGATCTTAATCCATTAAGACCTCCTATAAGCAGCATGAAGCCAAACTAGCCAAAGGGACCTCATTTTTATAACTTAGAACCATTCCTAGGGTTTGAAAGGGCAACTTAAAACATCCAAAACAAATCATGCACAATATTGGGACTTTTGGGACAAGAAGAGTACCAAAAATCTATCAACAAGATCTATACAATACAAGCACAAGGGCAGGAGCTTTTTACCTTCTGGAGCTTCTAAATGACAAGATGATCCCAGATCTACAAGCTTGCTTCACTCTCCAAACACCTTGATGCAACTTCTTCTTCTTTAACCACACAACAAACACACTCTTAGCTCACACACACAAAACAAAAGCTAGGGTTTGCTAAAAACGATCTCAGGTCATGGAGGCTGAAAGGATGGGGAAAAGGGTTCATTATGCGATATAAATACCCTACAAGCCCTAAAAGTTAGGGTTGCATCCAGACATACGTACGCCCTGCGTACATATGCATACGCCCACCTTACTAGGCACACCCTAGTACACCTAGCGTACACCCCCCCCCCCTTCAACCAAAATTACCAAAATGCCACTAGGGCCGACTCCAAACAGCTCCAAGGGCCAAAATGTCACCAATGAAATACCAAGAAAAGGATTCAAAAATATCTAAAAACCAAGATGTTACATTTTTCTTATATTCATATTTATTAAACTTTTAATTATATACGTAGTATAAGGTGCATTTCAAAGCATTTTAAAATAGCAAGGGTTTAATCTTCTAATAAACTAAACTTTTAATTTGATTAAATTTAAACCATTTTATGGATTTATTAATTATTTTTTAATTAATCACTTAATTAAATGAACAATAAGATCCATAAGGATGTATTTTAAACTTTTTAAAATACCAAATATTTTTTGACATTAATTATTAGTTCAATTAATATCTAGATTTATTTATACAAAAATAATCATCTTAATCAACAACAACAATTAATTAAGTCAAAAACTTATCTCCAAAATTCTAGGCTTTTAATTTATCATCATAGATACACCAAATCAAATTTGGAGGATAAGTATAGCAAGTAATTATCATATAAAAAGAAAATTAGGCGCAAAAATTTGGATTTGACAGCCCACCACGTCGTGGTAAACATTACCACGTCGTGGCAGAGAAAAATCAAAGAACATCATGTTGTAGTAAAGGTCACCACGTCGTGGTGTCAGAACAAAATAGCGATTATGTTATGCTTCTCGTCCAAGTTCATGTGAGTATCAATTCAATAGAAAACTAAACCTACTCTCTGATACCACTTATGGGTTTTAAGCATAACAAACAAACCTATCTGTGCCTGCTACCCTAAATAATTTTTTCTACGTTTTCTCTAATTGGATATACAACAACAACGAGAATGTAGAAACCCTAGTGTAAC
This sequence comes from Lactuca serriola, assembly GCF_051521515.1. Taxonomy (NCBI): domain Eukaryota; kingdom Viridiplantae; phylum Streptophyta; class Magnoliopsida; order Asterales; family Asteraceae; genus Lactuca; species Lactuca serriola. The sequence continues at coordinate 89,331,560 of NC_136416.1, read as the reverse complement.
ATCCCGTATATTAAATACGTAAATGGATATGGGTTAATATGAATAGTGGCCTAAAATCAATAATATTTAGCGGGGTGTTGGTTTCGGGGAGCCAAATAATATAATTTGGACTTTCGAGGGTTAAAGTGTACTTTCAGGATTTATTTCGTAAAGATTTTTAGAAGTCAAGGTGTGTTGGGTAATTATTAGGACTTATTATGAAGGGAATTGTGAGAAGGAAGGATTGAATGTGTCAAAATTGAGACCATGGGGGGTTAAAAGATAATTTTCGGATTTGTCTTGCAAATAAATCTCAAAGTGGAGGGTTATATGGTAACTATTGGATTTAAGTTGAATAAGAAACGATGGATAGGGACCAGAAGTGAATAATAGAGCATAACTTGAATTTGACACAGGATTAAACCTGTGCCTTCCCCTCGTCACAACAGGAAACTCTAACCTAGAAGACTTTCAGCCGTCGCCATTCACGATTCCTCAGCCGCCATCTCCTTCTATCGTCCATTTCCGATCAGTCGTATCCAAGTCGACCGCCACCTTCCTACCTGTTACGTCGTCGAACACCACCACAGTTGTGTTGTCGGAGCTCGTGAGCAACTGGAGAACCACCAAAGACCATGGAACTCACTACGGGCGTCGATGGGTGGGTCACGATCAACTGGAAACACTCGGTAAGATTAACTCCCCTCCTCTCCTTCGTCCCTTTCTGACTGGTTGATGTTAGATGCAACAATGCTGCCTTCGGTGGCCTTGGCCACGGTTTTCGTGTTTTTCGACAGCGTTAGTCGTCGGTTCGGTGGCTGAGGGCTATGCTTCTCGTTGTAATTTCACATGTGATGTTGCTAGAACTCAAAAAGAGTGTTGGTCGGAGGTTAGCACACTACCATGGCAGCCCACCATGGAGGATGTCGTTTTCTGACACTCATTGCCGCCACCAGCCATCGTGTGGGGGGTGGTTGTATGTATGTGAAGTATGGTGTGTGAGTATGTGTATTCTATAGATAATTGTGGTATCAATTTCTTGGTCCAAGATGAAGAAAAAACCACCACCGCAATCGTGAGGTGGTGGCTGTCGTCGTGAGCCACCGTCAACCGCCACCGCCTGAGGTGGCAGTGGATGGTGCTCGGCATTGTGAGATCCTAATTGGCCCAAGTGCTTGATTTGTACATAGTTGGATGGTGATTGGGTTGGAAACCCTAATTAGGGTTTAGAAAACCCTAATTTTGGGTTTGTTAGTTTGGATTTTACCGGGACCCGCAGTTGGATTGTTAGATTGATATTATGAATTGTGTTCGACTACATTGTGAGAATGGGCTAGTGGAGTGATGGACTTAATGGGTTAAGTGAGAAACACTTAACCCAAATCGTCATTTTATGTGAATACCCTAATTTTGCTTGGGCCTTGAGTTAGGCCTTTCTATTAGGCTTTGGTGTTTGGGCTATTGATGGGCCATCCAATAGCAATCAGATGGACTAGAATATTTAGATGGGCTTTAGGGTAAGGCCCATATGAGGTTTTGGGCCCAATTTGGAATACTGAGCCATAGTTAGGCCATTGGTGGACCTTTGAGGACCGATTTGGTATCGGGCCTTGGTAGGCCCAATGGGCTTGGGTTATTTATGGGATGGGTTGGTGGACCATGTTTAGACCTAATATGTGAAGGTTTGCTCTTAGATCCTAATGGGGTTATTTATAGGTTTGGCTCAGTGTTAGAAGTTGGAGTACAACAGTAGCATTTATAGGATTTGTTCTCCATTTGAAAGTCTTCTCACTATTCTTACCGGTGTGGTAATTTATGTGTGACCGGAGGGTCTTATTCGTGTTATTGACCGGAGGGTCTTAGTACATGATCGATTGGAGGGTCTTGGTACATTATTGACCAGAGGGTCTTAGTACATTATTGATTGGAGGGTCTTGGTACATTATTGACCGGAGGGTCTTAGTTCATTATTGACCGGAGGGTCTTAATTGTTTATACTGTCATGTGTGTTATCGTGCATACTGTCTTTGTGACTTATGTTGTTATATTATTTTGTGTATATGTTGAACCTATGTGCTTATATTGAGTTATGTGATATTATGCATTTTGTCGTTATGATGTGTGCTATATTATTCTAAGCCTTATTGAGTTGTGACCGGAGGGTCCTACCCGAGTTGTGAGACACGAGGGTCTTCACTAAGATATCGGAGGGTCTTAGTACATTATTTATCGGAGGGTCTTAATTGTTTATACTTTGATATGTGTTATCGTGCATCCTGTCTTTGTGGCTTATGCTGTAATATTATTCAGTGTATATGTTGAACCTATGTGCTTATATTGAGTAATGTGATATTATGCATTTTGTCGTTATGATGTGTGGTATATTATTCTGAGCCTTATTGAGTTGTGACCAGAGGGTCCAACCCGAGTTGTGAGACACGAGGGTCTTCACTAAGATGCCGGAGCGTCTTAGTACATTATTGATCGAAGGGTCTTAATTGTTTATAATGTGATATGTGTTATCGTGCATACTATCTTTGTGACTTTTGTGTATATGTTGAACCTATGTGCTTATATTGAGTTATGTGACATTATGCATTTTGTCGTTATGATGTGTGCTATAATATTATGAGACTTATTTAGTAGTGACCGGAGTGTCCAACCCGAGTTGTGAGACACGAGGGTCTTCACTGAGATACCAAACTAGAGGGTCTGACTCGAGCTGTAAGAACCGGAGGGTTATCACTAACACACATGACCGGAGGGTCCTTATCGAGATATAGCTCTTCTAACACTCAACTGGGTTCCTTTGACTCTCAACATATATAGGGTTCAAAGCCTCGGACTCATCGAGTCCCAAGAACGGACTCGTCGAGTCAGTCATGTCCACACTCTAAATCCTTGATTTTCTGATGTACAACCTTTGATCAAAAGATAGATCCAAGCTTCTATAATCGATCTAGCATGTAAAGTTACAAACTTTACGTGCTTACATGGGACTTTGAGCTCAAAAAGACATAAACCAAGCTCTTAAGATGCATGGGGCCTTTCATGGGTGCAAAAGCCACTCAAATCTGCGTAGTGACCCCTTAAATGATGTGATTCAGAAGCTTTAACCCCCAACCATGTTTGCAAACATGGTTGGCCACCAAAAATGGCTTATAAAAGCCCTAAATCTCCTCAAAGAGGGATCTAACAAATGAATGAGCAAGGTTATAGCTTTTTACCTTCAATGAGCTGTAGAAGGTGCACAAAATCGGGTTCCCTTGGTCTCTACTTGCTTCTTCAAGCTTTTCTCCTTCCTTCTTAATACCACAAGCACTAAAATCCACCAACAAGGCTTAGACTTCTTTAAAAACGGCTAGGGTTTCAATGGGAGGTGTTTTGGGAGCATAAGGGACGTTTTCGGACGACATAACATTGTTTAAATAGGATGCAAACCCATGGATTAGGGTTTTTGTCCAGACAGCACTTACTCGTCAAGTCTGGGACCCGACTCGTCGAGTCCACGGCGTAAAACCCGCGTCCCATCTTTCTTCTACTCGTCGAGTTGGTCCTTCAACTCGTCGAGTCCAAGGCCAATAATGAAAAACACATAGATAAAAATAAAAAGAAGAGCATACCAAGAACCATGTGCTACAAATCTCCCCCACTTATTTCAGACTTCGTCCTCGAAGTCTGCTGCTCGTTCCTGAAACAGCTCCGGGTAGTGCTCCATCATCTTGTCCACCGGCTCCTAAGTCCATTCCGAGCCCTTCCGGTGTTGCCATTGCACCTTCACGAGTTCCACTGTCTTGTTCCTCAGATCCTTCGACTTCTGGTCGAGGATCGCCAGAGGTCGCTCAATGTACTTTAGGCTGTCGTCGGCCTGAATGTCCTCCAAGGGCATGACTGCTGAGTCGTCCACCAGGCACTTTCGCAGTTGGGAAACATGGATAGTGTTGTGGATCTGACTGAGTTCGGCTGGCAAATCCAGCCTATACGCCACCTTGACCACCCGGGCTATAACCCTAAATGGTCTAATGTACCTGGGTCCCAACTTGCCTCGTTTCCTGAATCGGATAACGCCCTTCCATGGCGACACCTTCGGGAGAACCATATCCCCGACCTGGAACTCCAGGTCTGATCGGTGCTTATCGGCATAACTTTTCTGCCGACTCTGAGCAGTCTGAAGCCTGCTCCGGACCTGCTGAATCCTCTATGTCGTCTTGAGCACTACTTTGGTGCTCCCCATTACCCTCTGGCCAACCTCGCCCCAACATATCGGGGTCCTACACTTCCTCCCATACAACATCTCGAAGGGAGGATGATCAATACTCGCGTGATAACTATTGTTATATGAGAACTCCGCCAAAGGAAGGTAGGTATCCCAACTACCTCCGAAGTCCAACACGCATGCTCGGAGCATATCCTTCAGAGTCCGGATGGTCCGCTCGCTCTGACCATCCGTCTGAGGGTGAAAGGCGGTGCTAAAATGCAGACGAGTACCCAGATCATCATGAAACTTCTTCCAAAACATGGAAGTGAATCACACATATCTGTCTAAAATCACCGACACTGACACCCCGTGCCATGCCACCACCTCCCTTATATAGATGTCGGCCAGCTTCTCGGCCGAGATGCTCTCCTGAACTGGAATAAAATGAGCGCTCTTAGTCAATCGATTGACGATGACCCAAATTGAATCCACCCCTCGCACGGTCCTGGGAAGCTTTGTGATAAAATCCATCGTAATGTCCTCCCATTTCCACAGCGGAATGTCCAACGGCTGCATCTGGCCATGTGGCCTCTGGTGCTCAGCCTTGACCTTCCTGCAGGTCAAGCACCGCTCCACGTACCATGCTACATCCTGTTTCATGTAGGGCCACCAATAGTCCATGTGAAGATCCCTATATATCTTCGTTTCCCCGGGATGAATAGAGAATCGAGATTTGTGCGCCTCCTCCATCAGAACCTGGCACCCACACCCTACGGTGTAGTGTCAATAACCCTCGGCTGTCATAGTCGAAGGAGGAAACCTGCCCCACAATCTGCTCGCTCTTTCGATGTTCCTCCTCATCGCCTCCTGTTGGGCCTCCCGAATCCGCTCCAAAAGCGGAGTCATCACTGTCATCCTCAGACATATATCCTTGATCGGCGCTGCCTTGCGGGTAAGCATGTCGGCCACCACATTGGCCTTTCCTGGAGGGTAAAGGATCTCGCAATCCTAATCCTTTACCACATCAAGCCACCGACGTTGTCTCGTATTCAGATTTGGCTGGTCCATGAGATACCTCAGGTTCTTGTGGTCCGTGTAAATCGTACAACGAACCCGTAGAGGTAATGACGCCAAATCTTGAGGGCGACCACAATAGCCCCCAGCTCCAAATCATGCGTCGAGTAATTCGCCTCGTGAGGCTTCAGCTTCCTCGAAGCGTAAGCAATGACATGCCCTCTCTACATCAATACTGCACCCAAACCCGATATGGACGCATCACAGTACACAACGAAATCCTCCATGCCCTCTGGAAGGGCTAAGATTGGCGCCTCGCACAATCTCTGCCTCAATGTCTCTAATGCAGCCTGCTGCTCAGGCCCCCAACGGAAAACCATGGCCTTCCTTGTCAGTCTGGTCAGGGGCACGGCTATCTTGGAGAAATCCAGGATGAATCTCCGATAGTATCCGGCTAATCCTAGGAAACTCTGAATCTCAGATGGAGACTTCGGAACCTCCCACCTCATCACGGCCTCCACCTTGGCCGGATCTACTGAAATCTCATTCTGGTTGACAAGGTGCCCAAGAAACTGCACCTTGCGCAACCAAAACTCACACTTGGAGAACTTAGCATAAAATTTCTCCCTCCTCAAGGTCTCCAGAACCTCTCGCAGATGCTCCTCGTGCTCCCTCTACGTCTTGGAATAAACCAAGATATCATCAATAAACACTATCACCGACCGGTCTAACATCATCCTACACACGCGGTTCATGAGGTCCATGAACGTGGCAGGAGCATTAGTGAGCCTGAAAGGCATAACCACGAACTCGTAGTGGCCATAGCGCGTACGGAATGCCGTCTTCTGTACATCCTCCTCTCTGGCCCTCATCTGATGATATCCTGAGTGCAGATCAATCTTGGAGAACCAAGATGCTCCCTGTAACTGGTCAAAGAGGTCGTCAATCTTTGGGAGTGGGTAACGGTTCTTCACCGTTACCTTATTCAATTCCCGATAATCTATACACATCCGATGCGACCCGTCCTTCTTCTTTAAAAACAAAATCGGGGCTCCCCAGGGTGAACTGCTCGTTCTAATGAATCCGTTGTCTAACAGTTCCTGCAGTTGTGTAGACAACTCCTGCATCTCAGGAGGAGCCAATCGATACGGTGCCTTGGCTATCAGATCCGCACCAGGGACCAGGTCGATTCTGAATTCCACCTGCCTCTCTGGAGGTACCCCGGGCAACTCCTCAGGGAATACGTCCTCAAACTCCCGTACTACAGGCACATCGCCCACCGTTTCCCTACCCGCCTCCCGGGTGTACATGATATAGGCGACATAACTTGCGCAACCCTGCTAAAGGTAGCGCCTAGCCCTCGCTGCTGAACATAAAGTTCGTCCTCGCTGTGGCCTTTCGCCCTGAACCACCAGCTCCCCCCCCCCACTAGGGGTTCTAATCCGCACTGACTGTTGCGCACAGTCGATCACTGCCCCATTGGGGCTCAACTAGTCCATACCAATAACGAACTTGTTCACCTGTAAAGGCATGGGAACCAAGTCCACCAGATAACGTTCCTTGAACAGCCTCAAAACACAATCCCGGTAGACCTCCGACGCTTGTACCGACCGATCGTCCGCAATCTCGACCTCTAGGGGGCAATCCAACATGCCTAAAGACTCCGGAAACTTCTTGCTAAGCGCGAGAGAGACAAATGATCGAGTGGCACCCGAATCAAACAACACCTGAACTGGCATACCGTTCACATGGAACAATCCTAAGCAAGGAACATAATATATCAAAATCACAGCGACATATCATAAAAGCATAAAATAAGAAATCATACCCGTCACCACACCGGGTGCAGCGCGTGCCTCCTTAGCGGTCAGCTGAAATGCTCGGCTCTGAACCACTGGAGCCTCCACCTTGGCCTTCCGGCCATCCGCAACTCGTGTTGTCGCTGAAGTCGGCACCACAGCCGGTGCCGCTGCTGCTGCTTTCAATATAGGGAAATTGGCCTTTTTATGGCCCTTCTGATTGTAATGAAAGCAAATCAGGTCAGATATTTGAATCGCAGGTGTAGAGGCGGTACAATCTCTGCCAAAATGTCCAACCTTGCCACACTTATAGCAGCCTGAACCCAGCCCAGTGCGACAAGCTCCCTCGTGTCACCAACCGCATTTCCCACAGCGGTCTCTCCCTGACTGGCCTTTCGGCCTACCATCGGATCCCTTGGGCTTCTTCCCCGAAGCCCCCATCGTCAGCCCCTCCACTGCCTTCCTCTTCCGGATGTGCTCCAGATCAATCTCCCTTTCCCTAGCCCTGGCAATCATGGAATCCAGGGTAGAGCAAGCTGAGAAACAGACATGCTCTCGGATGTCAGCTCGTAGCATGTCATGCTAGCGGGTCCTCTTCATGTCCTCATCACCCGCATACTAGGGCACCAGCAATGCCCTCTCCCGGAACTTGGCGGTAACCTTCGCCACAGTCTCCGTAGTCTGTCTCATATCCAAGAACTCCCTGGCCAGATGCTGAATCTCCACAACTGGAGCAAACTCCACCCTGAATCTGGTCACAAAGTCTGCCCAGGACATAGCCTCAACAGCCGAGGCTCCCAGAGAGTCACCAACTGACTCCCACCAATCTCTGGCCCTGTCTCTCAAACACCGTGCAGCGAAACGGACCTTCGACCCTTCCGGGAAGAAGCTCATCAGCTGCGCAGACTCGATGTCTGCGAGCCATCTCCTAGCAGCAATGAGATCCTTCACCCCATGGAAATCCGGCGCACCACTCCCTCTAAAGTCCTTAAAGGACAATGTGCATAGCCCTGACTGGCTGGTCGCCATGTCACTCCTGAACGCCCTGAGGCGTTCCTCCATCAGCTCAATGATCCCTTCCTTGATTGACCCGAAGATAACCGGTGTCGCATCAAGGATACCCCTCGTGATCTCGGACGCGATGAACTCGCGTAACCCATCATCCACATGCTCGGATCCTGCGCCCGAGCCCGATCCTAACCCGGATCTTGAACCTCCTGCCCCATGCCGCGTGACCACCATTCTAAAAACAAACATACGACTGTTAGGGTCACATATACGTTTTAGATGTCTCACACGCTTTCCAAGTTTCCAGGTTCATCTAGGCCCTCCTTGATTCGAGTACGGATCCTCTTCTTTTAGTAGTACGGGCCCATACTACCTTCCACATCTACCCATACTTTCCTCAAGAACTGCTTCGACTTCGCCAAGTCCCCTTTACCGATACCCTTTCCACTGATCCCATCCTAGGCTTCCCTAGGGCACTCTCCGACCTACTCTCCGCCATCAGCTGCACTAGGAGTCCCCCACCACCTCCCCTAACTAGCTTGCGGATACTGTTACATATCCATTCCTTAGTTAGTTGAATTTGGCCAAAACCCCCATAGCACAAAGCAAGCAGCATTCGTGCATTGAGTAACCAAACCAGGCATAACCTACACAGGTCATCCTACCATTGACTAATATGTCCTAGCATACGGCTCATACAACAGGCACATAAGGCATCCTTCCTAGATCCTTAGTCCTACTAGCATGCAATTCTCAGAATCATATATCAGGCACACAAGGCATCTTCCTAGATCCTTAGTCCTATTCTAGCATGCAGTTCTATGAATCAAACCATATAACATAACATATTAAGTATGGGTATCTTGGTGAAAACTTACTTGAACCCGGCCGGTCGCACGCATCACACACTTCGTCTTTTAAAATTTCTCAATTTAGATTTTAGAAAACCATTTTCCTTGTAAAATTTGTTAGTCCCTCGGTTTGAGTCCAGACACCCCCGAGGGTGTGTCCGAATCCCTCAAACCAGGGCTCATATACCAACTTGTAACGACCCAAATTTCAAGCCCGAAAATTTCATTTTTAAATTAACAATTCCATAAACATTTTTACCATAATATTGTCAAATAAACAACACGTCACAAAATCATACTGTTATGTCCCAAACCATAATGTCAAAAGTAATAAAATCAGAGTAAAATCCCAAAAACACACTGTGGAAAACCATGTGTGTGTGTGATGCGTTGCTACACCGCCGGCTCCTTCCCCTTCGACGAAGAGGTACTTGAAACCAAAACCAAAACTGTAAGCACAAAGCTTAGTGAGTTCCCCCATCATACCACATACCATACAATATCGTCGGTATCTTTCAACCAGTAACCTTCATCGGTATCTTTCAATCAGTAACCTTCATCGGTATCGGTATCTTTCAACCGGTAACCAACATCGGTATCTTTCAACCGGTAACCAACATCGGTATCTTTCAACCGGTAATCAACATCGGTATCTCTCAACCAGTATCCGTCATTGGTATCTTTCAACCGGTAACTGGGACTATTTCACCCCCTTACCACTAGTATACAATCTATAGATATGAACATACAGTCAGGCATATCCAGGTACTGACCTACCCTTCGGTCCTACGGACCACTGTTAGGGGAACTAATCCTTACTATACACATAACATATCATCCAGATAAATCTCATAACCAACACATAACCAGACCAAGATAATTATCACAAAGACCATTATCTTCAAAATGCCCCTTTTTGGTGGGCCAGCATTGTGGCCTTAGACCCACCCCTACTGGAAGGCAACTCACCTCAATGTCGTGCAGTGTTTGAATTATCCTCGGCGCACAAGTCGACTCCCTTCGACTCCTCGATCCCTACACGACAACCTTCAAGTCAACACACAGCAAGTACAACCCTAAACAGGGCTAGTCAAAGTCAACTTCAAGTTGACCCGACTCACCAATTTGGGTCGTCAACTCGCTGAGTCCCTCACCCTTTACTCGTCCTCATCCAAGACCCGACTCGTCGAGTTGGGCCGTCAACTCGATGAGTTCCTCCCTCACATGAACATCACATGAAACTCATCCGACTCGTCGAGTTGAAGAACAACTCGTCGAGTTCACCTTCATCTGATGAACAAGTTCTGTCCTCGACTCACCGAGTTAATGAACAATTCATCGAGTTCATCTTCATCCTTAAGAAGATTGCCTTGGACTCGTCGAGTCTGTTCTAGCACTCGTCGAGTCCCATGAACTACAGGTCTAAAATCACGTCCAATACATTGGGTAACTCTTCTTGTCTGATTACCACCCTTCTAACACTCAACTGAGTTCCTTTGACTCTCAACAGATATAGGGTTCAAAGCCTCAGACTCATCGAGTCCCAAGAATGGACTCGTCGAGTCAATCATGTCCACACTCTAAATCCTTGATTTCTGATGTACAATCTTTGATCAAAAGATAGATCCAAGCTTCTATAATCGATCTAGCACGTAAAGTTACAAACTTTACGTGCTTGCATGGGACTTTGAGCTCAAAAAGACAGAAACCAAGCTCTTAAGATGCATGGGGCCTTTCATGGGTGCAAAAGTGTAACACCCAAAGTTTTGAAGGACAAGAAATGAAAGAAAACCCTAACTTTAAGGGGGGGAATCGGCGAGTCCAAGGAAGAACTCGGCGAGTTCAAGCGAGATCCGGATCGAGGAGTAAGTAACCGACTAGGCGAGTCGGCCAAGGAGACTCGGCGAGTCAGGTCTGTTCGAGGAAAACCCTAAATCTAGGACTTTGGGCACTATTTAAACGCCTTATTCTCTCCATTAGGGTTCCTTAGAGCCTCCCTCATACAGAAAAACGAACCCTAAGCCCCCATTGTTGTGCATTCAAGCTTCCAAGACGTTTTTGGGTCATTTTTGGGTGAATTGAAGCAAAAAGAAAGAGGGAAATCATTGAAGTCTCAAGGATTGGCCTTACATCTGGAGTTTATGGAACCTTTCTGAGTTATTGAAGGTAATAAGTCGTTTCTTTCCTTTAGATCTTCTTTGGTTGTGAGATTTGGGGCTTTTTAAGCCATGGATAGTCATCCATTTGAGTTAGAAGCCGGATCTGGAGTTGCTACTTCAGATCCAAGCATACTATGGTCTTGAGAAGCATAAAGTTTCAGCCCTTGAGTTGATTATGGAGCCTCCTTGCCTTAAACCCTAGTTTATGGTGTATTTTGCCTAGATCTCCTTCTCTACACGTAAAGTTTGCAACTTTACGTAAGGAATAGGCTTGGGAAGGGTAGATCTACGATTTGGAGTCCATGCATGACTCAAAAGTCCTCTGCATGTATAGAGATCTGAATGGACTCGGCGAGTCCTTTGAGTGGACTTGGCGAGTAGCATGAAGATGAGGAGGAACTCGACGAGTGGGATGAACAGCTCGTCGAGTCAGATGAAGTTGGGTAGGAACTCGGCGAGTTGGATGAACAACTCGGCGAGTCTGTTGAAGGTTGTCTTGGACTCGGTGAGTCTGTTCTTGGACTCGGCGAGTCAGGTCGCAAAACCCCAAACCCTTCGAGTTGAGACTCGAATCAGTGAGTCGAGTGGAGACTCGGTGAGTTGGACAGGTCAGGACTCGGAAATCGGTAGACTCGGCGAGTCAAGATGCGAATGGAAGAACTCTGAACATATGAACTCGGCGAGTCAATAGGGTGACTTGGCATGTAGGGTTGGCATGGAACGTTGACTTTGACCAAGACTTTGTCTTTGAACGGAGTTGACTTGGTTGACCGTCGGGGGTCAGCTAGACTAAGTGTTGCATTGATTTTGGTAGTTCGGGAAGCTAGTGGAGTAGGAGTTCAGAGAGTTACTGGTCAGCAGCCAGTGGGATCATCAGCGAGTTCAGCCAATGCAGGTGAGTTTCCCTTTGTATGAATGGGTCTACGGCCACAATGCTGGCCCGTGTAGTTATGAGTAGAAGACCCGGGGGTTAGCCCTAGGCACAGTGTGCTAGTATGATATTTGGGACGAGGTCCAATGATAGAGGGCGGGTGCCCAAGGAATGATTTATGTGATAGTTTACACTTGTTGTCTGTGTGATACTTGTATGTGTCTGGTAGGGAGGTGAGTGTGGGCGAGGTCCCGTATCTCACCAATAGCAGAGTGGTGGATGGTGTTCCACATCTCAGTAGCAGCAGATCAGGGGCGAGGCCCAAGTTAGGGAAGGAGTGAGGGTGGGCTGGGCCCGTACCTCACTATCAGCAGGAGTATGGATGGGGTTCCATGACTCATCAGTAGCGGGACAAGGGCGGTGTCACACCCCAAAATCGATAATGGCGGAATACGTTTCGGGTTGGAGGACGTCATGTACAGTATCATCACAATTGCATAATAGTAAAAACAAGAAACATACAACCATTGCCTTACATAGTGAGTTTAATTACAAGTGTGTTTTGTAATGTTCAACAAACACCAAAAGTAATACAAAAATAAGAGATGGATCTTGTATGCTCCACCTTCTCCAAAATGTTGCACCTGTACCTGTCTATCTTTGACCTGAGGATACAAGTTATTTTGAAAACGAGTATCAGCATAATGTTGGTGAGTTCATAAGAGTTTAGTGTGAGTTTTGTATAAAAAGCATTAGAACTGATAGTATGAAAAGCTGCAATTTACATTCATAAGTAGTAGAAAACCCCAAAAAATACATTGTAAGTGAAACCTTTAAGAAAACATGTAATTTTCATCTTTGAAAACCGTTTATTGTAAAAGTATATTAGTGAATCTCCAATAAGTAAGGTGTTAAAATAGGTTATGCATGTAGTCATTAATAAAGGTGCAAACTTCCTTTAGTGTTAGATACTTGTTTATTTCGGGATGTTAACTTAGTATTTAGTTTAGTATTTTAGTGTGGATATAGTGTATTCCTTGTATGCTACCGATAGTGTGAGTAATAGAGGACCCCATGACCTTCCCGGTCATGCATAGTGTAGTGAAGTAGCGGCATCCATGGGCCTGCATGGCTCGGACTAAAATTCACAGTCGGGATGTAATAGTGTCTGCCCCGTATAGATCTATACATGTAGCGTCGTTCTCCTGTCGGAAAACTCTGGGCGTAGTGTGTAGCGAATAGAGTATCTCATAGTGAGTTAGTGTGTTATCTTCGGATTTGTACTTTCTCTTGTATTATAGTGTAGTAGTCTTTTGTATAACTCGTAGTGTGTTCTCTTATTAGTGTATAGTCTCGTAATAGTGTGTATTATAGTGTGTAGAGTAGTAGCTATAGCGAGTAGTAGTGGCCTTAACTATACCTATTATAGTTAACTTAGTGTGTATGGTTCTTGTCAATTTAGTGGTTTAAGCATCGGGAGAAATGAAAATCCTCGTATCCAACACTAATATACATGATATATAACTAAGAAATCAACGACAGTCGGACGGATAACAACTACCCTAAGCCCACAATCAAACAAGAACAGGAAATAAGGCGAGCTATCGGTCCTAAGTCCTTCAAGTCTTACTTATATAAATATATTAGTGTGGTTACATTTTGTAAGAAAAATTTATTTAATAAAAATTCTTGTCAAAGGGGAAACATTTAGAAAATTGTTTATTTATCCAAAATAGTTTTGAAAGCGAAAAGCCTTTTATAAAGCATAGTGGTAAATCACATGTGATTTGAACTATGGATAGTGAATCACATGTGATTAATTTCCATAAACATGTATAATTGACTTGTATCCCCCCCCCCCTAAAACATATCAAAACATTTGAAAGGTTCATTAAAGGGGTATGAACTCACCTGAAACCGAGTAAATCGGGTAAATCGGATGAAAGTGTCGGTTGAGCGTTTGGTACCAAATAAGGACTTGTGCACCTTTTAAGACCCTAATATCATATGAAATATGTATTTTACAAGAAATTAATCATTTTGTGCTTTTCTTTAAAATATTTAGATATTCTAGCATTGATTCGGGGTCTTAGGGCTTAGAAGGGGTTCTCGGGAATCGTACAAGGCCAAGAGGGGTTTGCGGGGGAGTCCAATAGTTTAATCCCTTGGAGTTTACGGCCCAAAGGCCACTCCTTGGGAGTTTACGGCCGTAAGCCCCTAGGCTTGGCCATAAACTCTTGTTCTCCTCCAAAAATGCAAGTTAAGGCCTCAAATGAACTACATATTTTTCTAGTAAATGCCTAGGACCAATTTGGAGGGTTAAAACCTTCATTTGGTGTCATTTGGGGGAGTTTACGGTCCTAGCTTGTGCTTGGGCCGTAAACTCCATTTTGTCCCTCAAAATGAGTTGTTAAATGGTCCTAAGCACTCCCTTAAATCATAACTAAATTCTAGCATGCCTTAGATGAGTTTTTAGGGCATTAAACATGCAAATTTGGGAGTTTACGGCCTAGGCATGTGCTTGGGCCGTAAACTCTCTTTTAGGTCCTAAAATCTTATGTTTTGGTGTCCAAACTCATCTAGGCAATTTCCTTAATTAGTATATAAGCCTAAGGGAAGGAAAAACGGGACTTTTAACATGGAAAAAGGGTGTTTACGGCCTAAGCATGTGCTTGGGCCGTAAACCCTTTTTAGTGCTCTAAAACTTATGGTTTTGATAATCAAAGGCTCCTAGGTACAACCCCTAACTAGTATCCAGGCTTAAAAGAAGAGAAATGGGGACTTTGGTCATGATTTGGGGTGTTTACGGCCTAAGGGGCTTCCTAGGCTGTAAACTCCATATATTCCACTAATTCTTATGATTTTTGGGCTCTAAATGCAATGGAATATGTGTAGAACAAGATAGGGAAGAAACTCTTACGTTTAGGAAGCCGGAATTCGCGGTTTTAGGGTTCGGGATCGGGTCTAGAGAGAGAAAGTAGTGAGAGAGAGTGAGAGGGTGGTAAAGAGTGTTCAAGTGGTGTACACTTCCTTTTTATATGCCTCGGGTATTGCACCCGGTACACGGCTACCCGATGCTAAAGTTTAACGGGGGTTAAAACTTTTTACCCGGGTGAAGTGGTTGAAAGGTAATATAACTTTATTTGGTTAAACGGGGTTAACACTTACAAGTTATATTTACTTATACTAAAATGATAATGCCAAGAAAATATAAATAAATAAATATTTATTTATTGACGACTCCAAATATTTCGGAAATTAATACATAACGACGAATTCCGTTAGTGAAAACGGGATTATGTAACGACAATAAATTTGGGTTGTCACAGGCGGGGCCCAGAGATAGGCGAGGCCTTAGGACAAGATCTGTTAGAATGTGTTAAGCTTACGTGATGTGATGTGATATGTTTATGTGATATTGTATGTTAATGGGCGAGGCCCTGTGACAGGCGAGGCCTAAATGAAACAGATATGTATCCGAGCGGGGCTCGAAGCCAGGCGGGGCCTGGAGCGGCGGGGCCGTTGTAGCGGGCAAGGCCCGAGGTAGGGGTGGGTGAGGCCCAGGACAGCGGGCGTGGCCCAGTATATGCAGTGGTTATGCATGGTATGTGGTAGGGTGGAGAACTCACTAAGCTTTGTGCTTACAATTTTCAGTTTTGGTTTCAGTTACTTCCGGTAGCAGATGATGGAGCTCGGGGTGATCGCATGGCACACACCATAAATTAGTCAGCCTGGGAATGTTTACTCTGATAACGATCATGTATTTTGGAAACTATTACTCTGTTTATGTTTTGAAAAGATGAATTTGCTTAATGTGATGTTTTATTAAAAGAAATTTTTAGTCTTGAATTTTGGGACGTTACAAGTTGGTATCAGAGCCTTGGTTTGAGGGATTCGGACATGCTCTCGGGTGTGTCTGACCTCAAACCAAGGAATTGGTATAGAAGTTTTCAAAATGAAAAGACAGTTTTGTAAAAAGAGAGTTTTGGGGAAAGAAAACAGTTTTAGAAAAGCAAAAATAATTCAGAAAAAAAAAGAACTTTGAAAAGAGAATGTAACGACCGAAAAATTTCAACAAGTTTAAATTTTTCAAAAACAATCCGATTTCATTAAAATCATTACAAAAAGGTTTTCAATACAAATTATTTAAAGTATTCCCAGAATCACATCGTGACCAAAAACATGAGGAGCGGTACGATCACGTCTTCGCCTTGCCACAGTCTCCTGAAGAACCTGAAAAACATTTAAACCACAAATGTAAGCCCGAAAGCTTAGTGAGATACCCCCAAGATACCAACCACATATACGCCCTTCCAGGCTACGACCTTCCGGTCCAGAACATATTGCCTTCCGACCCATAACAAGAATAACAGACATAACAAAACATAGAACAACCATGCATATCGGGTCTACTGTGTGACTGGCCCACCGTATCAACCTTCAGTCCACCCTCCGAGTCTAGCCATATACATCGAGTCTATAGTGTGATTGGTCCTCCCGCACCGGGCCTTCAATCCACCTGGTCCACTCTCTGAGTCTACAGTGTGACTGATCCGCCCGCACCGGGCCTTCAGTTTACCTGGTCCACTCTCCAAGCCTCGGCACATCTGGTCCGCCCTCTTGGGGCCTACAGCCTATCCGGACCGCTCGCTGGGCCTTCGGGACAACCGGTCTGCCCTGGGTATCTTGGCCTACAGCACAAAGCAGGACCCGCCTCAACCCGTCTCCAGTCCAAACAACCATGTGCACATAATCATACAATAACAGTTTGCAATCAACAAGCCGATCAAACAGATCACATAGCATATCATCATCCTAACCAGGATACCGACCTAACAGGTCACTAGCATAGCATCTCCCTATCTCTCAGAATACCGATCTCAATAAGGTCTCTAACATATACCATCCTAGCTCTCAGGATGCAAACCTATCACAGTAACAACATAACAACAACTACCAGGATCTCAATCCGATAAGGGTCGGCCTTGGTGCCTTAGACCCTATTGATATAGTGAGGATAACTCACCTCGCGAATGCCGATACTCTGAACTGAAGAAGCAGACTCCCGAATCACCAACTCACCGCAAATCCCAAACTAACCATCATAACAAATAAACATAAGGTCAAACATACTTCCACATATCGGACCAAGACCAAAATCCAAATTTCATACAAAGTCCAACATTGGCCCAATTTACCAAATTGGGCCCACTTCACCAAATGGGCCTAGAACCAAAGACCATCACAATAATTGGGCCCAAAACACTCTGTCCATGAATTCCCAGACTTGGCCCAACAACCAACTGTCCACCAACGGCCCAAACTCAAAGCCCAAAAATGAAAGTCCAACAGGAGGAGTATGCTGGGCGTACTCTCCTTGGTACGTTGGGCGTACTGCAATGATCGCCAAAAGAAAACGGGACATTGGCCCGCTACGCGGGGCGTAACTGCGAGATCCATTAAGTCCTTTAACATCTTAATGGCTTAAGCTCTTAAGCCCAAACTCCAGATCCATACACCAAATATGATTGGAAATCATAAAGTCTCAGACTTTATCACTTGGGACGTCCTTAAGCTCCAAATCCAAGGTCTTAATCCATTAAGACCTATATAACTCATACAAGAAACAACTACAGCCCTTGGGACCTCATTTTTATCATTCAAGACCTCTCCAAAGGTCTGAAAGGACAGATAATCTTCACCAAATCGAACTATGCAACAAGATGAGGACTTTTGGGACAAGAATGATAACAAAGCTTCAAAATACAAAGATTTATGCAATATGAAGGTCAAGCAAGAAGCATTATACCTTAAACCAGCTCCAAAGGGTGTTATTACTTCAGATCTACAAGCTCCACAAGTTCTTCTTCTTCCTTGACAACTTCCTTTTTCTCCTTCAAGCTTTTCTTTTGCCAACAAGAGCTTCCCAAGATCAAACATTCTCAACTATGGAAGGAATACGAGTTTTAGGGTTCTCTGAGGTTGAAGATGAGTATAAGGAGGCTGAGGGGTGAACCAACATGTTCCTTATATAGTGGCTGAATCAAAATTAGGGTTTGGAGTTTCTGAGAGTACGCTGGGCGTACGTCCAGCTTACGTTGGGCGTACCCAACCAAGCTCCAAAACACATGCATGCCATGCATGCATGGGACCCTTCTTCCACTTATACCACAACGAGCTGTAAACAATGATCAACTTTAAAACACCACAAGTCCTCCAATCTAACCTGCTCCCAAATAACTTTACATTCATACAGGGTGACGCGAAGCCAAAAGCTTCTAACACATATGCTAGCCCGAAACCTTCTCGGATGGAACTCATAATTAAACACTTAAAGAACGGGGTGTTACAATTCTCCCCCACTTAAATTAGGCTTCGTCCTCGAAGCCTGCAACAACTCTACTCTGAAACTATCCATGCAATGCACCGCCTGGCGTTCACCGAACCAGGCTAACCAAGATTCAACCATCGAAATCCGAAACCCACTTTATCCTTCTTGCCGACAAGATGACACAAGCTTCAGCCCTAGAGCAACTCTCACGAGTTCTCCACCGCAATCTCATAACCGCACCAAATTGGCTGTCGCGTCCTTGGATTAGGAAAACCCGATATACTGATGATATCCTCAAACATCTCCCAGGGTGAACCACTAATACATACTCAATACCCTGATCAGAATCACACCGAGAGACCAAGACTCTCTCCCTGCATCCCTTCCGAGCCTCTGGGCTCTACACCTGCGGAATTCCTTCCGCAACATCAGCAAACATCTCAAACCGGATGAGCTTCTATTCCACTTCCGCAAACATGCTGCTCAATAACCATACTCGAATTACTCTAATCGTAACTCTGCTCTGCCGCTTTCACTTCCGTGAACTTGCACCCCCTCTCGGAGTTACACACCTCTCTCTTTTCCTTTCCCAAGGAACCCACTTGACCACATTGTCACTCCGACAAGTGTCACGGTGCTTGCCCAACGCTACACCACCCTTTTTATAGCGCATCCGCTATCCATCCAACACCCATACTCTGACTCTCATCGTAGGGACTCTCAAGCCCATGCACTATCTCAATTAATCAAGGTCACTACCCGGGGCCAGACCTTCTAATGCAATCAAAGTGCAACATACACAATCCACATCCTCGAACCGATCCAACAATACCTGCAGAGTCTTCAGCATGACTGGACCACCTCACCAGGCCTTTAGCCAATCTGGACCGCTCTCAGAACCTTCAGCCAATCTGGACCGCTCCAGTGCCTTCAATTTGGCTGGACCGTTCTCCGAGCCTTCAGCCTGACTGGTACGCCTACCGGCCTTCAGTCTATCCGAACCGCTCAACTAGCAATCATCATTCCGAGCTATTTCTCCCAGAAATCCTCCCATGCATACTGTTCTAGCCCTTTAAGGGTTCCGAACTCTGTCTCAATCGCACCTGCTCGATCCCGGCCTGCTCCCAGGCCCTCCACAATCGAATGCCCTAGGTCTGTATTCCGCCCCGCACCGACACTTGCTCCTACCAGCCTATACTCTGGGTTGACAGAACGCTGCTGAATCCCAACAGCTAAGCATCCTCAAATACTCATCGATCTCCCGGAGAATTTTCCAATTCTCCCCCACTTGTAGCACTGATTAACAACCACTGGTTGCCATCACCGACCTCCCAGAACAACTCTGCACAAAACCAACACTTACACGTGGACTGATTTACACAGGCATAAACAACCTTGACAAGATCCCACATCAACACTGATAACCCGCTCGAAAGAAACTCAACCTGCATCTAACCACTCCTCAGAAAGTAGATGCTACCTGGCCCTCAACCCAATGCCAGGTTTCCACTAATAACCCTCATGAATGATAACCACGAAATTCCCAATACAATAACCCATAACCAACCCAAAACTCTCAAAACGACGAATACCACCTCGAAACCCAAACAAAATACCAGCACATAAACAATACACCACAATAATCACAAGATAACAAGATATCAAGAAAGAAACATACCCGTAGCTGCATCCGGCACTGCTCTGACCTCCTCTGCCGCAAGCTGATAAGCACGACCTTGAGCCCTTGGGGGCTCCGCTCCACCCTGACCTCCACCTGTGATCCTCAAAGTGGCCGGCGCTGGAGCCTGCAACGGTCCTGCAGCAAGCTGTGGACAGTTGACCCTCAAATATCCAACCTGATGACAATGATAACAAATCCTCAAATCTCAAACCGGCGCTAACTGCCGACAATCCCTCGCATAGTGCCCCTCCTTTCCGTACTTGCAGCATGCACCACCGGACCTACAGACTCCGGTGTGACCCCTCCCACACTTCCCACAAGTGTGGCTGCTCAGATCCCCCACTCTAACATCAACGGTTTTGGACCGTTTCGGCGCCGGCTGCGACTGCACCGGAGCCTGCCTCAGCTCACACAACTGCAACTCAATCTCTAACTCACGCCGCCTAGCGGCCTCCTGCAACTCCAGCAAGGTCTCACACCTCTGAGCAGACACAAACTGTCTGATGTCCCTCTTGAGCATGCTTAGATATCGAGACATCTGAGCCTGCTCCAAAGCGAACTCTGGGCAAAACATCGCCCTCTCAGTGAACATCCTGGTGATCTCAGTCACCGACTCCGAACCCTGCTTCAGCTCAAGAAACTCCTGAGCCAATCTCTCCCTCTCAACTTGCAGAACATAACGAGTGCTTAACATCTCCCTGAACTAATCCCATGAAACCGCAGCCCTCTACACGTCCGAATATGACCCCGTGGTCAATCTCCACCAATCCTTCGCCCCGAGCCTCAACAGGTTCAAAGCACACCTCACCCTCTGATCAGTAGGGCATGAACACGTGAAGAAACACCCCTCCACGTCTGATAACCACCTCATAGCAACAATCGGGTCCTGAACTCCATCGAAGGTGGGAGGCTTCGTATTATCGAAGTCCCGATACTGAAAACCCCGACAAGCTCCTCCCCCTGCCGCTGCTACAGCCGCTGTAGCCGCCGCGGAAGCCGTCTCTGTGAGAGCTGTATAGCGCTCATTGAAATACTCAACCATGGCGGTCTTAATCGACCCAAACAGCTCTAGCAACTCAGCCCGGAGCAACTCAGCAATCTCCTCACGCAGGATCTCATGAATCCTCGCATCCAACTCACCCGTGCTCATCTGACCGATAACCTCGGGCAGTATCGATCCGCCTGGAACTCTCTCTCCTGCTCCCGATCTTGATCCAGATCCACTCTCATCATGCCTCGAAATCTCCATACTGAAAAACACCAAACAAAACTTAGACTCTTCCCACTATCCTGGGATCCAACTCTCTCTCAACCCAACCCTAAAGATCATGGTTTCCCTGATACGCGTATGGGTCATGTGCTTTCAGTAGTACGGGCCCATACTACCTTCCACACCTACCCATATTTGTATGAAGTACTACCACAACACCCTAGAGAAACATGCATAACAACGCTCAACCCTCACCACTAGAGGAACACTGAAAATCTCCCATAAGGAACCCTAGGCTACATGCATCACAAATTAGGCAACATTATCATGAAATCCTGAAGATCCCTAGCCTATCACTAGCATGTTGTTCTATCAAAGCTCAAAAACAAATAACATGCATGGTATTTTGAGGTTACTTACTGGCTCCGGCTGATCGTACCTCCGCATCCTCCCTTACTCATTTTGAAAACCATTTTAAATTCTCTTTTGAAAACTCTCCTCGATTTGAGACTGGAGTCACACGAGTGTTCCTCCAATTCACTCAAACCAAGGCTCTGATACCAACTTGTAACGACCGAAAAATTTCAACCAATTTAAATTTTTCAAAAACAATCCGATTTCATTAAAATCATTACAAAAAGATTTTCAATACAAATTATTTAAAGTATTCCCAGAATCACATCGCGACCAAAAACATGAGGAGCGGTACGATCACGCCTTCGCCATGCCACGGTCTCCTGAAGAACCTGAAAAACATTTAAACCGCAACTGTAAGCCTGAAAGCTTAGTGAGATACCCCCAAGATACCAACCACAGATACGCCCTTCCAGGCTACGACCTTCCGGTCCAGAACATATTGCCTTCCAGCCCATAACAAGAATAAGACACATAACAAAACATAGAACAACCATGCATATGGGGTCTACTGTGTGACTGGCCCGCCGTATCGGCCTTCAGTCCACCCTCCGTGTCTAGCCATATACATCGAGTCTGTAGTGTGATTGGTTTGCCCGCACCGGGCCTTCAATCCACCTAGTCCACTCTCTGAGTCTACAATGTGACTGGTCCGTCCGCACCAGGCCTTCAGTTTACCTGGTCCACTCTCCGAGCCTCGGCACGTCTGGTCCGCCCTCTTGGGGCCTATAGCCTATTCGGACCGCTTGCTGGGCCTTCGGGACAACCGGTCCGCCCTGGGTATCTTCGCCTACAGCACAAAGCAGGAGCCGCCTCAACCCGTCTCCAGTCCAAACAACCATGTGCACATAATCATACAATAACAGTTTGCAATCAACAAGCCGATCAAACAGATCACATAGCATATCATCATCCTAACCAGGATACCGACCTAACAGGTCACTAGCATAGCATCTCCCTATCTCTCAGAATACCGATCTCAATCAGGTCTCTAACATATACCATCCTAGCTCTCATGATGCAAACCTCTCACAGTAACAACATAACAACAACTACCAGGATCTCGATCCGATAAGGGCCGGCCTTGGTGCCTTAGACCCTGTTGATATAGTGAGGATAACTCACCTCGCGAATGCCGATACTCTGAACTGAAGAAGCAGACTCTCGAATCACCAACTCACCGCAAATCCCGAACTAACCATCATAACAAATAAACATAAGGTCAAACATACTTCCACATATCGGACCAAGACCAAAATCCAAATTTCATACAAAGTCCAACATTGGCCCAATTTACCAAATTGGGCCCACTTCACCAAATGGGCCTAGAACCAAAGTCCATCACAATAATTGGTCCCAAAACACTCTGTCCATGAATTCCCAGACTTGGCCCAAGAACCAACTGTCCACCAACAGCCCAAACTCAAAGCCCAAAAATGAAAGTCCAACAGGAGGAGTACGTTGGGCGTACTCTCCTTGGTACGCTGGGCGTACTGCAATGATCGCCAAAAGAAAACGGGACATTGGCCCGCTACGCGGGGCGTAACTGCGAGACCCATTAAGTCCTTTAACATCTTAATGGCTTAAGCTCTTAAGCCCAAACTCCAGATCCATAGGCCAAATATGATTGGAAATCATAAAGTCTTAGACTTTATCACTTGGGACGTCCTTAAGCTCCAAATCCAAGGTCTTAATCCATTAAGACCTATATAACTCATACAAGAAACAACTATAGCCCTTGGGACCTCATTTTTATCATTCAAGACCTCTCCAAAGGTCTGAAAGGACAGATAATCTTCACCAAATCGAACTATGCAACAAGATGAGGACTTTTGGGACAAGAATGATAACAAAGCTTCAAAATACAAAGATCTATGCAATATGAAGGTCAAGCAAGAAGCTTTATACCTTAAACCAGCTCCAAAGGGTGTTATTACTTCAGATCTACAAGCTCCACGCGTTCTTCTTCTTCCTTGACAACTTCCCTTTTCTCCTTCAAGCTTTTCTTTTGCCAACAAGAGCTTCCCAAGATCAAACACTCTCAACTATGGAGGGAATACGAGTTTTAGGGTTCTCTGAGGTTGAAGATGAGTATAAGGAGGCTGAGGGGTGAACCAACATGTTCCTTATATAGTGGCTGACCCAAAATTAGGGTTTGGAGTTTCTGAGAGTACGCTGGGCGTACTCACCCGGCCATCCCGCGTTCATCACCCCATTACGCTGGGCGTACGTCCAGCTTACGCTGGGCGTACCCAGCCAAGCTCCAAAACACATGCATGCCATGCATGCAAGGGACCCTTCTTCCACTTATGCCACAACGAGCTATAAACAATGATCAACTTTAAAACACCACAAGTCCTCCAATCTAACCCGCTCCCAAATAACTTTACATTCATACGGGGTGACGCGAAGCCCAAAGCTTCTAACACATATGCCAGCCCGAAACCTTCTCGGATGGAACTCATAATTACACACTTAAAGAACGGGGTGTTACAGAGAAAAAGGGTGTGGTGCGTGCAATCAACCGAGCTCAAGTAAGTACCCCAAAAATACCCATACAAGTTTATGTTTTAATTATCAGTTAGTAGGACAGCATGCTAGAATAGGGCTAAGGATCTGGGGATGATGCCTTATGTGCCTGTTTTATGTGTTTTCGAGTTGCATGATAGTGTTGATTAGACAGTAGTCGGATAGCCTGTTTAGGTTATGACTGAGTCTATGAGTTTGTGTGGGTCTATGAGTTTGTGTTGCACGCTAGTTCAGTTTCTTGCTATGTGGATATGATTGCTTGAGTATGTTGTGGTTAGATTTCCCTTTGTCTGAATGCTGCTTGCTTTGTGCATTGTGGGATTCTGAGTGATGAAAGTTAGCCATCAGGTGGATACGACACGTCACATGTGATCAGGGTTGAATAATCTCAGAGTGTTGGATTTGGTCCTATTGCGCAGCTCTTGTTTGAGTCCAACCGTTTTAGGGACGAGTCTTTTACTTGAAGGATTATCTGAGCCTCATCACATGTGATGGTATTTAGGTGATGGCTAATTGGCATCACAAGGAGACCCTCAGCAGCTGAGGACTGGTTTGAGCTGAGTCAGAGGTTTTCCTAGGGTAAGCCTAGGATGAGATAGTGCTGGGAGCAGTAGTAGTGGTTAAGGGACCTGGTGGAGTCAAAGCAATTCCTGAGGAAAGTACGGATAGATGTGGAAGGTAGTATGGGCCCGTACTACTGAAATCAAAGGATCTGTACTCGATTCGGGAAAGGCCGAGACAAGACCGGGAACCTGGTAGGGTGTGTTTGGTCTCGCATCAGTGATGAGTATTCTGATAGTGGTTGTGGTATATTTTCAGCATGGTGACGTTGCGAGAGAGACCAGCGGGCGGATCAGGCGCCGGAGAGGGATGAGGCTCGGGTTCAGGGGCCGAGCAGCTCGAGGAGCGAATGAGGGAGTTGATATCCGTCGAGGTTACGCGCAGTATTTTGAATCAGACTCCTGTGATCTTTGGCACGGTCAAGGAGGGTGTATTGGAGATTTTGGATGAGAGGCTGGGAGCCTTCCGTACTGAGATGATGGCTTTGATGGGAGCGCGTACCTTGAAATCTCGGGAGTTCAGGGCTTGTGGGGCACCAGATTATCACGGGGCTAGGGACCCTATCGCTAGCAGCAGATGGTTGGTTGATGTTGCCAATTCATTTCGTATGAGCCGGTGCCCTGAGGGGGACAAGGTTAGACTCGCTTCCTGTCTTCTGAAGGACAGAGCGAGGGATTGGTGGGAGGAGATTGGTCATGCTTTGGGGGATGATGCCGCATTGGACGCGATGACTTGGAGCGATTTCTCGGCCAGGTTCAGGGTGGAGTTTTCGCCGATTATTGAGGTGCAGCAGTTGGCACGGAAGTTTCAGGATTTGACACAGACCACTGAGATTGTGGCGGAGATCACCGCCAAGTTCAGGGAGAGGGCTCTTCTTGTACCGCAGTATGTCGCGGATGAGGAGATGAAGAAGGCCCGATACCATGAGATGTTGAGGGATGACATCAGGGAGTTCGTGAGTAGATCCAGCTGTAAGACGTTGGAAGATATGATTTCTCGGGCTAGAGAAAGGGAAATTGATTTGGAGCAAATCCGGAAGAGGAAGCCGGATGAGGTTCAGGTAGCTGCAGGTTCGGGCATAAGGCCCAAGGGATCGGATTCGAGATCGGGGAATTATCAAGACCGCAGTCGGTGCGGGAAGTGTGGCAGGGCGCACGGGGGCGCATGCAGGAGTGGTAGCGGTGGTGAGTCTGGTTGTTTCAAGTGCGGTCGGACTGGTCATTTCATCAGGGATTGTACTGTTACCACCGCGCAGGGATCAGACTTGTTATGTTTTCATTGCCATCAGCGGGGCCACAAAAAGGCCCAGTGCCCCAGTTTTTTTTCAGCAGGGCGGGTGATGGCACCTGCCCCTGCAACTTTGAGGATCACAGACGGCCGTCAGGGCCATGCAGAGGCGCCTGCGGTGGGAGGCAGAGCTCTTCAGATGACTACCTTAGAGGTGCGATCAGCACCGAACGTTGCAGGTATGCGATTTCTGTTTTCAGTTCTTTTATTTGTGCATGATTATATTGTTATGGTTCTGCATCATTATCGGTATGAGTATTTTATTTTTTTTGAGCGGTTGATTGTGATCGAGTTATATGCCATCTGCATACCTTGGATGTTCGAATGGTAGTGAGGGGATGTCCCCTATTGGAGAAGGTTACATAGGATGCAGTAACTGTAGCATGCTTGGGAGGGACTTGGTATGTCTCGCTAGATCGGAGTTGTATAGTGTTAGAAATGGATTGGTTAGATCCCTAGCTATGGTAAGCTTGGGTTCCTCAGCAGATCGATTATGGAATGGTAGTAAGGATTTCTTTTGAGTATTGAGCAACAAGGGGTAAGCAGGATCGAAGTGGGGGAGAATCCTCCGAGTGTGCAAAGGTAGGAGCACGCAGATCCAGAAAGAGTGTCCGACCTCCGAGAAGGAAAAGAAGTGGTTCAGCGTTGATGGATTGAGGATTTCAGGGTTGGGAGTTTGAGAAACTCCCCATCAGCTAGTGCGGGTGATGGTAATGGTTAGTACTTGGTTGGGAATTCAGTTTGTTGATCGCCCGTAGGACTCGAGGGAGTCGGAATGAGATCTTGAGAGCTAATGGCACATGGGTGCCTTCGCATTAGCAGTTAGTGGTAGAAAGTGATGTATGACTACGGGGCAGCCGTAGCATTCACTAGCAGTTAGTGGGGGAAGTGTTGTAAGACTACGGGGAAGCCGTAGCATTCACTAGCAGTCAGTAATGGATGGTGATGTAAGACAACGGGTAAACCGTAGCATTCCTTAGTAGCTTCGATAGCGGAGTTGGGGCAAGGCCCTTACCTCCTAGTGATCGGTCAGGGATCACGAATGGGTAGTGGATGAGAATGATAGGGAGTTTGCCTATATAGCCCTAGAGAGGTGAGACCTTGGGAGGCCGCTCCAGGATATGGCTGGGTGAGACCCATGGGCGAGGCCCGAGCGAGAGTGATTAGACTAGTGGGACTAGAAGGATAGAGGCGGGTGGGACCCATGGGCGAGGCCCGTGAGTTTTAGCAGCGCAGGTGGGACCTGGTAGGGGCCTTAGTGTCAAGTTAGGGGATCGGGGATCCCAGGATTGTAGTTCCTGAATGGCAGAACAGATTGAGCAGTTAAAGGTGGTCGAAGTTTCTTCGGAAGTCGCTGGGAGCGACTAGTGGTGGTGTTGGGACTAGCTACCGGTGGGAGCCGGTAATCCAGACATTGATAGGTTGGTAGGGACCTGGGTAGTCTCAGTTCATATGGTAGGCGGACAAGGAATAGCATAATTTTCAGTCAGTAGTACTGCGGGTAATCAGTGTATGGTGGAATTCAGTTAGTTGAATCGAGGGGTGCTCGGCACCAAGTTATGACAGAGAAGAGAGTGTCAGCAGTTACTAACGGGGATGACCCATACTGGAAATACCAGGGGTGATGGAGTTGGTGAAGGATAGGACCTTCACAGTGACAGAGGAAATAGTTGGATATGGAGCATCGCCTTAGGAAGGCAAGGGAATCAGGTAAGGAAAGAAGGGGTCAACCCCTATGAGTTCAAGTGCAGTACTCGGAGAATACCAGAAGGATTGTCGGTTGAGTAAGTTGTGTTTCTAAGTTGTTCAGAGTCAGGTTTGACCCGAGGTTTTATCCGCGAGGTTTATGTTAGTCAGAATGACCAGGTGGAAGACCAGCGAAGGTAGGCAGCTGGTGTTGGGATAATTGGTGGGTTTTGGAAGCAGATCACAGGCGGTGGATCATGTAAAACTTCGAGGACGAAGTTTAGTTTAAGTGGGGGAGAGTTGTAACACCCAAAGTTTTGAAGGCCAAGAAAGGAAAGAAAACCCTAACTTTAAGGGGGGGACTCGGCGAGTCCACGGAAGAACTCGGCGAGTCCAAGCGGGATCCGGGTCGAGGAGTAAGTGACCGACTCGGCGAGTCGGCCAAGGAGACTCGGCGAGTCAGGTCTGTTCGAGGAAAACCCTAAATCCGGGACTTTGGGCGCTATTTAAACTCCTTATTCTCTCCATTAGGGTTCCTTAGAGCCTCCCTCATACATAAAACGAACCCTAAGCCCCCATTGTTGTGCATTCAAGCTTCCAAGTCATTTTTGGGTCATTTTTGGGTGAATTGAAGGAAGAAGAAAGAGGGAAATCATTGAAGTCTCAAGGATTGGCCTTAGATCAGGAGTTTGTGGAACCTTTCTGAGTTATTGAAGGTAATGAGTCGTTTCTTTCCTTTAGATCTTCTTTAGTTGTGAGATTTGGGGCTTTTTAAGCCATGGATAGTCATCCATTTGAATTAGAAGCCGGATCTGGAGTTGCTACTTCAGATCCAAGCATATTATGGTCTTGAGAAGCATAAAGTTTCAGCCCTTGAGTTGATTATGGAGCCTCCTTGCCTTAAACACTAGTTTATGGTGTATTTTGCCTAGATCTCCTTCTCTACACGTAAAGTTTGCAACTTTACGTGAGGAATAGGCTTGGGAAGGGTAGATCTACGGTTTGGAGTCCATGCATGACTCAAAAGTCCTCTGCATGTATAGAGATCTGAATGGACTCAGCGAGTCCTTTGAGTGGACTCGGCAAGTAGCATGAAGATGAGGAGGAACTCGACGAGTGGGATGAACAGCTCGTCGAGTCAGATGAAGTTGGGTAGGAACTCGGCGAGTTGGATGAACAACTCGGCGAGTCTGTTGAAGGTTGTCTTGGACTCGGCGAGTCTGTTCTTGGACTCGGCGAGTCAGGTCGCGAAACCCCAAACCCTTCGAGTTGAGACTCGAATCAGTGAGTCGAGTAGAGACTCGGTGAGTTGGACAGGTCAGGACTCGGAAATCGGTAGACTCAGCGAGTCATGGACTGACTCGGCGATTCGAGATGCGAATGGAAGAACTCTGAACATATGAACTCGGCGAGTCAACAAGGTGACTCGGCGAGTAGGGTTGACTTGGAAGGTTGACTTTGACCAGGACTTTGTCTTTGATCGGAGTTGACTTGGTTGACTGTCGGGGGTCAGCTAGACTAAGTGTTGCATTGATTTTGGTAGCTCGGGAAGCTAGTGGAGCAGGAGTTCAGAGAGTTGCCGGTCAGCAGCCAGTGGGATCATCAGCGAGTTCAGCCAATGCAGGTGAGTTTCCCTTTGTATGAATGGGTCTACGGCCACAATGCCGGCCCATGTAGTTATGAGTAGAAGACCCGGGGGTTAGCCCTAGGCACAGTATGCTAGTATGATATTCGGGACGAGGTCCAATGATAGAGGGCGGGTGCCCAAGGAATGATTTATGTGATAGTTTATACTTGTTGTCTGTGTGATACTTGTATGTGCCTGGTAGGGAGGTGAGTGTGGGTGAGGTCCTGTATCTCACCAATAGCAGAGTGTGGATGGTGTTCCATATCTCAGTAGCAGCAAATCAGGAGTGAGGCCCAAGTTAGGGAAGGAGTGAGGGTGGGCTGGGCCCGTACCTCACTATAAGCAGGAGTATCGACGGGGTTCCATGACTCATCAGTAGCGGGACAAGGGCGGGGCCCAGAGATAGGCAAGGCCTTAGGACAAGATCCGTTAGAATGTGTTAAGCTTACGTGATGTGATGTGATATGTTTATGTGCTATTGTATGTTAGTGGGCGAGGCCCTGTGACAGGCGAGGTGTGACATCCCCATATTTCTCGGCCAGAAAAGACCGATTTAATTTATGATTTTTAAAATAAAATCAGAGAAATCTTTTTAAAAGATGTTGCGGAATTCGTCGCCAAACAACATATGATAAAAGTTTATCAAAATCCTTCATTAAGAAGGTATATATTTTCCATATATATCAAAACCTCGGGATGTCATGTTCCGATACAGATCAAAAGCATAAACAAGACATTATAAGCCTTTCAACAGTTATTTACAACTACTGGCCTATAATCCAAAAATCTCTTGTCATCCTCCGACTATGCTCGGGGTCCACTACCTGTAATCATAAAACTGAGTGGGTCAGGCTTGGGAGCCTGGTAAGCATATAGGGTTTTCAACCCACAATAATAATATACTTATTAAGTTCACCAATCAACAATAACCTTGATTACCCATTCCCGTTGTCCTCACTTTACGTCCCTAAACACCTATCACAAGGGACCTAGCCTAAGGATTATCATCGAGATGGACACTACTGCTAAGGGGTTTCCTCAGCCATACATGTCCTTAAGGCAACCATGAGGGGGATGAAGTACGCCAATGAACATTTAATTCATCAACACCTACAAGTTGCGAACCTGCTAGTGTTCCACTTGGACTATCTAGAAAGTCTGTGGTCGTCATCTATACTTCGCTAGATGACTACAACAACAACGACAACAACATCGACAACATCGAGGCCTCTCACCATTTTAACACACATCAACTATTTCATCTACCCATGTTCTACCCAACATATTTTGTAGATAAAAAGCATATACAGTTTAAAACTTGTATAAAACATCAATTCAAGAGTCACCTCGAATAAACAATTAGCATATTTATGCATAACACGTATTTTAAGGTAAATACTTCATATCTATGTGTAAATTGAAAGTAACTACACACTCACGTATTTTGGTGAAAATCGGGCATCAATTCGTTTCCTAAAACGATCGTTTCTAATAAAACAGGGAGTTTTATTGAGAAACCGGGCTCTGCAAAAGTCAGGCTTCGAAACCGAAAAGATAATTTTTCTGGGCTTCACGGGCACTTCGTGGGGTATTCCGGGCTTTACAATCGATACCGGGGCTTTGCGGGATGTTAAAATGAAGAAAATATGGGTTTAGGGGTTAAAAATGACAAAATTCCAAAATTACCCGGGAGGTCTCGCACCCTTCTATTTATAGGGGCGAGGCTTCTGATCGGATGGTCAGGAGGGAGACACGTATCGCAGATCCGAAGCTCGCAGAGGGGGATGGCTCGGACATGGCTCGCACCTGGTCTGCGCATGCGAGGGCTTACTGGCGTCTTCCGATTGGACCGCGGCTTACTGGTGCACCTGCGAGGTTCGGAGTTGGGTGCGAGACTTGGAGCTAGGCTATGCGAGGCTCGGACACACGCGGCAGCAGGGCGAAGCTTCGGCTGGGGAGCTGGCTGCTTCGGATTGGGCCTCCTCCTCGGTCGAATCAGAAGAGGGCACGTGGCTTCGCATGACTCAGCAGCCTGATGAATCAGTAGCCAGGTGACTCAGCATGACACGTGTCACATTCTAAGCGAGGGTGACGTGGCAATTGTGACTATGCGAAATTTCTCGGTTTTCGTGCCAAAACTTCTAAAATGCATAACTTTCGCATACGAGCTCTGTTTTTGACGTTCTTTATATGCATGCGTAGCTAAAATTACGATCTACAACTTCCGTTTAGACTTCGTCGGCTAATTTTGAATTTAAATTTTATATTATTATTTTTAACAGACCGGTACAGGAAATCCGTTAAAAATTCATAACTTCTTCATCCGACGTCCGTTTTCGTCAGACTTTTTACCGTTGTGCTCCTAATGACGAGACCTTCAATTCTCGTTTAGGTTGTGTCGGCTAAAAATCGCTCGATCTAAAATTCGAGTTTTTAGCTGTCTACTGCTACGCTGAAACTTCGAAAAATCATAACTTCCTCATACGAAGTCAGATTTGGGCGTTCTTTTTATCGAACTTCTCAGTTTAACGAATACTACGACTTTCGTTTAGATTACTAAGGCTAAAAAGTAGTTTATTGAAAACTCACTTTTTACGACATTCAGCACCGTGCCGGTTTTGTCGCGAAACTTCGACAGGTCATAACTTCTTCGTTATAACTCGGATTTTGGTATTCTTTATATCCCTGAAATCCTTGTTTCGACCACTAAAACTTTATGTAAAGATATCGGGCTTATCTCACACTATAATTTTGACACTTATTTTTATTCTTAATTAATTAAGCCCTAATAATTAAGCATAAAACACATAATTCACATAATATTCACATAATTCCTTTTCATTTCTTCAAAATGAGTTACAAAGGTTAACCTAGACTATGAACTCAATATAAATGCCTAGGCTAGAAACACGAGTGTTACACGAGACCTAAATGAAATAGATTTGTATCCGAGCGGGGCTCGAAGCCAGGCGGGGCCTGGAGCGGCGGGGTCGTTGTAGCGGGCGAGGCCCGAGGTAGGGGTGGGCGAGTCCCAGGATAGCGGGCGTGGCCCAGTATGTGCAGTATGTGGTTATGCATGGTATGTGGTAGTGTGGGGAACTCACTAAGCTTTGTGCTTACAGTTTTCCGTTTTGGTTTCAGGTACTTCCAGTAGTGGATGATGGAGCTCGGGGTGATCGCATGGCACACACCATAAATTAGTTAGCCTGGGAATGTTTACTCTGATAACGATCATGTATTTTGGAAACTATTACTCTGTTTATGTTTTGAAAAGATGAATTTGCTTAATGTGATGTTTTATTAAAAGAAATTTTTAGTCTTGAATTTTGGGACGTTACAAAAAGCCACTTAAATTTGCCTAGTGACCCCTTAAATGATGTGATTCAGAAGCTTTAACCCCCAACCATGTTTGCAAACATGGTTGGCCACCAAAAATGGCTTATAAAAGCCCTAAATCTGCTCAAAGAGGGATCTAACAAATGAATGAGCAAGGTTACAGCTTTTTACCTTCAATGAGTTGTAGAAGGTTCACAAACTCGGGTTCCCTTGGTCTCTACTTGGTTCCTCAAGCTTTTCTTCTTCCTTCTTAAAACCACAAGCACCAAAATCCAGCAACAAGGCTTAGAGTTCTTCAAAAACGGCTAGGGTTTCAATGGGAGGTGTTTTGGGAGCATAAGTGGTATGTGTATTTTATATATATTCATGTATAACATATCTTACTATTTTAGCATTTATTATTATTATTTAGAACTAAAATATACTTAATATGCTTTGAAATATTTAATTACAGTTAAAATAGGAGATGCATTGCAAAAGAAAGAGAATGGAGTTGAAAAGATGCAAAAAGGATATTGCTGGCAGATTGACCCCTCTTCAGTGTTTCGCGTATATCTGATGACTCATAAGTCCAATTGACAAGATTCAAAATGTTCTGGAAACTAGACGAAATTTCCTACGACTTATGTGAGACGACCTTTTTGCTAATTCGAAACTTATTTTATCCAAAATCGGCCTTGAAGATGAAGCATAAAAGCTGGACGGAAATTCCCTCCAAGTTACTTCTTCCCCAAGCACCACTTACCTTATATTTATTTGCTTAATCCCTAAGCCACATTAGTTTCCTTATTCCAATCCAACTCTAATATTCCATATTAATTCCATCTCCATTCAACTATAAATACCCCATATCATTCCACCATTTTAATAATCTATGATATTCCACTTCGACTTGTGCAACAAGAAAATTTCATAGTTGCCGTTTTGAGGGTCTAGGAGGCGGCCGGAAGGCCGCTAAGCTAACGGGAGCGGAGACCGGAAGGATTGGAGAGCGGATACATGTCGGTAATCATATGGGTTGTTAACATGACCATGTTTAGAATTCCATTGTGTTACTATTCTGTATTTAGTTTCTGATTTAGGTGTAAGAACCTCTTACTTTGCGTTTATGATTGAATGAAACTTTGATTATTAGACTAATTCCTATATTAAATTGTTTGTTTGTGTTTAATTTATCTTGCCAAGCTTGTTAAAAGATCCTTACGTATTAATGATGATTATTTGCTGTTAATTGTTAAGTGAATTGAGTTGTGTGAAGACCTGCTTGATTGCTTGTCTCTTATGATTTTGATGACCATCGAGATTATAAGTCTAGGAATAACGAATGTGAAACTAGGATTAACTTGAGAATAAGTAAGTTAATGTGTGAGCCTTGTTTGATGACCATCAATAAGAGGTTAAATTGAATTAGTAATTTGATTAACTATATTTACAAGTCTTGCTTGATACGAACTGAACACTAGGAAGCATGTTAGTTTAATCAACTGATCACTGTTTAAATTGACTTGTTTGCTAAAGGATTAGTTATAGTGAACGCGAATCTAATCATTTTAGGAATCGGTGAACATGAATCAATGAATTTGTGTATGCAATTGTCTATGTTTTTAAGGTGTAATTTATCTAAACCAAAGTACCTGAAGAGATGTGCTTTCTTGTTAGTTTATCGAGAGTTGTTAGTTGTTAGTTTGAGATTTATTAAACCATTTTCTTTATTATTTTCGTGTGACCTGTAACCTATAATCAAATATATTAAATTAATCCACCGTTCCCTGTGATCGACACCCGACTTACCTAAGCGATACTGTAATCTGACTAGGTACGCTGCCTATAAGTTCATAGATAGTCTAAGTTTGTTAGGTTATAAATATTAAAATTAGTAGGTACTTTTGTGCACATCAAGTTTTTGGCGCCGTTGCCGGGGAATGGTTTTCAATTAATTTAGTATATTTGATTATTCGTTATTTGTTTTTATTTTTTTTTAGTTTTATTTTTATTTTTATTTTATTTTCATTGATATTATGTCACTTGTCGGGAAGGTTTTTGTTGTTATGTGCAGGAATTCGTGATCATACACATTGCTGGGTTTGATTTTTTGCATGGGTTTCAAGATTGCAAGCTATTAGGGAATTCTTGACTTGTTTAGTCTACTACTTTGTTGATTTGTCCAACTCAATCTATGAGGCGTAGTATAGCAAGGCGTGTCGTGGTGGTTAAGTGGAAGACCGAGCTCTTGCTGTTCTTGACTAGTTTGGTCACTTCTTGTTCTACTTTTAGTTAATGGTGCAAAGAAAACAAAGGAAATAGTTTGACCGGTCCCGAAAGATTTTGTTTTCACAAACCACCTCTTGCATGCAAGGGATTTAATCAACAATTGTAGTTTGATTTCGACGAAGACGAGTGAATTTGATATCCTTTTTAATTATTTTGTTTTTTTAGTTATTTTAGTGAGTTTTTATTTTTATTTTTAGTTTGTTTAAATTTTGTTTTCCATGTTGATGCTCTTGATGTTTCAGATCTTTGCAAAACTTTTACCCTTCAGATGCTTTCAGAAATTTCAATAATTAAGTTCGAATGTTGATTTGTCACGAGAGAAAAAACTGTGTGAGAGTTTGAAGTTGACACTTGAGAGCCATGACTTTCAATAAGTGTGGGGTGCGCGTCAATATTTGGAGAGATTATTATTTCGAAGAGTGGCGTTTCTAACTATACATTGGTTCCCATGGCATGGATGAGTTGTTCCCACACCATGGAGTTTTATTTTGACGCAATGTAGAAGTATCATCCCGGCTGCCATGACATGGTTGACACTTTCCTATGTTGTGGGGGAGTTTTTCATCACGAGAGGAGGCTGCTATTCTACATACCACGACGTGACCACCACTTACTACGTCGTGGCCATGCTATTATTCGCGATATGGATTTTTCCTCACTCGACGACACGACGTGGTTGACACTTTCCCACGTCATGGTCACTATATATTGCTTTAGCTTGCAATCGTTTGCACCACATTTCAGAAGTCAATGTTCTTTTGTATTTTCCGACACATTCAGAAGCAGCAGTTCCAGTTTCCAGTCTTCCAACAATTTTCAGAGCAGCTTTTAGCAGCCCCATTCGATCTCGTCACTACTACCCCAGGGGAGTCTGTTCCTTTTTCTTCATTTTTATTATTTTTATGAGCTTAATTAGTTTTATGCATACAATGAGGGCATTGTATTAAATAAGTGTGGGGTAGGGGGTCGGAAAAGAAAATTAAAAATTACTAGATTAGGAAAATTTAAAAAAAATTATAAACTTGTAATAATAGTTTAATTTAAGAAAATCTAGTGATAATTTAAAATTTTGCTAATATTGTATGGGATGATCCAATGAGAACCCAAATGTTTACTTGAGCCTACACATGTTATAGTGTATTTGTGGCTTCCCATTTCCTAGTGAAAAGCCATAAGATATGAAAGGTAATCTGGTAGTTTATATGGCATAATATTTTTTGCAGCCTAAACCTGAAATCTATCCAAGAAAGCTTATTTAGTCATTGCACTTAGACTAATACTCTAACCAATAAGGGTAGAAGTTAAGTGCCCCTGCTTAAGCATGTAGGTTTTGAGTGAAAAAAAAAAGTGAGTTGCATGTGAAAAAAAAAGAGAGGAATTACCAAAAAGTTGAAGAATTTTGGAGCAATTAAAGTGAGAATTTGAAGATCAAAATTCCAAAAGTTCAAAAGTTGCAGATACTAAAAATCCAAAAGGTGGTGAATTCAAAGAAGTCAATATCAAATATTCAAAGGAATAGAAGAATTCCAAGAGCTCCATTGTGGTATCTTAAAGTTGTAATTTCTAGATTATGTATGCTTGGGTAGCTTTACAAAAATAGCTTGAGGTTAAGAAAGTTTCTGAGGATTGATTCGGAGGGTTGCAGAAATTGGTACCGTCTAAACTAAGGGGTGAAGGTTCATAAGGATTGTGAGTATTTAGGAGTGGCAAGTTCTTAGGATTTATAGACACAAATACATGCATTGCAGTCATGGGATAATGGTTGGTTTAAAATGGATTGTTCTATGTGATATTGGTGAAATAATAAAACTCAGTTTGCTTGGGGGCAAGCAAAGGCTAAGTGTGGGGTATTTTGATATGTGTATTTTTATATATATTTATGTTTAACATATCTTACTATTTTAGCCTTTATTATTATTATTTAGAACTAAAATATACTTAATATGCTTTGAAATATTTAATTACAGTTAAAATGGGAGATGGAATGCAAAAGAAAGAGAATGGAGCTGAAAAGATGCAAAAAGGATATTGCTGGCAGATTGACCCCTCTTTAGTGTTTCGCGTATATCTGATGACTCATAAGTCCAATTGACAAGATTCAAAATGTTCTGGAAACTAGACGAAATTTCCTACGACTTATGTGAGAAGACCTTTTTGCTAATTCGAAATTTATCTTATCCAAAATCGGCCTTGAAGATGAAGCATAAAAGCTGGACGGAAATTCCCTCCAAGTTACTTGTTCCCCAAGCACCACTTACCTTATTTTTATTTGCTTAGTCCTTAAGCCACATTAGTTTCCTTATTCCAATCCAACTCTAATATTCCATATTAATTCCATCTCCATTCAACTATAAATACCCCATATCATTCCACCATTTTAATAATCTATGATATTCCACTTCGACTTGTGCAACAAGAAAACTTCATAGTTGCCGTTTTGAGGGTCTAGGAGGCGGCCGGAAGGCCGTTAAGCTAACGGGAGCGGAGACCGGAAGGATTGGAGATCGGATACATGTCGGTAATCATATGGGTTGTTAACGTGACCATGTTTAGCATTCCATTGTGTTACTATTCTGTATTTAGTTTCTGATTTAGGTGTAAAAACCTTTTACTTTGCGTTTATGATTGAATGAAACTTTGATTATTAGACTAATTCCTATATTAAATTGTTTGTTTGTGTTTAATTTATCTTTCCAAGCTTGTTAAAAGATCCTTATGTATTAATGATGATTATTTGCTGTTAATTGTTAAGTGAATTGAGTTGTGTGAAGACCTGCTTGATTGCTTGTCTCTTATGATTTTGATGACCATCGAGATTATAAGTCTAGGAATAACGAATGTGAAACTAGGATTAACTTGAGAATAAGTAAGTTAATGTGTGAGCCTTGTTTGATGACCATCAACAAGAGGTTAAATTGAATTAGTAATTTGATTAACTATATTTACAAGTCTTGCTTGATACAAACTGAACACTAGGAAGCATGTTAGTTTAATCAACTGATCACTGTTTAAATTGACTTGTTTGCTAAAGGATTAGTTATAGTGAACGCGAATCTATTCATTTTAGGAATCGGTGAACATGCATAAATGAATTTGTGTATGTAATTGTCTATGTTTTTAAGGTGTAATTTATCTAAACCAAAGTACCTGAAGAGATGTGCTTTCCTGTTAGTTTATCGAGAGTTGTTAATTGTTAGTTTGAGATTTATTAAACCATTTTCTTTATTATTTTCTTGTGACCTGTAACCTATAATCAAACATATTAAATTAATCCACCGTTCCCTATGATCGACACCCGACTTACCTAAGCTATACTGTAATCTGACTAGGTATACTGCCTATAAGTGCATAGATAGTCTAAGTTTGTTAGCTTATAAATATTAAAATTAGTGGGTACTTTTGTGCACATCAATAAGGGACATTTTGGGACCACATAACATTGTGTAAATAGGGTGCAAACCCTTGGATTAGGGTTTTTGTCCAGACAACACTTACTCGTCGAGTCTGGGACCCAACTCGTCGAGTCCATGGCTTAAAACCCGCGTCCCATCTTGCTTCTACTCGGTGAGTTGGTCCTTCAACTCACCGAGTCCAAGGGAAATAATGCAAAACACATAGATAAAAATAAAAAGAAAAGTGTACCAAGAACCAGGTGCTATAGTTCTGAGTTGATTGCTAATCTAGGAGAGATACCTAGATGTGCATTTGAGGAGTTTAATGAGAGAGTAGTGAGATACCAATGAGACGTAGGGATACCTGAGTATGATAATGCCTCTCAGAGTTGCGCATGTAGATGGTGGAGTTGTGTGCTAAAGTGGTTTTATGTGTTGGTGGGGTGATTCAATGCCCGAATGTTGCTTACTTTGTGCTTTGTGGAACTCTTGATGATGGGAGACAGCTACTAAGTCAATATGACGATATTCAGGAGGTAGATAGTTGGCATCATAAGGAGTTCTTCAGCTGATGGCAGAGAAGTGTGAGAACCTAGGAAGAGCCTAGGAAGTGACTTGAGTTAGATGAGTACGCAGGTAGATGAGGGTATTCGCTAGAGGGCGAACATCTGTAATGGGATTAATGATCGAGAAGGTTGAGCAGCTACTTAGGAAATCTGGGATGATCCATGTGGAAAGTATGGGTAGATGTAGCAGGTAGTATGGGCCCATACTACTGAAAGCAGAGGACCCATACTCGAAACAGGGAAAATTCCATAGGTTCTAAGTAGCAGATTGAGAAGATATAATATGGTTCGAGTACCATGATTTGTATCATATTGAGAAGAGATAACATGGTTCAAGTACCATGATTCATAGCATATTGAGAAGGGATAACATTGTTTGAGTACCATGTTTTGTAGCAGATTGAAAAGAGATAACATGGTTTGAGTACCACGAGTCGTAGCAGATAGTACTTCTGACTTTACCAGTTGTTCCGTTGTGATTGTTTAGACTAAGGACGGATATGATAGAGTGTGGAGCCAGAGGGCCATGTTGAACGAGTTTCAGTGGGGTATACTTGGAGAGGGAATCTAGTTAGTTTTGAGATATTTTTATTGGTGAGATGCCAGTTGGGGTCGCAAGACTCAGGGATGAGTATAGATGAGACTTTATGGAGGATTGCGACCTGAGTTGAGCAATCGGCCGATAGTTGAGATGTCACTTTCTGTGACAAGAGTTGCACTGTTCTCATATCCTGGGAGAAGCAAAAGAGATATCGAGCTTCCGGTTTCAGAGTTAGAGGTAAACCCCGTGGGGTAGCATATGGTTGCGACCTTTTCACCAGAGTATTTAAGAAGCATGCCTACTGCGAGGTATTTCTTATACCATGAGAGAGTCATTAGTTAGGACTGAGATGGAATGCTTTTAGTAACAGTTCCAGGTGATTAAGAGGAGTATACTGGGGCGGTGGCCCTCGTCGCTTATGTTGTGTATCGACTGTAAGAATGGAGTCTCTTGTTTCTATGGTGATCCACACAATGGGACGTTGGATGAAAGATCGGAGACGAGGTGAGTGACAGTGTATTATTTCCCGATTGAGAGTCGAGACTAATTCGGGACAGGTGGGATATCCGGTGATGTGTCGATATGAGACATCGAGGTGACTAGAGGCAGACACATTGGGAGGATTCCGAGGATTTCATCTGAGATTCGGGATATCTTGAGTTGCTTGATCTCCATCGGGAAGGTCATCAAATGGTTACATAGTACATTCCAAGAGTTAAGTGCGTTGTACCTGGTGACATTGTCTGTGGAGTAGACTGTTAGTATGCCAAGTGGTGATGGCTCGAACCCTGAGTGGGGGAGAACTGGGTATTTTATTGAGAGGATCAGAGGTTTTTTCAAGTGTAGCTAGAGAACTGGTTATGGAGATCTACGGTACGGACACATGGGACTTGGGTTATAGGTGGATGAGGTAAGGTATAGAGCGAGATAATGCATGGTGTATGTGTTTAGAAGAATATGAGGTTTCAGATTGTCGCTGAGGTGTTCTTAGTCATTGGCGATTCCTTCGTGCTTCAAATTGTGAATTGAGGTATTTCGAGATTACGAGATGTGCGGGAGGGAGATCAGTGGTCGTAGCAAGACATCATGAGATCTGTGATGGGGTACCAAAGTATCCAAGTGTGATACCCTAAAATTTTGGACTATTTTGAGACTTGAGTTGTGAGATGGGAAGTGGAGTTCCAAGTGACTATTGTTCTAGTGGGATCCCTTCAGCTGATTTTCATCAAACGGGATTGTCCAAGAATGTGAATTGTATCAAGAGAAAGTGCGTTGTTGTGACAATTATCGTTGGGAGTAGTGATGCTCAGTTTGGGTGGGTGGGTGTACCTGTCCATGATAGATTGTAGAGCATGGGTTTAGTGAACACAATATGGTGATGGCTTAATGATGAGATTATGGGGTGGTAAGAGAGTGGAAGGGTCCAGGTGGGAGAAATCACTTGGTAATATCAGGGAAAACCATGGGGAGAGCCCATGGCGAGCGAGTAAGTGATGTAAGCATGCAGGGAGCCGTAGCATTCATGAGTCAGTCAATGAGTGTTGTAAGCCTACGGGGATCCGTAGCATTCACGAGTCGGTGAGTGAGTGTCGTAAGCCTGCGGGGAGACGTAGCATTCACAAGTTGGTGTGAGAGTGTTACAAGTCTTCAGGGAGCCGTAGCACTCATTATTCAGTAAGAGAGTATTATAACACTGCGAGGAGCCATGGTATTCACTAGTCAGAGCATGACGCAAAGGATTTTTTAGGCTTAGGTAGCCTTGACGACTGAGTCTTTGGGAACCTGGTGGCCGGGCCAAGGGCAAGACTGAGGTCTCCATGATGGTCGAGATCCGTTATATCTCGAAATGGGGAGAGGTTGCCGCAAGTCAGAAGGAATTGGAGAAGTAATGTACACGTAGATTTGTGGATCATGGGTTATGAATCGAGTATCAGATTGGATATGAGTGGTACCAATTTTGCTGTCAAACCAGACTCTCAAGTTTGATTTTGGCCCTACTTGTGTAAAGGATAGACGAGTTGAGATTTCGGATCCCTGATGAATTTCATTTTGAATGGTTATGGTTTCCATCTGATGTTCTTGACCTGGGAGGGTCAGTTCGATTGGTTTGAGAAGGACGGCAGCATGCATAGGTTAGTGAGTGTTAGATGACAAAGGTCAGAAATGATGTGTGACTTCAGATAGGTTGTAATATTGCTTGGAGTAAAGCAAATTTAGTGGTTTCATGTACATTGTGGTTGTTTGTGATAACTATGTTGGATTGAACAGCTGGGGTTATGCTCGGGCTTATGGTCATGTCGTTCAAGTTGTTTGGCGTGTAAGGGATGGTAAGGAATGATTTTGAGGACAAAATCTAATTTAAGTGGGGGAGAGTTCTAACATCCCATATATTAAATAAATAAATGGATGAGGGTTAATATGAATAGTGGCCTAAAATCAATAATATTTAGCAGGGTGTTGGTTTCGGGGAGCCAAATAATATAATTTGGACTTTCAAGGGTTAAAGTGTAATTTCAAGATTTATTTCGTAAAGATTTTTAGAATTCAGGGTGTGTTTGGTAATTATTA
Organism: Lactuca serriola; assembly: GCF_051521515.1. NCBI lineage: Eukaryota > Viridiplantae > Streptophyta > Magnoliopsida > Asterales > Asteraceae > Lactuca > Lactuca serriola. The sequence goes on along the minus strand of NC_136416.1, from coordinate 89,289,681 downwards.
GGACTTATTATGAAGGGAATTTTGAGAAGGAAGGATTAAATGTGTCAAAATTGAGATCATGGGGGTCAAACGGTAATTTTCGGATTTGTCTTGCAAATAATTCTCAAAGTGGAGGGGTATATGGTAACTATTGGATTTAAGTTGAAAAAGAAATGATGGGGAGGGACCAGAAGTGAATAATAGATCATAAGTTGAATTGGACATGGGATTAAAGTCGTGCCTTTCCCTCGTCGCAACAGGAAACCCTAAACCTAGAAGACTTTCAGCCGCCGCCATGCACGATTCCTCAGCCACCATCTCCTTTTATCGTCCGTTTCCGATCAGTCGTATCCGATTCGGCCGCCACCTTCCTACTTGTTACGTCGTCGAGCACCACCACAGCTGTGCTGCCAGATCTCGTAAGCAACTGAAGAACCACCAAGGACCATGGTACTCACTGTGGGTGTCGATGTATGGGTCACGATCAATTGGAAACTCTCGGTAAGATTAACTCCTCTCCTCTCCTCCGTCCCTTTCTAAATGGTTGATGTTAGATGCGTCGCTGCTGCCGCCGGTGGCCTTAGCCATTGTTTTTGTGTTTTCTGGCAGCATTAGTTGTCAGGTCGATGGCTGAGGGCTTTGCTTCTCGTAGTAATTTCACGTGTGATGTTTCTAAAACTCAAAAAGAGTGTTAGTCGGAGGTTGACGCACCACCATGGCAGCCCACCATGGTGGCTGCCGTTTTCTGCCACTCATTGTCGCCACCAGCCACCGTGTGGGGGAGGGTTGTGTGTGTGTGAAGTATGGTGTGTGAGTATGTGTGTTCTATAGATAATTGTGGTATCAATTTCTTGGTCCAAGATGAAGAAAAAACCACCACCACCACCGTGAGGTGGCGCCTGCCACTGTGAGCCGCCGTCGACCACCACCGCCCGAGGTGGTAGTGGGTGGTGCTTGGCATAGTGAGACCCTAATTGGCCCAAATGCTTGATCTGGACTTAGTTGGATGGTGATTGGGTTAGAAACCCTAATTAGAGTTTAGAAAACCCTAATTTTGGGTTTGTTAGTTTGGATTTTTACCGAGACCCGCGGTTAGACTGTTAGATTGATATTGTGAATTATGTCAGACTTCATTGTGAGAATTCCCTAGTGGAGTGATGGACTTAATGGGTTAAGTGAGAAACACTTAACCCAAATCGTCATTTATGTGAAAACCCTAATTTTGCTTTGGCCTTGAGTTAGGCCTTTCTATTTGGCTTTGGTGTTTGGGCTATTGATGGGTCATCTAAGAGCAACCAAATGGACTAGAATATTTATATGGGCTTTAGGGTAAGGCCTATATGAGGGTTTGGTCCCAATTTGGAAAATTAAGCCATAGTTTGGCCATTAGTGGACCTTTGAGGACCCATTTGGTATTAGGCCTTGGTGGGCCCAATGGGCTTGGTTATTTTTGGGATGGGTTGGTGGACCATGTTTAGACCTAATATGTGAAGGTTTGGTCTTAGATCCTAATGGGTTAATTGTGGGTTTGGCTCAGTGTTAGAAGCTGGAGTACAACAGCAACATTTATAGGATTTGTTCACCATTCGAGGTGAGTCTTCTCACTATTCTTACCGGTGTGGTAAATTATGTGTGATCAGAGGGTCTTATTCGTGTTATTGACCGGAGGGTCTTAGTACATTATCGACTGGAGGGTCTTGGTACATTATGGACCGGAAGGTCTTAGTACATTATTGACCGGGGGGTCTTGGTACATTATTGATCGGAGGATCTTAGTACATTATCGACCGGAGGGTCTTAATTGTTTATATTGTGATATGTGTTATGGTGCATACTGTCTTTGTGACTTATGATGTTATATTATTCTGTGTATATGTTGAACCTATGTGCTTATATTGAGTTATGTGACATTATGAATTTTGTCGTGATGATGTATGCTATATTATTCTGAGCCTTATTGAGTTGTGACCGGAGGGTCCAACCCGAGTTGTGAGACAGGAGGGTCTTTACTGAGATACCGGACTGGAGGGTCCGACCCGAGCTGTGAGAACCGGAGGCTTCTCATTGAGACACATGACCGGAGGGTCCTTGTCGAGATATAGCCACGAGAGACTAATTATTTGTGTGTAGTATTTTGGGGGACTCACTAAGCTTCGTGCTTACCATGTTATGTGATATGTGTTTCAAGTACTTCTCAGGATCACGGAAAGGCGCCAACTTGATTGTACATACGAGATGGAGTTGTGTTTCGAGGATCCTATATTTTATTCAAATGATTATGAACACGTGTTTTGATAATTGATATATTGAGATTTTGTGGGATATGTTGATGACATTTATGTGATTTTAAAAATGAAAAAAAAAATTATATGAAAATTTACGGTGTAACACCTAGAGCACTAGTATATAATCGAAAATACCCAATTTGGGTTATACAACATACATTGATTGTTATATAGCAATAACAATCCAAAACCTTTGTGGTTTTGAGACTTTGAGAACAAGCATCACAATTCTCACGACTCTAATGACTCACACCCAACATTAGCAATGGAAGAATGATTGAGAAGGAGGAGAAGACTTAAAAATTTCAGTTGGAACTCTTCAAGAAGAAGTGGCCGAAATTCATAGGGTTTATGCCATATATATATATATATATATATATATATATATATATATATATATATATATATAGTGTCGTCAGGAATCCCTAGATAAGCCCTAATCCAAGATAATCTTAAACCGGGTAATTATCCAATTTCCTTTTATCCTCCAAGGATAATTCTAGAATTCCGTACCCATTAAGAAATAGTCTATCCCTTCATGGAGGGTTCTATATTGCCTCTTGCTCAACTATTGAACAATTACAATTCAATCCCTAATTTAAGATAAAAATCGGATTTTAACTTTTAAAAACAAATTAGGCATCAAATCCAAGTCAAAACAGCAGCTAAATCCCGAAATACCCTCTGTCTGACCCCTGGACTCGCCGAGTCAGGGACTGGACTCGCCGAGTCAGACAGACTCGCCGAGTTCATCCACTGACTCGCCGAGTCAGGTCGGGCAGAGGCCGAAAAATCGTTTTTCAGTAAATAATTCAACATAGAATCACATACAACTAAAACCAATCAAGGCTCTAATACCACTGATGGGTTTTATGCATAAGAAACAATCCTATGTGCTCATACAAACCCTAATGCTTGGATCTAGGTTTCTCTATTGTACATGCTTTTAATCCAAGACTAATAAACTTAGATCTAACATATTATAAACTGAATTAGGGTTTAGAGAATTACCTTTGATTGTTATATTGGAATAACAATCAATTCCTTGCTTGGATTGGCTTTAGAAAGCTTAGTGCCTCAAATGTTGCACCTCTAATGGAGTCACAAACACCTTATGCAACTTGGATGAAGAGGAGAAGAAAGGAGGCTGCCAAAAACGACTAGAAACCCTAGAGAGTCAGTTGTCCACGTTTTTGGGGCCTAAGGGGTCCTTTATATACTTGTGTGGGTTGCTAGGGTTTCAGTCAAAACCCTAATGGACAGCTTAAACTCTAAGCAGCCCATGGAACATTCTGGATAAGGCCATGGACGAAAATATGATGGGCTTCCATCATAATTTCGTTCACCCCTTATTCCTTTAGCATTCCTTAGCCCAATAACTCAATTATCCAATAATTGTAGTCCAGTCCCCTAAATTTAATTAATCTCTTTTAGCCACAAAATTAATTTTTGACTAATATTAATTAAACAATATGATTTCTCCTTTAATATATTATTCTCATAATATATTAATAAATCATATTTAAACCTCTCTCTCCTTAATTCATCCTACATATTGCTATGGTGAAGGCAACCCAAAAGGACCATGCTTATAATCGGGTCAAGTACATACCAAAATAGTTATGGACTTAGACACTAATCCAACAGTCTCCCACTTGGATAAGTCTAATAACTATTTTCCGTATGACTTCAGAACCTGATCAGCAATCGTAGCTTTCAAAAGCCGATGTCAACTCTGATCTTATCAGATAGCGTGTCCTCTAGATAAGGGATTATATATTCCTCCATTCTCAAGATATCGTATAGACAAAAGACATGAATTTCAATCATTCTCTCTATATTGTTTCCCAACCTCCGATTTATGACGACTGATAACAGACTACAATTGAACACATCAACTTAGTCCCGGCTTGGCCAAGCGCTTAGGTGTCATCATTAAATCATCGAGAGGCCCACAGATATCGCTTTTATCCCACTTTGGATGAAAGGAATGGATAAACTTCGACTCAAATGCTCGCTTGAATTTACTGATCGAATCACACACAACAATAAGTTTTATAACACCAAGTTACTGGTGCGTTTACTTGTTATCAATGTGCAACCGACCAACAAATAACAACTCACATGTCTCGGTTTTAAGAATATATAATATTATCGTCTCACTAATCACTCGTGATGAAGTGATCCAAGTGAGCGTGGGTTTAATCCAATACTCTAATCTTATCAAAGCACTCATGAACTCTGCAGCAAACTTGTGCTATGTCTAAACACTTCAGACAATCTACATACAGATTCATGACAGTCTTTATTCATACCTACTCCCAACGTATGAATGACTGTGGATGTTTGAATAACCTAGTTATTCTGGAAGTCAAAACATGCAAACTGAAACATAATAATAATACTTAATCCTATATGGCCTCAAACTTGTGAGAGTAAATAAAACACTTCTATTTAACCACCATATTGATTACTTATTATTATCGTTTACTGTTTCAGAAGATCAACTTATTACTCAAATTACAACAATAGTTGTCCCATGCATAAAGCATGCACACTATGTTTCCTATGGTCCTTACTTTGTGAAATAGATCAATTGAAAAACCTTTTCAATGATGTTCATTTCACAATTCCCAATCCTTATCATTAGTGTAAGAACACAAGGTTCTTTGCTACTATTAGAATATGTTAGATTCTAACATCTTATGCAACGATCCTTTCATAAAGTCATAGCACAAAAGTCACCAAGACTTGGCTAATGAAATTACAAAGTACTCTCTCAGAAATTGTTGCAAGACAATTCCATAGACGCGAAGTCTCACATTCAAAGTACATTCCTTTGAACATCCTTCTTGCATAAAAGTTTCTAATCTAGACATAGACTCTCAACATCCAACTTCCAATATGGAAACATTTCCATATTTTCCAAATGACAACTCATTCTTAATAGAATCTTATCTATTCATAATAATGTCAATGTGGTCCATCCAATACCATACTTCCAACTACTCACAAGCGACCAATCCTCAGCGAACTTTGGATCGTCCTTTGATAGTTGTTTAATTATTTTAGTCAAAACTAATTCTAATCCTTTTTCCCACTTAATGCGCTAGACATTTGGAAAATTTTAGAATGGTCAAATATTATAACATTTGCAATCGATCCTATACCCGAAGCGTATGGGACACGATGCATAATGTCTTACATAAAGATATGATACTTTACCAATCCTTTGCCATAATATTTTATGTGTCATGTTCTCACAATTCGAACTATGAAGAGGGATGCCGTAATCATAATCAAATTTTAAGAACACACAATGTATCCTTTGACTGAAAATATTAAAATTTCTCAATCTAAGCTTTAGATTTTGAAACGAAGTATAATATTCTCTCCCTTAATTATATTAAAACAACTTTTCAACCCACGCAACTTTGCAAATTGAATCTTTGTTTTTCTATAATTAATATTGCTAACTTGCAATACTCTCCATAATAATCATACAAGCATAACACTTATGCTCCCACTATCATGATGATTATTATCATATAAGCATAACACTTATGCTCCCACTAGCTTTGACATGTATTCAGAAAACAAATGAACTTTCAGAAAAGAATGCCTATTGAATTTCTGAAATTCATATTTCTAATACCAGATGCTTCGATAAGCCTTTATCTAGGCTTCTTAACCTTATACACCTTTGTCTTAGATAGCTCATATGTGTGTTTAAACAATTCAGAACTTATGTTACTAAGTTCCAAAATGTTGAAACTAATTGCCAAATCTCATAATTCGAACTATGGAAAGGGATGCCGTAACCATAATTGAATTTTGAGAATACAATTTTCACAATCGCTATCTTCTTAAAATCTCTTTTAGTGAAAGCATTTCCTCACAGTCATTTTCATGAAGGAGGGAATCTTATGACACTTAGATTTTATGGTGTATGAGTTCCTATCCATGTGAATTGGCCAAAACCAAGGTTTGCGACAAATCCAAACTAATATGGACTGAACTTTCTTAATCTTGATTTCTTGCCTTATGGTAACACGAGTGCCCACCATGTCTTCCAAGTAGTTTAGTAACTTGTCCATACATATCAATGTACTTTCCATCGACTAAGTCTCTAGTATGCATTCAAATGAGAACTCATAGAACTCATCTACGTAATTAACTCAATTGGAATGGCACAAAAACAAAATAATCTCAGCACGATAGGTTGCAAACCTCAAGTCGTGTGCTAGTGATGATCGATAAGGTATATTCTTGATTTGTTCTTGAAACCGTTCAAGACCATTAAGACTCCCACTGACTCCTTGACATATAAGATTCTCTTGTCAGCAAATATTCGAGAGTTAGTGTAGTTCTTATCAAGACAAAACACTTCACAAATTGGTCCTAGTTGGTCTTTGTCTTATCCAAGACATCACAACTTACCAATTTCTAATGTGCAAGAATAAGAAAACTTTTCCAAATTCCACATTTGATGAGTGTTATAAACCTACTTAAGACTTGTCACTCAATGTCACAATCTTGGAGTATGACTCTAAGACTTGATATTGGAACGAAGTATGATTGACTCTTTTATTTAACCATTTCTACAATTCTCGATTCCTCTTCTTAGACATGCAAATGCACTAAGACTCACTTAGAGGATCAATTGAGATATGGTTCTTAATCATTAAGACTTCATCATAAAACACAATAAAAGGTACTCTCCCTTCTTCTTAGAATGGAGAAACTTTTATCTTTCTGCCTACTTGATTCTTCTTATTCGTTCTACTATTCATTGAAACTCTTTCAATCAACTTATAATTTCACTTAATCTTATAAGTATGATCATATTTACTAAACTTTAATAAATCATGACGAATATCTTTGTCACTCTTGTGGTGGACTTGATCAACGCACAACCTAGTGTACTTGATCTCCTAGTCCTTCAATTGACACTTTGTCAAAGAATTAGTCTAAATTTCCCAAATGTGAAAGTTTTTCATTCATCATACAATACACGTTGCATGATTCCAAGTTTCTGTCTAATTAAAACTTGGGTGATGAGAAACTCTCCCTATTTGGTAAACTTTTGATATGTCCACAAATAACATAATTAAGAATCAAATCCATTGTTGCTAATAATAGAAACATTCAAACATCAATTTTTTCATACATGCCATCGCAAGGATAAATAAATAAGATAAAATCAAAATTCATTTTATTGCGGAAAAAATTTGTCCTTACAATGCAATTCAATTGAAAAACTATGTTATTACATATTTCTTAACAATCTATTCTAACTCCAAGTAGTAGCTCAAGAATCCATTCTTCAAGTAATGCGATCGAAATCCATTTCTTCATGATTAGATTCAGCTCACTTCTTCCCTCAAGCTTCCTCTCTTTTCTTCGATCCTACAAAACATCAAAATGTAATCTTATCACATCATGTATTAAGAATCTAGAATAGGAACTCAAAAGAGTTAGATAATGGATTTTACCTGAAGCAGAGCCATACTTCTAGACTCTCCCATCTCTTAGATCTCTCAGGTAGTTAGGGCAGCTTCGTCTCCAATGCCCCTTCTCTTGGCAATAAAAGCAAATGGACTCCTTTGGCACAGCACATCGGACAATCACAGACTTAGTTCTTTCTGCACTTCCAATGTTGCTAGTGTCCATTGAAGTTTGGGAATTTGATTCACCAGACAAGTTTGCTTGACCATCACGCCAAATCATTGCTGATTTAGCAGCTATAAGCAAATAGGTGAGATTAATGAGGGTCACATCATGATCCATCATATAGTACTCTCTAACGAACTCACTATATGATTCAGGAAGTGACTGAAGAACCCAGTCAGCAGCCAACTCGCTTGAAATCTCGACACCCAACATGCTTAACCTATCAATGTGTGACTTCATCTCTAAGACGTGTGCACACACAGGTTTCCCATCTTCGTGTTTACTTGCCAAAAGGGCTTGAGTGAGCTTGAACTTTTCAAGCCTTTGAACTTGTGGGTCAGGGAGAACGATTGGAGAAGGTGGAGGAAGTGAAGCATGACTCTCATTTCCTTGATCGTATCTCGGAACGTCATCTTCATTTGGAAAGCTTGTTCCAAAGGATTTGGGAAGACCATTGTAAGATTCAGACATCTACAAAACGGGAGAAAATTCAAGTTATGTTGATTAGAATCCTTGATGTAACACCCAAATGAAACATCAAGCTAGGATCCAACACAATATTCTACAACCTAGAAAAGGGATGTCGTAATCTAGTTGCAAAATATTTGAAGGTAGGTAAATGACGATTTACCAATTTCCACCATGAAAAACGAAAAGGAAGATTAAGTTTTAAATGAATTGAAACTCCTAGATCTTTTAAGATTCATTGAACTTTTCAATGGCATGTTTAATCTTGATTATGCCCTACTATTTGTGACTGGGATGTCGAGGATCACAAACAAGGTGTGAATAACCATACGAATCACGTGGTGCACCCAATGCTACAATCACCTAATCAATGTGCCGGTTAGCCACACACGCTCCATTGATCTATGACAAACATCGAGTCACCCTTCGCTACCAATGTCATCCCCAAATTAGTGTGCCGGTTAACCACACACGATCCACTAACGTTTGACAGGGGTACGAAGTGTAATTCTATGGATTAGCATACAATTTCACATTTTTCCTAAAGTAACTATGATTTGGGAATTTGAAAAGGCATTTAGTTACTTTGTACTTCATTATACTTATAATGGAAGGTTTCTGTCCTATCCTACCTGTTCGGCTAACGACCCTCCACTAGTCAAGAGTGCGGTGGGTAAGAGTGGATACCCATTCAATCGCCATTTTATAGGCAATTTCCTTAAACACCCCTTATAGACCAGCTTCGTGAATGAGGCCTACTAACGGTAAGACTGACTGATTACTCATACATATATAATATTAGACTTTTAATGTTATATATAGTATAGAGTGTATTTGACACTTTTAAAATACTAGGTGGTTTAATTTAGTGAATTATACTTTTAATTTAATTAAATCTAAACCAAAACTTTATGGATTTATTAAATCACTTTTAATTATGCACTTTAATTTATTAATAAAACCATAAGGGTGTGATTTGAACTTTTCAAATTACTAGGGTTTTAGAATTTAACATTTCAAAATTAAACTTATAATCAACTTTTAAATTCCAAAACTTGAGGGCAAGTTTTGAAACATTTTAAAACATTAGGGATCAAATAACAAATAATTAAACAATTAATTTCATAATTATCTACATTTGACCTGATCTTATTTTAGTCATTAGATAATTACCAAATAACTTTAAGTAATCCATATTTATCACATAAACAACCAATATTTAAAAGATTTGAAATTATCTATTGTTTTGGCAAGGATAATCACTAATTTAAGATAAAAATCGGATTTTAACTTTAAAAAACGAATTAGGCATCAAATCCAAGTCAAAACAGCAGCTAAATCCCGAAATACCCTCTGTCTGACCCCTAGACTCGCCGAGTCAGGGACTGGACTCGCCGAGTCAGACAGACTCGCCGAGTTCATCCACTGACTCGCCGAGTCAGGTCGGGCAGAGGCAAAAAAATCATTTTTCAGTAAATAATTCAACATAGCATCACATACAACTGAAACCAATCAAGGCTCTGATACCACTGATGGGTTTTATGCATAAGAAACAATCCTATGTGCTCATACAAACCCTAATGCTTGGATCTAGGTTTCTCTATTGTACATGCTTTTAATCCAAGACTAATAAACTTAGATCTAACATATTATAGACTGAATTAGGGTTTAGAGAATTACCTTTGATTGTTATATAGCAATAACAATTAATTCCTTGCTTGGATTGGCTTTAGAAAGCTTAGTGCCTCAAATGTTGCACCTCTAATGGAGTCACAAACACCTTATGCAACTTGGATGAAGAGGAGAAGAAAGGAGGCTGCCAAAAACGACTAGAAACCCTAGAGAGTCAGTTGTCCACGTTTTTGGGGCCTAAGGGGTCCTTTATATACTTGTGTGGGTTGCTAAGGTTTCAGTCAAAACCCTAATGGACAGCTTAAACTCTAAGCAGCCCATGGAACATTCTGGATAAGGCCATGGACGAAAATATGATGGGCTTCCATCATAATTTCGTTCACCCCTTATTCCTTTAGCATTCCTTAGCCCAATAACTCAACTATCCAATAATTGCAGTCCAGTCCCCTAAATTTAATTAATCTCTTTTATCCACAAAATTAATTCTTAATTAATTCTTGACTAATATTAATTAAACAATACGATTTCTCCTTTAATATATTATTCTTATAATATATTAGTAAATCATATTTAAACCTCTCTCTCCTTAATTCATCCTACATATTGTTATGGTGAAGGCAACCCAAAAGGACCATGCTCATAATCGGGTCAAGTACATACCAAAATAGTTATGGACTTAGACATTAATCCAACAGTTATTGGTGTAGGCACGGGTAGAGTTAGTTGGATTGGTGGGTAGGTGTGAGTGGGGATGTGGGATGGGGTAAGTGTCGGCATTGGCTTGTGGGAATGTGATTTAAGCCCAAACCTATAAGACATAAGACCTAATCCATAATCCCTAAGTCATAAGTCATAAGCAATAAGCTATAATGCCATAAGCTAAATATCATACACTATAAGCTATAAGTTATAAGCCTTAAGTCTTAATTCATAAGTCTCGAGACATAAACCATAAGTTATAAGCCATAAGGCATAAGCATTAATTAATAAGCAATAAGCCATAATCCTTAACCTATAAGCCACAAGACATAAACAATGCATAATAACACCTAAGAGACAAGCCTTAAGCCTAAGTTATACACCCTAATCTATAAGGATTATGGATTACTGTTTTTAGATTATGGTTTATGGCTTATTGTTAATAGTTTAAGGATTAAGTCTAAGGGTTAGCGCTTTGATTTTATCAATTCTGTCTCATATACCTTAAGCCTTAAGTCTTAAGCCACAATCCAAAATTCATAAGTCTTAAGCTATAAGTTATAATCCTTAAGCCCTAAACCATAAGTCGTAAAAACCCACAATCTCTAACACCCACCAACCAACCCAACCCACCATAAGGCATAGATAGGGCTTAGTGTTTGGTGTATGCTTAGTGCTTAGGGTTTCATACGTAGTGCTTATGGATTATGGCTTATGTGGTAGTCTTAAGGCTTGGGTCTTATAAAATGCATGCACATATACATATATGCATATACATACACATACATACTCAAATACATAAAATCTAATTCATACCCCATAAATCCTAAGCCTTACACCATATGGCATAATCCCTAAGCATTAATCCATGAGCCATAAGGTCTAAAACCTAAGTCATAAGTCATAAGACTTAATCCATACACCTTAATCCTTAAGCAATATTTCTTACGCCATAAGCCTTAATCCCTAAGTCGTAAGCCATAATCCAAAGCCCTAAGATTAAGTCCCAAAACCTAATCTAAAAGCCGTAAGTATTAATCTATAAGCGATACGCCATAAGCCATAAGTTATAAGCCCAAAGCCTAAATCTTTAAGCCTTAATTCACAAGCCCTATTCCATAAGCCCTAAATATTAATCCCTAAGCCATAAGATTTAAGCATTAAACCATATTAGTTAAATATGTTCCATATCACATATATTGATAAAAATATACAACTTAGTTACTATTGTGGACAAAATAAAATATGTTACTAATATGGATATAAACACATAAATATGTTGCTATTTGATGCAATATATTATTTAATTAATATATATTGATTTCTTTATTAGTATTTATATTTTTTTAAAGAAAATTACATGATTGGGCCATGTGATTTGTCATAACTCACACGGTGATGAAAACTATCAAAATATCATGTGCTTATCCATATGTTGTTAGTTTTTTGTATTGTTGATGTAACGACCCAAAAATCCTTCATTAAACGACGTTAGTGTTCCATTACAAAGTTATTGAGCAACATAAAGTTATTTCTATGCTAAGAGGATAAAACAAAATAAATTAAGTAAAAAGGGTGTCAATTAACACCTAAAAAGCTAATTGAGTATATTGTTTAATTAAATTGATGTGAAGGAATATAGAGCCAATATAATCCGTTTAAAAGGTGTATAATTTAATTAAACAATTTTTTTGTTTTTGGAAGAAATAGGATAATATATTGAATTAAAAAGTATAATAAAAATGTCATTAAAACAAATTTAGAATGTCAAGTTATTAGGGTTAGGAATGTTTGGAACTTAACAATGGAAGTCTAGGGACAACTAGAAAAAGCGTTAAAACTCCCATAGAATGTTGATCGATTCTTGTCCCTACTGTTCCTTGTATTCAAACCTTGTGTGTATAAAGAAAAAAACACGAGACATGTTCAATTGGTTCTAGGGGCGGATCGTTGTTGGGTCGTCGATCAAGAAGCAATCGGAAAAAAAACAAACTCGAAGGAAAAGGAGGTATGGCTTTGTCGATCTTAAGTTGTGTGTGTGTGTGTGAGAGAGAGAGAGAGAGAGAGAGAGATGTGAGGCTGAAGTGACGATTTTGGTAGGTTCATCAATTGACGCTCAGTTCACACCATCTTTCATACGCCAAACTACCATATGTGAAATTCCCTCTCCGTTATTCATCAATTAACACTTAAATCTCTTCCATAGAAATCAAAATCATGTATAGTTCAAAATTCCTCCTCTAATCAATTTCTTAGGACTTTCCTCTTTTATTTCACACATCTTGGTAAACTACCACAGTTTACCATAGTTCCTCCACTGGTGTTGTGTTCATAAAGCCTTAGATGAACTAGTTTATTTACCATTCTATTGTATTCGAAAATCGAATTGGTGCAATTTCATCTAGTTTAGAAGATATACCTTGAATTCATATAAGGCTAATCACCAAAACTTTTAATCTTTTGAGAATAGTATTAGTGTAGTGCCAGCATGAATGCATTTTAGGTGTTTGATGAAATGTTTGTGAATCTTGCATATGTATTTTTTTTCAATTTGAGGCTAACAAATTTTTTTCTCTATAATTACACATTGATCCCCTTTATCAAACTAACTTTTTTACCCATTGGCTTTTAGTGTTTGCCACTTATTTGAATTGGTTAAGGATGATTTTTGTCTTTAATCAATGTGGTTCCCCAAAGGTGGTTTTTGATGGAGATAAAATCACCAAAACTATTGAGCTACTTGAGCGATGGATAATGTTGAAGTTGCTTTTATAAGAGTTTTGGACTTGTTAATTGATACAAACATAAGAGATATTGAGATGACTTCAACTTGAATGTGATTAAACACTAAATTTTTGAAAGCAATTTTAGCTTCTTAGGTGTTTTTATAGTATTTAAGTACAAACTACATTGAAGTTAATGTATACATTTATATATTATTTAATATAATTGTAAGATGGATATTTGAAAATAGCAACAATGCACTTCCAATTTCCTACTCATAATAACAACATACTTAAATTTATCTATCGACTATATCAATGTGAAACATTACATTATATTCCCTATATTGGTAGCAAAAAAGTAATTGCATTGTGGTATGTATAATAGAATATAATTAGGGGATGTCACACCATGCACAAAGCCATCCCACCATCACTACCCCCAAGCTTCAAGTTCATCTTTTCTAATCACCTGGTCTAACTTTTGAACAACACATAACGACATCCTTATTAAAATATAGAAATATATTTTCCTGCTATAACAAAACCCTTAAACTGACTTCCTAATTATATTCTAGCATTTTATTTTGTGGGGGTGGGTGGAGATTTTATTTTGTATTTTTAAAATTATTAAATATATGATAAACATCATTCTCCTCATAAAAACATTTAAAATTATTAAATATATGATAAACATCATTCTCCTCATAAAAACATTAATGTTCATATGAACACATCATCCACCCATATCGCGCAAGAGTCACTCCGGGTCGTGAGTTGCAACAAATTGAGAGTCTCCATCAAAAGTTGATATTGCGATTGAAGAGCACCACCACGAAGAGGTATGCGCCAGTCAATATGCCAAATATGATCCATCCAATAATCACTCACCATGAAACAATAGAAACCCTAAGCTCATAAAATGACAAAACCACAAAACTACAAAGACTATTTTTACTATTTTGTATAAAAAATAAATACAAAAACATGATATTATTGAATGACCAAGTATATCTCATATGTCGATATTAGTTGAGTCCTTTTAAGTGGACAAAAACATGACCGGACCGGGTCCAAATCAGTCAAAACATGTACTTTTGCATCCAACTAAACAATTCTTTCACTCTTTTATCTTATGTTTGTTGTGTCAAAACTACATCTAAAGAGACTTCTAAACAGTCACTACAATGTTCTTTAGCAACGTAAACAACAAAATGGAAGTAAAACTTTTCATGGAAAATAAATTATCAATAATTTCATATAAACTCAAACAAAATACACATATACAAAACTTCATTACCCTATTTCTCAATCTCTAACGCAAGAAACCAATCTTCTAATATCTCAACAACATTCCTACTACTTTTTTTTCAACTTTTCATTTCCATGTGTACTTTCCATAAAAAAAAAGGGACCAAATATACAACAAATACACTTTCCTTTTAATGAGAACAACAACCTTTTTGTTTACCATTATTATTATAATCACCAACATTTATGGTGGTCCCTTGGGTAGGAACTGCAGCGGCGGCTTCCTGAGCCGCCAGTGCTTTCCTACTAATTATCTGATAAATATCCAATAAAATCATCTGGAATGCCTTTTCGACATTAAGAGCTTCTAATGCAGAAGTTTCTAGAAAGGAAAGGTTTTCCTTTTCTGCTAACCCTTGACCATCGGTTTCTTGTACGGCTCTTAGATGGTTCAAATCGGACTTGTTTCCGGCCAACATGATGACAATATTCGAGTCCGCATGGTCTCTTAGCTCACGAAGCCACCTTTGTACATTTTCAAAAGATTGTCTTTTTGTTATGTCATACACCAAAAGGGCACCTACTGCTCCTCTATAATATGCACTTGTGATTGCTCGGTACCTTTCTTGACCCGCTGTGTCCCATATTTGTGCTTTCACGGTCTTCCCCTCGACCTACATTACAATGCTCAAACGAAATTATATGGTAATTCGATTATTCGTTTTTTACACAAGGATAAAATGGTAATTTAGTCACATTCAGTAAAAAAGAAACACCCTTTTTTTCATTGGACGATTGTCATTTTATTTATCCATTCAATAACCAATAAATATATATATATATATATATATATATATATATATATATATATATATATATATATATATATATATATCATAGGGGAAATTTCATGGCTTGATATGAAAGTAAGCTTTGTAGAAAGCGACAAACCTGAAGAGTTCTTGTAGCGAATTCGACACCAATAGTGGATTTTGACTCCAAACAGAACTCATTTCGGGTAAACCTAGAAAGTATATTGGATTTCCCGACACCCGAATCCCCGATTAACACGATCTTGAATAGGTAATCATACTCGTGATCAACCTTATATGCCATTATTTGTCGCTACACTTGCCACAAACCTACACAATTGGAAAAATATTGCATATTGGCATTCAATCACCCATAAAAATAAAGCCCAAATACGAAATGAAAAGAAGGGCGTATGTTAGAATCAGTTTTTGTACCTTCGAATCTATAGCATTCAATCAATTCGTTGGAAAAAGCAAAAGGGGTGATGAAAAATGAAGAAACTAACCATGCAGAAAAGGTAGATGAAGAACAAGCCAACAATGGAAGGATTAGAGGTGGCAGAAGTTGCAGAGGATTGAAGAGAGAAATTCCAAATCCAATCGCGATAAACAGAAAACACGAATAAACAGGAAATTTAAACGGAGCCAGAAAAACACGGAATTATTTCGAATTTGGAAGTTTCAGTAAGACCCCCTGAATTAAGTTTCTTAAATATATATTTTGTTTTCACTCAAATCAATTTATGTTGTAGTATTTAAGACTAGGTTATAACCCCTTTGATACAATAGATAAAATTTAAATACAAAAACATAACAATTTATTTAATCAATAAATTGCAAATAAATATTTATATATAATATATATTGGTAAGGATGCTTATGTATAAATAATATTTTAAATGGTTAGAACTTAGAAATAAATAATTTTATTTAATTCATGAGAAATAATAAAACATAAAAATATAATATAAAAAATTATATTTAATATATTGAATATGATAACAACAATTATAAATGGTAGATCAATAGATGAATAGAAAATTAGGTTTGCTGTTTATAGTTTTATAAGAAATAAAGGTGTTTAAAAATTTGGATTCAACATAAAAAATATATATATTTATATACCAAAAGAAAGTAAAGATATTACCGTTGCGATTCTTATTAAAACATATGAAATGGATGAAGACTAATGTAGCAAACAACTTTTTGGATTTAAAAGCGAAGATTGTATGCGAAACATACTCTTACTCTAACATAATTTAAGTGGTTAATAATTTTTGAGTGTTAAAAGGATCTAAAAACAAATAAAACTAATAATCATCAATAAAAGATAAAACAAATATAAAAAGTTTAATAACATAAATTTTCAAATAGACACATATTAGATTACTGCATGTGTATATAATCACTAATAAGTATATGTCTGAAATCAAAATAGATTTATTCGATTGAAAATTTTTAATTTATGTGAGATCATAATCAAATCTTAAATGTCTAAAAGAAGCAGATGTTTCATCCTAAACCATATAATATGATATAAGTTAAATTGTTTAAACAATTTAGTAAATTGTTTAAATAATTAAAAGAGTTACGGCACAGCTTGTTGTTCGTTTATCTGCTACGTCTATGTAAATCTTTCTTATGAAAAAAAAAATTTAAACATAAGTTGAAAAATATTGATAAAGAAGTTTATTATTATTATTATTATTTCTTTAAAACAAATACCTACTACATAACATCTAATTTTTTTGTAAAAAAATAAATAAATAAATAAATAATAAATAATAAATAAATAATCAAATCAATTAAAAAAGAAAATACAAATTTGGTCAAACGTTGAATTTTAAGTCGTCCAAACCTTAATGCAATATGTACAAATCTATTATGCATTAAAATCTTATTTGGTCAACGAAACTCAAATTGCAAACGCTAAAACTCCACTTTTATTTTATCTCTTAAATATCTCCACCTAACTCACATTCGTCAAGTTGAATCAGTAAAAATGTAACTTATACCCAATCTTTTTCGTGTGATGAATCGCCTGAGCAAGAGCCCCAGCTGCTCCATGTAATTAACCTTATGAATGAAATTTGTGAAAAAGGTTAGAAACATGAAGAAATTAGAACCTTAATGAATCATGGTATGCCTTGTGATTTTTTTGGGGATTTGGTTGGCAAAAACTGGAACGGAATTCAATAAATTGAAATTAACATTTTCAAATTTTTATTTTTTTCTCTGATGTTTTTGGTTATGTTGTAGCTATTTCAGAATTATCACCTTGACTTATGTTATGGTATTACAAGGATCCATATTTTAGTACTGATGGCATTTAATTTCTATTTTTTCTAATATTATTCTTTACAAATTTTAAGTCGAGTATCATGTTTTTCTTTAGAACACATGAGCACTCAAAGAGGGTGGATATGTGTCAATTGGATTCCAACGGACTTTTCTAAATGCATTCAAAGTCTAAAACGGATAAATATGCATTCAATCTTTTTTTTCAATCTTAAGGTATCATGTTTTTCTAGTTATAATATTAAATCTAAGGTACTGTGTTTTTCAATCTTAAGGTATCATGTTTTTCAATCTAAACCGACTAATATTACTCTACATACATAGGCCCCTGTTATATAAAAAGAAAAGTTAAAAAGTCGTAACAGTGTACAGGCCTGGCCTGACATTTCGGAGGCCTTGTGCAAAAACTAAAATGAGGCCCCACAAAAATTTCTTGTAAATATTATTAACTACATTTGCTACCACTAATTCAAAACATAAAGTTGTTAAAAAACATCTCATAAATTCACTACCACAAAATAATGTCTTCATCACTCATTAGTAATCAAATAAAACTGTAAAATTGTTATAAACAACTTTTCAACAACAAAAAAAAACGCATTACTATTTTCTAAACATTGACCTTCTAGCATTTTTAAAAGAAAATTCATCTATGAGACTTTCATAATCAAGAAACCCATTCTCAATCGAAATCAATGCCAAAACGTTTAATCTCTCTTGAGACATGGTCGAGCGCAAATAAAATTTTAAAAGATTTAGTTTTGAAAAACTTTTTTCCGTTGATGCAACTATAATAGGAACAGTCAACAATATTTTGTATGCTAGACAAGAAACTGGATAAGTGTTCATCATTTTTAGGAAATTTAGTATTCCGTTAGCTGTATTGTGTTCAACCGGTAAATGTTTTTGTAACAACTCCATTTTGTTGAATAAATCATCAGCATTAATGTCTAAGATATGACCATTTTGCAGTCTCTTTTCCATATTTTTGCAACATGACTTTAACTCGATAGTATTCATTGACTTCAACTTTTCTGTTGTGAATAAAAAACAAAAAATGTCTTCATATTGTTTGTATTGTTCAAACCTTCGCTCCAATGAACCAATAGCTTGATCAACTATGTACACAAAATATTGAATCCTAAATGACTCTTGAGGTGAAAGTTCATGCACCGGCTCTGATGACCCAATGTCATTCTCATCAAAATGTCTTTTTTTAACAACTTTTCTTTTATTATTTTTCTCAACAAACACTGGATAAATTTCCAAATCAGAAGCTATAGCTCTCGCACAATCCAAAGCCTTCCTAAATCTATTCTCTCGATAGTCTTTAAAAAACTCAATAAGTGCTCCCACACTACTCATTGTCTCATCAATACGCATAGTCTTAGACTAAAGTTGTTTGATCAGGTTATTTACTTTAGCCAATATATGATACCATATAACCATACCTGTTATAAAGTCAAATCTGCCAAGTTCATACTCTCCTAGACAAGTAGCTTCACTTATGATCTTTATGTCTGTCTCTTCTTCAACAAGTTTATGCAGAGCTTTTACTATTTCAAGAGCTTAAGTAACTATGGCTTTCACACTTTCAATCCTACTTTCCCACCTTGTAGTTGACAATGATTTTAAAGTGAGACTTTGTTTCGGTAATTAAAACGCATCGGAGGCCAAATGTTAAAACGCATCTAAAATTGGAACCAAAAGTTACCGGGCTAATTTTATTTATTGATAAAACATAAAATCAGATTTTTCAAAAATAGCAATACTATAACTATAAATTATCCTAAAAATCGGAGGCCCCCTAAAATCGGAGGCCTGGTGCGACCGCACCGCTGGCACCACCCCAGGGCCGCCACTGACAGTGTACTTTGAAAGTAGATTGCTAGTTTATCTTAGGCTCCAAGTTTATCTCTATCTTAGTCTCCAAGTTTATCTTTATCCTAGTCTCAAAGTATTTTGTTTCGATAAAGACTCTCTTCTATATATATGTTGCTTCTGTTTTGAATGAAAGTTAAGTTTTTGGAGAATTCAATTTTCTATGGTATCAGAGCAGGTTCCATTACCTGCTGTGAATGATATTGCCATATTTATACATAGTTTTAGGCAATATTGATCTACATTTTATTTAATATTTGCACAGAATTATGGTACTTATAAGGATAAAATGTTATTTGCAGCCAAAATAAAGCATTTTAGAAGAAAGGGACCAGAAGTGACAATTTATGGAACATTGGAGGCTTGAAGCATAAAAGATGAAGTAATTCACATAATATAACTGGGGTCACGACGTGAACTTGATGGCCACGACGTGGAATCGATCTTTCCAGAAGATAAGTACGCGAAGAAAGAATCCTTGGCAAATACGGATAATTCCTGAAGTCACATCATGGAGCTTCCTACCACGACGTGGAACGTGATTCTCCAAAAACTATATAAACCCCTCTCCATTACGAATTGGAGCCTTTGGCTGAAGGAAGAGGTTCCGAGAGGCGATTTACAGCAGAAGTAAGGTTCTAGAAAAAAGGGTAGTCAACACCAAAAGAGTGAAGGTCCATATTTAGTTTACTTGTTTGATACTTATGAACATGTTTTCTTATTTGTGTTGTGTTTATGTGTTAGTTGCTATCATGAGCAGCTGAATCTAGCTACTCTTGTCTAGCTAGATGAAGCTTCTAACTTATGAATAGCATAATTTTATATGGATTTATTTAGTTGGTGATTTGATTGTGTTTGATTTATTGTTACCTAGCATGCTTGTGTTTGTTGCTTAGTTGCTTAAATTCATGTTATGTGTAGCTTAGTGACCATTAACTGCATGAACTTGATAACCTAGTAATTTAGTGAACATTGAATTGCTAGAGCTATGATCAACCAAAATCTTAGTTAGTAAGTAAAGTAATTAATTTTGTTCTGCTAGAGAACATAGATTATGACCATAATTGTGTTTGCATGATAAATCTTACATAGCATATTCATAAACATAATTGGTTCTGTGTTTAATTGTGTGTGACCATACATAGTTTTACATGAATTAATTAACTATGGGTAAATTTAGACTTAAATTACTAATATAATAACAACCAACTTAATAACCCATAATTATTAGCTAGCCATAAGGACGAAGTGGATTCGAACTAGATAAGATTGTTTTTACTTATTAATTGAATTTGAGTTAAGTTAGTCTAATCTTGCAAAATCAGATAAAAACCCCTTTTAGCTTGTTAATAATTAGATTAATTTAGTAGTACATAGATTAATTAATAACACCGTTCCATGTGATCGACACCCGACTTACTCAAGCTATACTGTAATCTGACTAGGTACACTGCCTACAAGTGCATAGTTAGTCTAAGTTTGTTAGGTTATAAATATTAAAATTAGTGGGTACTTCCGTGCAGATCAGTGAAAATCACCAAGATGGCAAGAGACAAACCGGAGTCGTCGAAGGTTGAGGTGCTACCACCATTGATTCTAACTCACCCTACAATATTTACTCATTTGAATACCCCCAAACAGATGCATGTAAACGATACCCTTACCGACAACATCTACAATGATTAGGCTTAAGAGATGAAGAATTTTCTCTTTGCCAAAAATAAGATTGGATTATTGACGGGACGATCAGCAGACCAGATGCAAAGTCAGAGATTTACATGAAATGGATGCGTTGTGATTCCATGATAAAAGGATGGTTGACCATCGCCATGGAAAAGGACATCAGATCTAGTGTGAAATACGCAAACACAACCAACCAAATCTAGAGTGATCTTGAAGAGAGGTTTGGAAAAGAAAGTGTGCCCAGAGCCTACGAACTAAAGCAACAACTCACGACGACAAGGCATGAAGGAGAATTTGTTTTCAGTTATTGCACTAAACTTCATTCCATCTGGGATGAAATTCAATCGAAAACACCTAATCCACGTTGTGATTGCACTGGTTATACCTGTGAGCTAGGCAAAGGACTAAACGTATCCAGAGATAAAGATAGGTTGTATGAATTCCTTATGGGTCTTGAAAGTGAGTATTCCACCATCAAAACTCATATGCTATCTACAAAACCCACACCAAGCTTGGGAATGGCTTATCATCTTGTCGTTGAGGACGGACAACAACAAGTCATCACAGCTGGCAAAAATCCCTCTAACGAAGCAGCGACGTTTCGGAATTTTGTTCAAAATCGAAGGCAATTTGGTGTTGATCACAAGAAACAATACAAAAAGGTCGTGCAAAAGGATCAACCCAAGAAAGGAAGCGTCGATGAGCCAAAACAATGCACATTTGCAGAAAGAAGGGACACAACAAAGAAGGTTGCTTCAAGCACATTGGATATCTAGATTAGTGGAAAAATAAGGCTAATCTAGAAAATGGAAAGCCGAAATCTTATATGCAAACACGGAACAAATCCCCATACAGGGTTGACTGGCGACCAATACCAAAGACTGCTTAAGCACAAAAGATGAGGAAGTCAATTTCTCTCCCACTATGAACATGGCTAGTAAGATTAATTGTGATGGGTCGTCGAATCGGGCGCCACTGAGCATATAACATGCAAGAGTTGATTCAAAACATCACAAAGAACCCCTTTGAACCACTAGTTACTATTCCTAATGGTGATCATATTCACGTTGAAGGAAGGGGGAACTGCAAGTTGCAAAACAACATCATAACTTATAAATATTTGCATATACCCACTTTCAATTGAAATTTATTGTCTGTTAGTCGATTAACAAGGGACTTGTAATATGTTATAACCTTTCTTCCTGATTTTTGCTACATGCAACACTTACGCTCGAGGAACCTGATTGGCACGGGTGAGTGCAAGCAAGGTCTATACCGAATAGGCATGAAGGCGGGGCAAAGGAAGGCGATGATGACTCAAGTAGTGTGGATCTATGGCACAATTGGTTGGGTCATGCTTCCGTGTCTAAGATTAAACATGTCAGTATCTTAGAAAAAATTTATACTATTTTAGAGAATAAAGTTTGTGATTCTTGTGTAAAGGCAAAACACACTAGATTTCCCTTTCCTAAATGCTCAATAAAAACTAATAGTTGCTTTGAGTTAATTCATTGTGATGTTTGGGGTAAATATCGTACACCTACACACTCGGGTGCTTGCTATTTTCTTACTATAATAGATGATTATAGTAGAGCTTTGTGGGTATATTTGTTGAAACATAAAGGGGAAGCCGAAATCTATTTGATGAGTTTCCATAATATGGTTAAAACACAGTTTGATAAAAAGGATCAAAAGAATTAGAGCTGATAATGGTGGAGAATTTATATCAACAAACATGAAAGATTATTAGGATAAGGAAGGAATCGCGCTTAAAACTACGTGTCCTCACACACCATAACAGAATGGTGTGGTTGAACGCAAACATAGACACATCCTTGAGATAGCACGCACCTTAAAATTTGAAGTAAACCTGTCCATTAAATTTTGGGGAGAATTTCTACTAGCTGCCATGCACATTATCAATTGATTACCCTCAAAGGCAATAAAGTATATAACTCCATATGAAGTTGTTTTTGGGAAGAAACTAGACTATGATCACATGAAGGTGTTTGGTTGTTTAGTATATTCAAGGAATACGGAAATAAAAGGAGACAAGTTCGAAGTGAGGGGGAAACTGGGAGTGTTTATTGGGTACCCCCAAGGCAAAAATGGTATCAGATTTATGATATTAAAGATGGAAAATTCGTTGTATCAAGAGATGTTAGATTTGTTGAGAATGAATTTCCATTCAAAACTCCAAATTCTCAACAGGAGGCCATACGAAATGTTGAATCCGATTTACTTAATGGAACAACACATGAAGATGAAAACCTCGCTAGTCTTGAAGGTGTTGGTAAGCATAACAAAAATCCTAAACATGTTCAAAGTTAGGTTGGCCCCACAAATGAGGCGGCTTTAAGCGAAGACATAGGGTCCGAAAATGTGGGAAGTGCTGAAAGTTTTATACCTCCTGTCCAGATTGGTATA
This sequence comes from Lactuca serriola, assembly GCF_051521515.1. Classification (NCBI taxonomy): domain Eukaryota; kingdom Viridiplantae; phylum Streptophyta; class Magnoliopsida; order Asterales; family Asteraceae; genus Lactuca; species Lactuca serriola. The sequence continues at coordinate 89,265,870 of NC_136416.1, read as the reverse complement.
CAACCAGAAGCGAATCATAGGGAAAGAAGGAACATATCTTGACCAAAGCACTTAGACGATTTTGAAGTAAAATTGCCCCCTTCGGTAGACCATGCACCACCAACGCACAATCAATGGTCCTCGACAGTACACAATCTTGCTAACTTTATTTCATATGACAAATTTATAGATTCACATAAAGTTTTTTTGCAGCTATTGACACTCATAAGGAACCCAAGAATTTTAAAGAATCCATGAAAAATACCAAGTGGAAGTTTTAGCTCTTGAAGAAAATGGAACTTGGACCATTAAAGATCTACCTGCTAGAAAACATGTCATCGATTCCAAATGGATCTACAAGGTCAAATACAAGCCCACTAGAGAAGTCGAAAGATATAAGGCACGTCTAGTAGCTAAAGGTGTCACACAATAAGAGGGTGTAGATTTTCATGACACATTTGCACCAGTGGCAAAGCTTGTTACATTCTGTACATTATTGGCTATTGTTGTGAAGAAAGTTTGGGTTATTCATCAGTTGGATGTCAATAATGACTTTTTGCACTGAGATTTGGATGAAGAAGTCTACATAAAGATTCCTAAGGGTTGTGTAAAGGAAGGAGAGACTAAAGTGTGTAGACTTCGGAAATCTCTTTATGGATTTCGACGGGATTCTCATAATTGGTATCAAAAGTTTACCATGGATTTGTTGGGTATCGGTTTTAGACAATCCTATGTTGATCATTCACTTTTCGTCTATAAGCAACAAGACAAATTTGTGGCAGCTCTTATTTATGTCGATGATGTTGTCATAGTTAGGAACAATGCTAAAAAGATACAACGAACAAAGGATTATTTAGATAAAAAGTTTAGCATTAAGGACCTTGGTCCATTGAAGTATTTTCTTGGCATTGAAGTTGCAAGGACTTCTAATGGTCTTGTTTTGAGCCAACAGAAGTACACATTGGATATTCTTGAGGATTGTGGAATAATGGGGTGTCGTCAGAGTGCGTTCCCCATGGAGCAAATTTTGGAAATCGATCAGTGTAATGACAGTCTTGGATTTTACTCTAGTCATTATAGACGGCTTGTAGGAAGGTTGCTTTATCTTCAAGCTACAAGACCTGATATTGCATACTCAGTTAACATACTAACCCAATTCGTTTATGATCCTCATCAAACGCATGTGGATACAACCATGTGTGTCTTACATTATTTGTAGTCGACTCCTAGACAAGGAATTTTTCTTCCAAGAGAACGAGGGACACGTCTTTTGCTTACAATGATGTTGATTGGCTAGGTTGTGCAGTTATAAGGCGGTTAAGGACGGGTTACTTAGTGCTTTTGGGAGGAGCTCCAATTTCCTGGAAAACAAACAAACAATCATTTGTTTCTCGTTCATCTGCTAAAGCACATTATAGAGCCATAGCCACTACTGTCAGTGAAGTATTATGGCTACGATGGCTTCTTAAAGACTTGGATGTTTTTTCTACCGGGCCTACACCCCTATTTTGTAACAATCAAGCAACCATACATATTGCCAACAATTATGTCTTCCATGAACGTACCAAACACGTGGAAATGGACTGTTATTTTGTTCGTGAACGGATGTTGTCTAAAGAATTTTTACCTCTTTGTGTTCATACATTTCACCAAGTGGCAGATTTGTTCACTAAAGCTATGGGAGCACAATGAATTCAGGTTTTACTATGCAAGCTAGGCATTCAGGACTTGCATGCTCCATCTTGAAGGGGAGTAAAGGATTTTATATTTATCTATTCCTAGTAGATTGCTAGTTTATTTTAGGCTCCAAGTTTATCTTTATCTTAGTATCCAAGTATTTTGTTTTCGATAAGGACTCTCTTGTATATATATGTTGCTTCCGTTTTGAATCAAAGTTAAGTTTTTGGAGAATTCAATTTTTTAATTTCTTTAATTATGAACACTTTTATTTATTTTACACAAAAGAGCCATAGTTTACAAATACATACACACATTGTTTGTCAAAACTAAAAAAAAAAGGTAAGAAAAGTATGATGCTATTATATTGGATAAAAAGGTCAGAATGGCTAATTCCAATTGAATTTTATTTCCATCAAAATTGAATTTTCTTCTAGACACAAACAGCAACAGACTAACAAAGTTAACAATGATCTTCAAAAAAGGGCAACACAATGGAACGATTCATTCTAATGGAATGACCCATTCCAATTGAGTTTTATTTCTACCAAAATTGAATTTTTTTGATCTGCATTTGATCAGTTTACTTTGTTTGTATTAAAGAATCAGTGAAGACTGAAATGGAATGAACCAAACGGTTTCTTTGTACTAATTTCATTCTTAACAAGGTGTTTAATAAATACCTGATGGCAGAAATCTTCAGATTTCTCAGAAAAAAGAAGTTTGTAACAGATGGCAGCAACCGACAAGTCAATGGAGGCTGTTATCTTAGCAATGCAAGAAAAGCGAACCGAAAAGAATGTTAAAATCAGGGAATGATTAAGGTATATAAGAAAGGAAGTTATTAAGCATCGTTTCTAATATATCGATAAGATTAATTTTGTTGATTTATTGTTTAATATCGGTCAATTTGAAATTATTAAATTAACTTTTAGCTGATTTTTAGTGATAATATCATTGTTTCTACTTTAAATTCCTAATTAGGAATGAAATCTTACTATAATAAATGAACATCAATTTTGATACATGTCAATATCTAATGAGTTTTGACATTTGTCATTTTGTGATATTTTTAAAATAAATAATATTCACATGTCAATTTCTTGTTTTTTCAATTTTAAAATTAAAAAGCGACATAATACTTATATTTATATATGTTAAGTATTAAATGCAATAAATGTGATAATAATAAAGTTTCATTTTTTTCTTATTTCAAAAATTTATTTTAAAATATACTTATTGTTTACACTTTGATATTTTAATCTGTTTTTTAATCAACTTGAGTAATACACAGGTTTTACACCTAGTTTAGAATAAATATGTGGAAAGTAATTTATGAGAAAATATCACATGTCAAAATAGTGGTATAAAAAATGGACAAGTGACATAATTTAGTTTTGTTTATTAGAGATCAGAGATTTGTTATTTACGATTGGTCAAAACTAGCTAGGAATTGAGTTGTAAGTTGTTAGCTGAAAATTATAATTTTTATTGGTGTAGAAGCATTACTAAAATATAACTTAAAATTTTTAAAATAACATTAAAGATAAGAGTTATACGCTAAAATATATCGTAACTTTTGGATTAAAAATATTTATTTAAAATATATCTCGAAATGATTATATAAACAAATTATGATTTCTAGTGAAATATAAAATACATGTCTTTAGTCTTTACCTTATAATTTGTGTTTTTGTTAAACCGATACCAAACACGAAGTGTTTCCAACTTTCCTGATTTTATGAAATGAATAATTTGATGGGCCTTTCTTATCCAGAGGCCCATTCCTTAGACTATTAATATGGTTGCAACTTGAAATCTTGAATGAATATTAAAGTTTATTAAATTATTTGTGTCAAATGTTGAATTTACAAATATATATGACATACTAAATATAAAATAAACGTTAAAGTAGAAAATATTATAAAATAAAGTTATAAATAACCACGTTAAATAACAATATTGGAATAGGGTTTATATAAAAGAAAAAAATGATATCATACAGCTTTTAATGATTTATACATAATCTTCTCACTTAACGCAACAAGTCCATATTACTATATATTTTTTTTAAATCATTATATAATATTTCTTTTTCAGAAATATCATTAAATCTTCTCCTCAGTAAGTCCACTAAAAACACACACACATCTTACATTGCTTAAAAAAATATAATATTTTTCTTTTTCAGAAATATTAGCAATCATTATAAGAAAATGATGATATTGGTTTTGAATGCACCTTTTTTCAATCTTATTAATTTATTAATTAATTAAAAAATTGTTACTTTGCTAAATCTCAAATCAATTGTCGATATGCTTAGACGAATGTAAGATTAAGAAAGACAACAAGAGCTAGAGATTAAAGGTTGACAAAAAATGTTGTAATATCCTATTTTTGAAACCCTCAAAGTTTTATTCAGATTAAAATGATAGTTAATATTTAGTTGATGTTGAAACATTTTTAGATAGTTTAATTGCATATAATCAAAATGCTATTGATTTGAGAATCCAAGGTCGGCCCAAAAGAGTTCTGTAACAGGACCCACATAAGAAAATATAGTGGACAGAGTCTAAGAGGCGATGCATTCTTTAAACCTAAATGTTTTTCTCTTTTTCTACTCAAACTACATATTATATTTTACTATTTTCTATTATTGCTTTTAACTTTTGATTTGTTTTTTTTCATAGGCCTTGAATCATACTTTGGACATCTATCAATGAAAGCTTTTTATTGTCTAACTTTGTTAAATTACATATTATATTGTATCATCTTCTCTTTTACCCATTTGTGCTCCTTTTTTTTCAAAATTATGATATTAAGTTATACTTTATAGTTATTGGCCAAAAGCTCATGAATATTAGTTGTAAACGTGTAATGTGATAAGTTTATACTCTATTTTTCCATTTCTTCCAATTATTTTGAAGTTCATGACTACTCATTTCATTGTTGTTTGGTTGTTGGATATTTTTTGCTCTTGATTTCACATTTGTAGTGAATGTGCACATGAAACATTCAATGATAATTTCTATATTTTAGAGTTTAGTGGCTTAAGGCCTAATTTAGTGAATTGTGCAGGGCCTATAGAGTATTAGGGTCGACCCTATGAGGATCATTTATATTTACATGAAAGCAAAATAACTAATTTAACCTTTCCAGGGCTGATCCAAAGGGAGTTTAGAAGGTGCCTATGAACAGGGTCCATTCTTCCTTAGGGGCCTAAATTTTTACCCACTTCAAAGGTGTCTCTTTAGGTTAATCAATGTTCACGACTTCACAAATTCGAAAATTGGAAAGCGGGAATTAGGTTTGAATTTCTCAATGATCAATTGCCAATTGGTGATACATGTGAAATTAATGACAATGATTCATATCCTTTGTGGGTGACTAAGTGGTAACAATCTCAGTCTCAATTTCACATACTATCATTCGTATTTAAGAATCATAATTGCAATCCATAATTCATAGTTGCAATAAAAAATTTAGAAACCTTGTTTTCGGTTCTTGTCTTCACTCTTCGGCCTTCAAAAATCACAATCATTGGCTCTTCGACTCTAATCTTTGTAAATCTTGATTAAAATTCAACTCGACAGTTTTTTAAAATTACCAACCCAAGTATTTTTATATTCTAACTTTATATTTTTCTCTCTTAGATTCAATGGCTCTAAATTACTAATTTCTAAAGTATTGACCTCTAATTCAGATTTTTACATTCAGAGTTCACTTGGTTGCTCAAAACTCAAGAGCAGAGTTCCTTTTAAATTCAAAATTTAGCAATTAGCACGCCTCTTGGAATTAAAAACCATGAAACAAGTATCATTTTTTTGTGTAGTTTTGTATTAAAAGTATATTACAAGATGAAATGAGAAACTACTTTGTATTTTATTATTTTATAATTTTTAAGTTTTAGGGTCGACTATTTTACTAAAGTGCATTGAGCCTCCGAAATCTCAAGATCGGCCCTAATCCTTTCATATCGATATTTGTCTTCGGCTATGTAAGAAAGGACGTCTCATTTTGGTCTCATTTTATGACTCTTCATACTATTTGATCTCACCAAATAAGATCATTATATGATGACATATAAGTACACAAAAAGAAATATTGACCCGAATCTATGATGATATATAGAATATCAGTGGAATAGAATATGTTCTTACCAAATAGAATAACATTCAAATCGCTATATATATACTTTCTTTTTGACTAATTTGAAAGACCCATGGCTAGCTTTATTATATTCATTTTATTCAAACTGTTTTTAACCAGAAATCATGCATATGTTGCCCATGCACAGAACCAAGCATAAACTCAACCGAACTTTCAAAATTTCCACATGTATCACATGTCAACTATATATTCGAGAATAAATCATCCCGATAAGAAAAAATATTCCAAATTTGAGAATCATTGAACAATTGTATGGTGTATGAACAGTTGGAGGTCGTTTTTCCTTAGCTTTTATTCACTAGTCAGCCATGTCTAATCAATGTGATGAGTTCATACTCTATTTTTACCTTTCTTCCAATCATTATGAAGTTCATGACTACTCATTTCATTGTTGTTTGGTTGTTGGATATTTTTTGCTCTTGATTTCACATTTGTAGTGAACGTGCACATGAAACATTCAATGATAAATTCTATATTTTAGAGTTTAGTAGCTTAAGGCCTAATTTAGTCAATTGTGCAGGGCCTATATAGTGTGAGGGTCGGCCCTATGAGAATCATTTATATTTACTTGAAAATAAAATAACTAATTTAACCTACCCAAGGGGAGTTCAGAAGGTGCCTATGTACAGGGTCTATTCTTCCCTAGGGGTCTAAATTTTTTATTCACTTCAAAGGTGCCTCTTTAGGTTAATCAATGTTCACGACTTCACAAATTCGCAAATTGGAAAGTGGGAATTTGGTTTGAATTTCTTAATGATCAATTTCCAATTGGTGATACATGTGAAATTAATGACAATGATTCAGATCCTTTGTGGGTGACTAAGTGGTAACAATCTCAGTCTCAATTTCACATACTATCATTCGTATTTAAGAATCACAATTACAATCCAGAATTCATAGTCATAATAAAAAAATTTAGAAACCTAGTTTTCGGTTCTTGTCTTCACTCTTCGGCCTTCTAACAATCATTGGCTCTTATCTTCGACTCTAATTTTTGTGAATCTTGATTAAATTCAACTCGACAGTCTTTTAAAATTACTAACCCAGGTATGTTTATGGGTGACAATTTATGACACGACACGACAAAAATACACAACACGAAACGAAATTAGGACGAAACTGAAATTTGAATTCGTGTTCGTGTCGTGTTCGTGTTAACCGTAAAAAACACGATGTCGTGTCGTATCGTGTTCATGTTCAAAAATCGACACGAAATTGACACGATTTAGCAGTTCTTTATCGTGTTTTTCGTGTTATATTTGATAAAGTATTCATTAAATAAACTAGTTTTTAGTATATGTTATATTTTTCGTGTCGTGTCGTGTTTGTCGTTTTTTAATTCGTTCGTTTTCGTGTTAGTTAAAAAAAAATACGACATCGTGTCGTGTCGTGTTCGTGCTACATAAAACATTGTCGTGTCGTGTCGTGTTAGACAGAAACACGAAACGATAGCACGATTTGCCACCCCTAAGTATGTTTATATTCTAACCTTCTATCTTTCTATCTTTCTCTTTCAGATTCAATGGCTCTAGATTCTAATTGAATAACTTCTAAAGTGTTGATATCTAATTGAGAGTTTTACATTCAAAGTCTCACTTGGTTGCTCAAAACTCAAGAGAAGAGTTCCTTTTAAATTCAAATTTTAGCAATTAGCATGCCTCTTTGAATTAAAAACCGTGAAACAAGTATACTTTTTTTTGTGTAGTTTTGTATTAAAAGTATATTACAAGATGAAATGAGAAAGTACTTTGTATTTTATTATTTTATAATTTAAGTTTTAGGGTCGACTATTTTACTAAAGTGCATTGGACCTCTGAAATCTCGAGATCGGCCCTGATCCTTTCATATCGATATTTGTCTTCTGCTATGTAAGAAAGGACGTCTCATTTTGGTCTCACTTTATGACTCTTCATACTATTTGATCTCACCAAATAAGATCATTATATGATGACATATAAGTACACAAAAAGAAATATTGACCCGAATCTATGATGATATATAGAATATTAATGGAATAGAATATGTTCTTACCAAATAGAATAACATTCAAATCGCTATATATACTTTCTTTTTGACTAATTTGAAAGACCCATGGCCAACTTTATTATATTCATTTTATTCAAACTGTTTTTAACCAGAAATCATGCATATGTTGCCCATGCACAGAACCAAGAATAAACTCAACCGAACTTTCAAAATTTCCACATGTATCACATGTCAACTATATATTCGAGAATAAATCATCCCGATAAGAAAAAATATTCCAAATTTGAGAATCATTGAACAATTGTCTGGTGTATGAACAGTTGGTGGTCGTTTTTCCGTAGCTTTTATTCACTAGTCAGCCATGTCTAATCAATGGATTATGGAGGGACGAGTCGTGATTATGTTACGTTATCAAAAGAATGTAAAGAAACTGAATACAACTTATTGAATGTATTTAATTTTCTTTTTGTTGAAAGTTTACAACAACAAAAAATGATGGTTTTATAATATAAACATTTAATTATATTACAAAAAAAATCAATATCAAATAATTTTACATTTTTACAAATTAAAAAGGTTGCTATCTTGTAATCAATTATAGGATAATGAATTATTTGGAATAATATGATTAATATCCAAATCACTTGCACAATTATGGTTCAAACCTCTCTACAAATGGAACAACAATGCACGATGACAATGGTGTGTGTGATTTTCATTGATTATCAATCCTGATATAAAGAATTATACAAGCTGCGATTCAGTCTATAATTAGGATAAACATCTGAACACATTCTAATTCTAATACAAGATAAACACATATCCCAAACATTATATATAAAAAAGATTATATTGACAAAATCTATTACACCTCTACAGTCAAGCGAGAGGTTCAACTACACTTAGAATAATCTACACATTATTTTTTTTTAATAGATGATTTTTATTTAAGATAACCAACTGATAATACTACTACTGCTTCCATTATACAACCAATCAAATGAATGCAAAACAATGTTCTAAAAAATGGTGCTTCTCTTCTATATGATGTTTTGGAACACAACACCATTCCGAAACATACATAGCATCCAAATCGTGGTGATCATAATGACTTCTACCACATTCTTTTTTGATTGGTTTAAGCTAGCTGAATCCACCACAAGCATAAATCATTAATATTATTAAACAAAGGGAAATAGAGATCAAGCCACTTGAAGATTCTCCTCTAAATCATCAACAAACATATGATTAGAATCCTCCACCTGTAAATCGCAAGAAGGGCAAAACAGCAACGAAATATCAACATTCCTCTCCAATAAGTTAGCCAAACTTTAAGATGTCGACTATCAACATTCCTCTCCAAGAAGGACAAATTACTAAAAAGTAAGAATAAAAGTCATTTGGCAAAGATGTCGGCTATCTAACAGTCGGACAAACTTTAACAACTTGTATTTGTACAACTACTTACGATATGATTAAATATTGGGATGTCCAAAGAACAAGAAATATGATGTAATACTAATTGTATGTGAGCGTATGTGGTATGCACGCATTAAAAAAAATATAAATAAATGAAATAAATTCTATATTTATAGTAGACCACTATAAGAAAAAAAGGAATTAGCGGCGAAAAAAGTCGTTGCTAAAGGCTATCAAAGTCGTTGGTACTACTCTGTCGCTATTGCTCAAAATATTGCCGATATGTTGCCACTAATGTCCTTGTTGCCGGTAATACCTTCTGTTGCCGGTAATAGTGTCGCAGGTAATAACATTTTTCGTTTATTTTTTTTAAATCAACAATTTTGGGTACAAAAAAACCGATATGTAATGACATTAAATGCAGAAAAAAATACATAATGACATCCGATTAGGTACCAAATAGTGTTATAATTAATTTCATATCAAAATAAACAACCAAAGTTTTATAATTGCAACAAGTACCAAAGTTTCACAACAGGTCTAACATAGAAAACACAAACTAATTATCCGATGAATCATCATCTCAGTTCCCGTTGTTTCCTCCTTGATCTTTCCCTGATTGAAAAAACGCATAAAGTTCCTCCTTACACGTCGGGTCGTTGAGCATTGCCTGACGATTGCTCAACTACATAATAAATAACAAAATATATAAACTTATAAGTTAAATTATCAAACATTAACAAAAACTACCGAAGTACATTGTTATTTCGTGCAGTTAATAACAAGAAATACCAAAAGTACATTGCTATTTCTTTCCCTTGGGACAAAAACACAATTACCAAATCAACATGTATTTATTGATGCCAAAGTACATTGCTATTTTTAAACTAGGGACAAAAAACCAAAGTACATTGCTATTTCTTGCACTTAAAACATAAACACAATTTCAAACACAATTACCAAATAAATATGCATTTATTAATCATTATATAGATATATGAGACTTTGAAATTAAATAATCTACATTTTTGTGCTAAGGAACCTTAAATATATGAAATACCAAAGTACATTGCTATTTATTGGACTTAAATACAAGAAATGCCAAAAGTACATTGTTATTTCTTGCACTTGGGACAAAACATAATTACCAAATCAACATGCATTTATTGATGCCAAAGTACATTGTTATTTTTAAACTAGGGACAAAAAACCAAAGTACATTGCTATTTCTTGCACTTGGAACAAAAAACCAATTACCAAAGCTTTTAGCAAATAATCACAACAAACCAAAATTGCTAAATAAACATGCATTTATTGAAATTAAATAATCTTGTTTTACCTGTGATGGTTGTGATGACTGTGGTTCTGGCTACGATGGTTGTGCAATCGGCGGGATACCAGAAGGTTTTCAGCCGATGCCTCTGATATGGCCACGTCGTTCACCTAATACTCAAAAGAAGCTCTTTATTTAGTAGGTGTTAACTCTCTTTTACCTGCTGGTCCTTGCATTTGTTCTAAGAGCTTTTCCACTAACTGATTCTATGTTTTCCAAAAGTGATTAACAATTAGGTATAAATAAACACTTAATTATATGATAAAATTATAATTAAATATTTACGTATTGTTGCTCCGTCTCGACATTAACAAAGGCAATCCATAAAGTCTGCTTTTGAGAAAGATACCACTTTACAAGAAAAAGAATATCATACTCGTTTAAATCCTTCAATTGATTGTGTTAGACACCTATTGCGACAGGGATTGGCATTTCGTGGTCATAACGAGAAGAAAGACTTTCATAATAAAGGTAACTTTCTTAAACTTTAACAATAGTTATCCAATAGATGTGATATGGTAGATCGTGTTGTGTTAAAGAATGCTCCAATAAATACATAATTGAAATGCAGTGATATCATACATGCATATTCAGATGCAGTTATGAATGTTATTATGGAAGATCTTGGAAAAAATATATTTTTTTTTGCAATTTTAGTAGACGAGTCACATGATGTTTCTTGTAAATAACAATTGTCATTACTATTGTAGTTTATAAATAAAAATGGGAAGTTGTAGAAAGGTTTGTTGGCCTAAGAAATGTTAGCGACATTTCATCTTTGACACTAAAGGCCACCATTTATGATATGTTCTCAAAGTGGAGTTTGAGTCATTCTAGCATTAGAGGGCAAGGTTATGATATGGCTAGTAACATGATTGGTGCATTTAATGGATTGAAGATTTTGATTATGAATAAAACAAAACATGCATACTTTATTCATTGTTTTACTCACCAGTTACAGTTACTCTTAGTGTTTAATGCAAAATATCACTCAAAGGTTAATAATTTCTTTGACATGATTTCTCAGTTGTTAAACATTATTGGATCTTCCTACATGCGACGAGATAATTTAACAAAAAAGCAAGAAAATAAAGTTATGGAAACATTGGTTAGAGGTTTGCTTTGTAAATGTATTAAGTTTATTATTAAAATATTTTTAGTTATCTTATGCTAATTAAATTTTTGTATGGTAAATTTTAGGTGAGCCGTTTTGAACCATGAAATGGGTATCAAAGGACCATGTGATACTCGTTGGGGTTCTTATTTTTCATCTTTATTGATAAATCAGGAACATATATTCTTTCATTTGTAAAGTAGTTGAAGACCTTGATAAAGATAATAGTAATACTGATCATAAAGCTGAAACAACTCGCATCTTAAGGTTATTAAAGTCGTTTGATTTCGTGTTTTGTCTACACTTAATGGTTGATATCTTGGGAGTCTCAAATCATTTGAATACAACATTACAAAGAAAAGATCAAGACATCGTAAATGCCATGAATCAAGTAAGTAGCTCTAAAAAAGCAATTCAAGAAATTAGGGATGCAGGATGGGAACCACTTTTAGGGTGTTACTCAAATGCGGGTGATTTTTCTGCTCTACACATTGATTTCAATTCTTCATCTTACTACTATACCCATGGATTATTATGCCAATTTACTCGGTATTATTTCATAATTATAGCATTTCACTATTAAGGAAGGGATTTGTGTTTGATTTTTTAAACACATGTTTGATTCAAATTCTCAATTGATCGTGTTTCTAGAAATCATAAAAAAAATTAGTAATAAGTAGAACATTATATAATTAAGAGTATGATTTTTGTTTCTTTCCTTAAACTCGTGTGTGTTTGATTTATAATTGATTTGTGAGTGTAGAAATGAGGAAAAAAAATTACTATTCTGACTGTGGTTTTATAAAACTATGCTTATTTGACTTTCACAACATCAACCTCTTTGTATTTTGATGTGAACAACTCTTAATGTCAATTGTTTGGTTTACTAAATGATTGTTTTTCTCTTACTAGAACTGTGTTTTGGTTTAGATGCTTCAAACTGTTACCCTTTTTATATCCGTCAACTGAAATTTCAGTAAATATTTTACCAACAAATTTGGCATGGAATGTATGTGACTTTGATGTGTATCCTTTGGTCATTTCATTGAACGATACCTATATGATATTCTGATCCTAATTGAAATGATTTATTTTGAAATACTTAAAAAAAATTTATGTATTTTTTTATGAAAGAGAAAAATTTTGTTGTGTATTTGAAACTTTAGCTGATTTTGACTTTTGGGTGATGCTTTCTTGAATTCAATTATCTAAACAATTTGTATTTTTTATGAAAATTTTGTGTACATTAACTGTCATTTCATTTGTGTAAATTACTTGCCTTTAATGTATACTGATTATTTATGTAATTTCATATACATAGACATTTCATATAATGGTTACCTCTAATGTTGATTTTTTGTAAATAAAATTCTGCCGCAATAATTGATTATTTTGGTTTGTTTCGTATGCAGGGACCATTTTTGTGTGTGTTTGTTAATCAATTATTATTAACGTTACCCGGTCACATTAAACTTAACGGAAGGCCTAGACGGAGCGTTAACATGCTAGTACATTGTCCAAGACCCGGTCTTGGCCTACGCGATCCAACGCTGGGTTGATAGCTCACTTCCCATCACAAGGAAAGAACATTTCACGTGATCTCCTCATTCACCCATAGCCAATCAGAAGGCGACGAATAGCTCAGGTGATGTGGGCATCACCTGGCAGTTAGTTAGCGTAGGCAAATCTCCTAGTAAGACGAGGCCACGTCTCATGCTAATCGGACGGGGTCCCCCACGATCTGTTAGAAGCAGGTATAAAAGAAACTCTTCCGCCTCAAAGAAGGGATCCATCTTCTCTCTCACGAATATTACCCTAAAATTACCTCTCTTATAAATATAACTTGATCGTCAGAGCAACGTCTCAGGAGAACACTCAGACATCATTTAACGATTTTTCTCTGTGTTGTGTTCTCAGGAAAACTATCAAGGCAGATCCATTTTCTGGCATCCACACCCCTATTGCACATGTAACAACAATTATATTATTGTACTATTTAGTTTTTCGTTCTATCGAACTGATATTTTTTGTTTATGTTTGTGGAAAAATAACCAAAATGTCATTTTATTGTCATATGAAAAGAAAAAGACCACTTGACACTTATTTTATTTATGGTAAAATATGACCGAAATGAAAATAAAAATGACCAAATTTTATCTAAAAAACTAAGAAAAGACCAAAAAAAAAATAGCAACATACTTTGAAAGAAATGTCAAAACAGGTTATTTGGAGATTTTTCGGAGTAGGTTGCTATTTTGATTGATTTCCGAAGTTGGGTAATCTGTTAAAATAGTCACCTACTTTGAGATTTTCCACATTCACATATTTTACCATCCTCAAATTTTACATGGTTTTACCTGTAGGAAAGAGTTGTCTTCGAAAATGATCCTTATGCTTGCGCATCAGATAGAGTAAAAAGTTTAACATGCAAGATTATATGTTGTTTTTAATATTTTATAGTATGGTTCGTTGTGATGAAAATAGGTTTGATGAACACCATTAATAAGCTACTTAATGAAGTCATTTTTTTTAATCTGGAATTTTTTTTATGTAGTGGTGAAGTTAAAGGAAACTTTTAAAGAATTTACAATCTAATTATCATTTGTTTATTGTTTTCTTAGTGTTTTTTATTTGTATACATAAATTTAAATTCTTTTGTTTATTTTTTCATATTTGTGATTGTCAAATTGCATAGCTCTACAATTTTCAGAGGTTTTGTCTTTTGTACACCCTTACTTTACTTGAAATTTACATCTATGGACATTGATTTATTGTATTTATTGCGTTAGTTATAATGGTTGTTTCATTAGGGGTTCTTGGTATTACAAATGGTAAGTATGCTCTCTTTTGGGTGAGACGACTCATCCCATGTATTCTTATCTTCTTCTTTTTCTATAAAAATAAATAAAGTCTATGATGATAAAATTGGATTTGTGGCTTTCCTATTTATGTAATTATTATTATTATTATTATTATTATTATTAAACTATTTGGATATGTGTTAGATTACTCACATACGTTTTTAATGAAATTAAGTGATGTTTAGTAACTTGTGAGTTGTAATTATCTAAAGTTAAAATTATATGTGCAATATTATTAAGTGGCTATAAATTTGTATTGTATTAACCTGGGTCACCATTTTTCTAAGTTCTAACAATTAATTGGTGGGTTTTAAATTGACTGGCCAAATTAAAGAAAATAACAAGGTTGTCTATATTTTTTATTTTTAATTTTATTTTTATTTATTTATCTATTTATTATTATTATTATTATTATTATTATTATTATTATTATTATGGATCAAGCTTCCAACCCAATATGCCATCTATAAATAAGATGTTTCCCATATGGACATGTAATGCATTTCAAGTAAAAGGTGACTTCCATATTGATACATACGGTCAACATGAGACCCTTGGGCTTCCTTTAAGAAATAAATAGGTATTGAACTCTACCAAGTTATATCTGCTATATGGGTTGTTTTTTTATTTATTTAAGATTGTGAGACTTTTTAGCTTTCAGTGCCAAATTAGTTAAGAAAGGAAATAATTTCCAATAGTAGTGTACTTTCAAGAAATGGTTAAAATTGTTATTTTTTCGTCAAAATGGTAATGCACATTTCGATATGGGTAAAAGTGGTCAAAAGTGATGCAATAATAAGATATTAACCAGTTTATAATAATGCAGTTCCAATCTATCTTAATTGGAAAAAATATTTTTGATAAATTACTTATAAACTAATTACCTTACCATTTTCCTATTATGAACCAAGAGTGGTGGAAAAATGAGAGATTAAAAGATAAGTAAGTTGATTGTGGTTGTTGTTATAGCAAGGGGAGACTGTGAGGACAAAAGCAAACTCGCCTTTACATGTGAAAGATATCACAACCTACACTAAAAAATAGCAATCAAAATATGAGTGATTGTTTTGTAAAAATTACAGTTTTATGTTCATTTATAACATTGTACTATCTGAAAGTCACAATTATCACATATTTAGACAGGGGTAAATTACACCATTGGTCCCTCATGTACATACCAGAAAACGTGTTTAGTCCTTATTTTCAAAAATTAATTCGGGCAGTCCCTGGTTGTTATTTTTCATGCATGGTTAGTCCCTATAGACGTTAACCGTTAAATGCTTCCGTTTAAGCTCCCAACGTGCCTTGCATGCAGGGAAATTTTCGTCTTTTTAGGGTTTGTATACATGAACCATTATGGCATGACTTTCGGAACTGATCATTTCACATTTCATTGTCCTTCGACCTTTTGCATTGCACAAGAAAACCCTAGTTTTCTACGATGGTGAATTGGAGGATTAGGTAAGAATGGGAGGAATACGATCTCCAAAACTCATATGGTAAAATGTTCTACAGTACTCAGTTGATCATCCATTATACGTTCCTAAAAGGTTAAAAAGTTTAATTTTTATTTTTTTATTTTTTTAGGTTTTGCAGCTGACAATCCATCTATGTTCTCGATACGATTGAACTATGGTGGAGTTTTTACGAAGTTTCAAGCCGCAAATACATCAATGGGAAGATGAAATATATTGATGGCATTGATAGTGACTTGTTCTCGGTGCATGATATGGATGGGATGATGAAATTGCTTGATTGCATGGAACCAGGTAAAAGTATTTACTACCATTTCAAACGACCAACCTGGGATTTAGATTTTGGGTTGTATGCTTTGGGCTGTGACGAAGATATAAACCACTTTAGGTCATACGTTTATAAACACAAGGTGATAGAAGTTTACACAGAGTTTTGGGAAACCAAGCTACATACGTATGAAATGTCCCCCAACCCTGCAAAGATAAAGATACACGAACTAAAGAAACTTAACAGTGAAGCATATGATCGACTTAATTCTATTCCACCTAAGCATTGGTCTAGATCCCACTTCTTAGGTATATAATATTATGTTGATAAGTGTATAATTATTAAATATAATCTAATACAGTTGTGTTTTATCAGGGAGGGCACATTGTGATGCTTTGTTGAATAATATGTGTGAGGGTTTGAATAGCAAGATAGTGATGGGTCGTGATAAGCCAATTATTAGTTGCTTGGAGTTTATTAGGGAGTATATCATCAGGAAAATTGTCATGGTCCAAAAAGAAATTGACAAAGCTAATGGCCCATTAACTCCTATGACCACTAAGACCCTTCAAAAAATTAAAGAAAAGGTAGTACAGCGTAGGGAAGTGTTCTATGATAATGGGAAATGCCAGGTTACACGTGAAGGTACTAATCAGTGTGTGGTTAATATGGAACAACAAACTTGTTCATATAACAGGTGGGATCTGACAGGCATACCCTTCAAACATAGTATAGTAGCTATATGGGATATGAGGCTCAACAATGAAAATGTTGCAATACCTAAGACATGGGTTCACCCAGTGTGACATCCCCAATTTCACGGCCAGAAAAGACCGATTTTGTTTACGATTTATAAAAATCAGAGTACTTTTAATAAAAATGTTGCAGAATATGATCCCAGTAAAACATGATAAATATGTTATCAAATCATTTCCGAAGAAAAGTATTTTTATTCATTTTAAAACATTCGGGATGTCATTGTCAATACAGAAACATAAGCATAAACAGAACTTACATTCATTATCACTAGTGATTTACATCTCCTTAATCTCTCAGTATAATGTGACATCATAACAACACCTGTGATATAAATAAACTGAGTGGGTTGGGTTGGGAAACCTGGTGAGTACATACGGTTTTCAACCCACAATAATATAATTATTATGTTTAAACAATCAAGCAATCAACCCAATTACCCATCCTCATTATCTTCTTTATTCTTAAGGATCTACCCTAAGAATCAAGTATTTCTCGTTCACTCATTCCTAAGGATCATCCTAAGGAATCGGCATGAAGTCCATCGTTGTCATGATTTACACAACGGGCACTAAGTCTGCATAGTCGCCAGGGTTTAGGCATCAAGTCTGCATGATCACCAAGGTTTAGGCATAAAGTCTGCATGATCACCAGGGTTTAGGCATCAAGTCTGCATGATCACCAGGGTTTAGGCATCAAGTCTGCATGATCACCAGGGTTTAGAGTATCTAGAATAGTCCGTGGTTGTCATCCCTACTCTGCTGAATGACGGGGTTGTCATTTGGGGAAAGGCTTCTCGCATCGTCCACCTCTCACCCTCACCTCGTGGTCTATAACACCTCTCAACTCATCATCCAACTCATATTCCATCTATTACATCTACCCATGTTTTACCCCAACATTATCGTAGATATAAAATACATATACAGTTTAAATCATTTAAAACATGTATAAAATCGTTCATTCAGCATAGACAACAAGTATATAGATAATATTCACACATAGCACGTAATTTATATTAAATACTTCATATATATGTGTAAGATGAAAGTAGCTATGCACTCACCTGATTAGGTGGTGACTCGGTGTCACACCCCAAAACCGAGAACGACGGAATACGTTCTGGGGTGGAGGACGTCATTTACGGTATCATAACAATGTATAATAGTAAAGTCAAGCAACAACATCCATTGCATTAATATAATAATTGTAATACAAGCGTGTTCTGTACAGTTTTGTTAGACACCAAAAGTATAATCAAAATAAAAGATGAGTCTTGTATGTGCTCCATCTTCTCAAAAGCTGCAACTGTACCTGTCTACTGATGACCTGAGAATGCAAGTTATTTTGAAAACGAGTATCAGCATAAAGCTGGTGATTTCATAAGTATTTAGTGTCATTGCTTGTATAAAAGTGTTTACAAACATGTAATATAATAGTTGTTATCAAGGTTTGAAAATAGTATAATCCCTAGAAAATCCTATATTTTCCAGCAAAAGTAGTCTTCTACCAAGACTCTGTTATTTGTATTTTTGATCCTTTGAAAATGTAAAAGTTTTCCTAGTGAAACTATCAATATGAAACTATAGTTTTAAACTCCGTTCATATAAAGTAATTGGGAAAAGTAATGTTTTTCCCCGGCAGTGTCACTGCTAGCAGTCGGGATGTGGGAGTGTCTGTCCCATATAGATCTATACACATAATGCTCGTTCTCCCTCCAGGAGACTCTGGTTACACGGTGATCGCACAGTGAAGTGTCGTATCGAGAAGTAGTATGTCACATTCTATTTTAGTATATTCTCTTGTATTAGAGTATAATGTACTTCGTGGTATAATGTATTGAGTGTTCTCTTGTATAGTATATAGTATTCCCTTTTACAAAGTATTTAGCATGTATAGACTCATAACTGTACCAACTTATAGTAAGTGTCATGGTAATAGTAGTAATGAGCGGTAAACCTTAACTATACCTATTATAGTTAAATAGAGTTGTTGGTTGCATGCCTTTGATACACAAAGGTATTGAACTGAAGTGAAGACTTTTATATCCAACACAAATATATATAATATGTAACTAAGAATTCAACGACAGTCGGACAGATAACAATATACCCTAAGTCCACAATCAAACAAGAACAGTAGGTAAGGTGAGCTATCAGTCCTAAGTCCTTCAAGTCTTACTTATATAAATATATGGGTGTAGATATGATATGGGAATAAAAGAAGTTTAAAAGAGTTGGAAATAGTTTTATAACAATTTAACATGAAAAATGAGTTTGATAACCATTTAAAGCAGTTTTGTTGGCAAAGCAGTTCAAAGCATAGAAAATCCTCTTGGTTGCAAGTTATAAATCACATGTGATTGATACTATAACTTGATTGATTCAACTTGTATTCCACCCCATAAAAACATTTAAAACATTTCAAAGGTTGATTAAGGGGTATGAACTCACCTGCAGTTAGTGGAGTGGATGGAAGTGCCGGGTACGATGCTAGGTGTCAAGTGAGGACTTGGACACACACACGAATCCTATGTAACATGTATTCATACATAAATGTATCTAATTAGTTATATAATCACTAATTTAGTAATTAAAGACACTATAATGCGTGAAGACACTTTGTTTCGAGTGCTAGGAGTGCTACGGGTTGTTTCTAAGGAGTGTATGGCCTCACTATGGAGTTTACACTTCAAATGGTCACCCCTATGAGTGTTTACGGCTGGAGGACCATTTCCCCCATGAGTTTACGGCCGTAAACTCATGGGAATGGTGTGTTTGTGTGTTTTAAGGTCTCATGCTTCACAAAGAAGGGTTCTAGGTTCGAATCAAAGGATTAGGAAGTGGTTAGGTCTCGAAATGGCACTCCTTTGGGGTTTGCGGTCTTTGGACCACTCCATGGGAGTTTACGATCGTAAAGACTTGGGTTTACGATCGTAAACTCTTGGCCACTTCATTTTTTTCGTGTTTTGAGGCCTTAGATCATGTATGCAAGTTTCTAGCCCTTTATCCAAGCTATAGAAGGTGTTAGGGGCTTCAAAACACCCTTTGGTGGTGTTTACGATTTTGGGAGATTCCCAAACCGTAAACACACGTTCTTGGGGGGTTTTGGAGTTTAATCCATGGATTTGCAAGCACACTAAGTAAATAACTAGTTAGGAAGAGTATACTTACTTATAGGAAGCTTGTAAGAGTGTTTAGGACCCAAAAACACTAGTGTGTTCTTGGTGTTTTGAAGATCTATGTAAAAATCGAAAATCCATGGATGAAATGATGTATAAACACTAGATTAAGTGTTGTAGGAAAGAATCTAGGAAGGAAAACTTACATTTTTAGCAGATTTGGAAGATTGAACTTATGATACTTGAGAGAAAAACTTGGTGTTCTTAAGTGGGAAGTGGAAAAATGAGGGCATGAAGTGTAAACTCATGCTATATGCATGAGTCTTGGAAAAATGGTGTTTACGGCCCATACACCTCTTGTTTGGCCGTAAACACCTAGCTAAGGTGTTGGATTGTATTGTTTGTTATACCTCACTAATAACGACACCTCCTTTTATTTAATCGTTTGACGGAAAAATAAAATAAAACACCAAACGGACTTAAATCTGGCCAAAAATGTACTTAAATGTTTTTGACTAATATTTGAAGTGTTTGACTGTGGAAATTATACAGATGCATTTTTCGGGTTGTCACACTCGGTACTTGGACAACACTCCGTTATCTCAAAATAATTTTCCCTCGACAAAACCTGGTATCAATACCACTAGGGTTTAGTCTAACGTTAACCGCGACTAATTAATAGTCTAGCTATTATTATTATTATAGAAGCGGTAAACAACACTCTATATAACTCATAATAATAGCCCAAATAATTATTTTAAGGACCTAATAACATTACTATAATTATTTAAAAACTATATTAAAAATAGCGTAGGCGTAGCTCACTTACAGCGGGTTTTATAGAAAACCGGGCTTCGTTTGGAGCAGTGTTTCCGAACCGTAAGACCCTTTTTCTTGGGACTCCGGGAGCCTTGGGGCTTCCTTCGGGTGCTAGGGGTTCACTTAGACTTTAGGGAGGGTTCAAAACCCTAGAGAGAGAAAGTAGTGCGAGAAGAAATGAGGAAAGGTGTGAAAATTTCGGAAAGGCTCGCATGCTATTTATAGCCTCCAGCACCCTCAGACTACGTTGCGCGTCCAACAGCTACCCTGGGAGTAGTCTCGGATAGGGTTGACAAGCGTGTTCCAGCTGGCTCGCTCTCGGACAGGACCCGGATAAGAACGAAGGTACGCGGGGCGTACCGAACCTCGTACGCGGGGCGTAGGGCGAAGCGAAGTGGCGTTCATCGGATGCGAGGCTGGCCTTCATCGGACGGCTCAGATCGAGCCACGACATCTATCTCGCATCAGATTTCATGATTCTCTACTCCGACTTCTAAAAATCATAAATTTTGCATACGAGCTCCATTTTTGACGTTCTTTATATCCACGCGAAGGCATTTTGACTCCGTCGGCTAATTTTGACTCTATTTTAAAAGTTATATTCTTAACAAGCCGGGACACGATTGGTCCGTTAAAAATTCATAACTTCTTCATCCGACTTCCGTTTTCGTCTATCTTCTTACTGATACGCTACTATTAATGAGATGTTCGATTCTCGTTTAGGTTGTGTCGGCTAAAAACCGCTCGATCTAATATTCAAGTTCAGGGTTGTACACTACTAAGCCGAAACTTCGAAAAATCATAACTTCCTTGTACGAAGTCAGATTTTGGCGTTCTTTTTATGGACGCTCTCGGTTTAATGTATTCTACGACTTTCGTTTAGGTCGCTAAGGCTAAAACTCGCTCTATCGTAAATTCACTATTTATGCTTCCCGGTATTGTGCCGGTTCCGACGCAAAACTTCGACATGTCATAACTTCTTCATTATAACTCGGATTTCGGCGCTCTTTATATGTACGGAAACCTTGTAACATATACTACAACTTGGTTAAGATTATTTATTCTGAATAATATTTTGTCGAAAAGTCATTTTTGACCCCTATTATCTCTAAATTGACTAGCCCAAATCTACAGGCGTTACAATTATCTCCCCCTTAGGATGATTACGTCCCGGAATCATCAACGAAACAGGGCTCGTATAATGACTCCATACGTCATATTTTCATCCTAGGTAATAATTATAACTTCTGTATTCCTTCGAGTCTATCTCTTAGACTTATTGATTGCATTCAGTAGTCGATCGTGCACCTGCTTTCTATCTCAGGTTAGACTCCAAATTATGACCTATCATCATGTGATGCACGTTTAGACTCAGGACTCTTAGAGTCAAATTCCAGAAAGTAATATACCTTCCTTCATGTTCTAATGTGTTATAATCACATCTCAACATGTAGCACTTTTAGCTATCAACTCCTTTAACAACGAGCGCGATATTTCTATTGATCGCTTCGATTATTTTTCACTTCAATCTTCTGGTTTAATTCAGATGCTACGTCGAACTTGGTTCTCTGAACCACGTAACATACTCATCGTAGTTGGACTCAATTCGATATGACCACTAGGGTCGAAATAACAACAATCTTCTTATTCATTATTGAAACTATAGTAACGACATATTTGAATAAAACGGTATCAATTACTAGCTTCTTGGTAACCTTGTGACTTTCCCTGATCCAAGTGTGAGTCCTGTGCTTCCGGTAGTATATGCATCTACTACCTTTCACACCTACTCATATTCGTCCCAAGTATTGTCTCGCAGTTTTCCAAGTCACCATACAAGAAAATCACATAACAATTTAACACACCAGATAACAAAACGAAGACTTTATTATTTCTTGAAACTATTATATAAGTGTTCAAGTTTACCCTAGACTATGCCTCTAATAGGCTACATCATATGATTCTATCCCCTTGGTTACTTCATAACTTGATCTTCGGGTATGAATTCCTCATCCTTGATTCCTTGCATGGTTTTCTGCTTCATCAAGGATCATGTGAAATGCCCTTGGCCTTGGTGGCGTGTTTGGCCTTGCTGCCTCGTTTTTCTTTGAGTAGTCCCTAGAAATATGCCCTTCTTTGTTACATCCATAGCACACCTTCTTGTTGGACGCACACTTGCTAGCATAATGCCCTATCTTTCCACATTTGTAGCAAGTCACCACCTCGCTACATTTCCCGAAGTGCTTCTTTTTACACTTCTCGCACCACTTGGCTTCACTTCCTCCTCCTTCTTCAGTCTTTGAGAATTTCCTTTCTTTGTTGGATTTTGAAGATCCTTCATGCTTCCTTTTCTCGCCAACTTCAGCTCTCTCCAAACCCTTTTCCCTAATCTAGGTCTCAACATTCCTGGCTGCCCAGATGGCTCCTTTCAAAGTGGTTGCTTGCTTGACCATTGGACCAAAGTCTGTTGGTAATCCATGAGCATCTTGTTAACCTTGGAGATTTCGGTTGGGACTGGGTAACGAACCAACTTCATCTTTTCCATAAAGCTTGCAGCGTATTCTGTAACGCTCATTCTTCCCTTCTTCAGATTCTGGAACTCATTGTTGATTTCCAGAAGATCCTGCTCAGAGCTGTATTGCATCTTCAGCTGCACCAAAAAATCCTCTCAAGACATCTTACTAGCTTCTCCCTTAGGCATTGAATCAGCTAGTAGCTTCCACCAGCTCAGTACTTTAGATTTTAACAGAGGAACCGGTGAGAGCGGTCTTCTATCTGTTGCTACATTCGCAACTCTCAAACATTGTCTCCATCTCGGAGATCCAGTCCATAACTTCCACCGGTGTTGGGCTTCCAGAAAGACACGGTGGTTTAGATGCCATGAAATCCTTGTACTTGCATCTACGTCCGTCATTTCCTTCATCCTGATTGTTTCGTCTAACTATCTGTGGGTTGGCTTGACCAACCGTCCCACTGTAGTTTCCTCCTTCTGACTGCCCATCATTCAACTCTGGCAGTTCAATAGGCAATGTAAGTTCCTCTCGATTTTTTTGAAGTAAACGCCTTGTTTCCTCCATTTGACGATCCATCATCATCTGGATCATCGCTTGTACTCCGGCCCTCGTGATTGGGTCAGGAGCGGCTACCACAATAGGTATTTGCTTAATCACTGGAGGTTGATTCCTGTTTCCATTCGCGTTCCCGACTCCACTTCGGGTTCTTGCCATTTTGATCTATACACCAGATCAGATGTTCGGTGCGAAATGATGAGAATTAAGATAGGAAAGATTTTATTTACGAACAATGTGTAAATCTCCTTATCACTCCGAAAAGTTACATGCCCGTTCTAATACCGTAATTAAACGTTTAGAAATCTGAACACATAAAATTTCCATATCCGGTCGGCAATAGAAAATAGATTCGATCAAACAATAGCATAAAGCATCACAAATCATTTAGCACATAAAAGCATGTTAGGCATTTTCCCTGAATAAGCTAGTGCTTGTGTCTATTCAGGGTATTACCTAAATTTACTAGACACACTCCTCATGATCATCGCTTAACATTCTAAGTTTAACTCTAGAAATAAATCTATATTCCTAGTTCGCTTAAACTAATACTCAGATACCAACTGTGACATCCCCATATTCACGGTCAGAAAAGACTGATTTTGTTTATAAAAATCAGAGTACTTCTTTTAATAAAAATGTTGCGGAATTTGTTCCAAGTAAAACATGATAAATATGTTATCAAAACATTTCCGAAGAAAAGTATTTTTATTCATTTTAAAACATTCGGGATGTCATTGTCAATACAGAAACATAAGCATAAACAGAACTTACATTCATTATCACTAGTGATTTACATCTCCTTAATCTCTCAGTATAATGTGACATCATAACAACACCTGTGATATAAATAAACTGAGTGGGTTGGGTTGGGAAACCTGGTGAGTACATACGGTTTTCAACCCACAATAATATAATTATTATGTTTAAACAATCAAGCAATCAACCCAATTACCCATCCTCATTATCTTCTTTATTCTTAAGGATCTACCCTAAGAATCAAGTATTTCTCGTTCACTCATTCCTAAGGATCATCCTAAGGAATCGGCATGAAGTCCATCGTTGTCATGATTTACACAACGGGCACTAAGTCTGCATAGTCGCCAGGGTTTAGGCATCAAGTCTGCATGATCACCAAGGTTTAGGCATAAAGTCTGCATGATCACCAGGGTTTAGGCATCAAGTCTGCATGATCACCAAGGTTTAGAGTACACCAGATGAACACATCGTTCACAACACTTACAGGTTGCGAGCCTGCTAGTGTTCCACTGGACTATCTAGAATAGTCCGTGGTTGTCATCCCTACTCTGCTGAATGACGGGGTTGTCATTTGGGGAAAGGCTTCTCGCATCGTCCACCTCTCACCCTCACCTCGTGGTCTATAACACCTCTCAACTCATCATCCAACTCATATTCCATCTATTACATCTACCCATGTTTTACCCCAACATTATCGTAGATATAAAATACATATACAGTTTAAATCATTTAAAACATGTATAAAATCGTTCATTCAGCATAGACAGCAAGTATACATATAATATTCACATATAGCACGTAATTTATATTAAATACTTCATATCTATGTGTAAGATGAAAGTAGCTATGCACTCACCTGATTAGGTGGTGACTCGGTACTCGGACAGCACTTCGTTATCTCAAAACAATTTTCCCTCAACAAAACCTAGTATCAATACCACCAGGGTTTAGTCTAACGTTAACCGCGACTAATTAATAGTCTAGTTATTATTATTATTATATAAGCGTTAAATAACACTCTATACAACTCATAATAATAGCCCAAATAATTATTTTAAGGACCTAATAACATTACTATAATTATTTAAAAACTATATTAAAAATAGCGTAGGCGTAGCTCACTTACAGCGGGTTTTATAGAAAACCGGGCTTCGTTTGGAGCAGCGTTTCCGAACCGTAAGACCCTTTTTCTCGGGACTCCGGGAGCCTCGGGGCTTCCTTCGGGTGCTAGGGGTTCACTTAGACTTTAGGGAGGGTTCAAAACCCTAGAGAGAGAAAGTAGTGAGAGAAGAAATGAAGAAAGGTGTGAAAATTTCGGAAAGGCTCGCATGCTATTTATAGCCTCCAGCACCCTCGAACTACGTTGCGCGTCCAGCAGCTATGCTGGGAGTAGTCTTGGATAGGGTTGACAGGCGTGTTCCAGCTGGCTCACACTCGGACAGGACCCAGATAAGAACGAAGGTACGCAGGGCGTACCGGACCTCGTACGCGGGGCGTAGGGCGAAGCGATGTGGTGTTCATCGGATGCAAGGTTGGCCTTCATCGGACGGCTCAGATCGAGCCACGACATCTATCTCGCATCAGATTTCGTGATTCTCTACTCCGACTTCTGAAAATCATAACTTTTGCATACGAGCTTCGTTTTTTACGCTCTTTATATCCATGCGAAGGCGGGAACATACTCTACAACTTTTGTTTAGACTCCGTCGGCTAATTTTGACTCTATTTTAAAAGTTATATTCTTAACAGGCCGGGACACGATTGGTTCGTTAAAAATCATAACTTCTTCATTCGACGTCCGTTTTTGTCTGTCTTTTTACTGATACGCTACTATTAACGAGATGTTTGGTTCTTGTTTAGGTTTTGTCGGCTAAAAACCGCTCGATCTAGTATTCGAGTTCCGGGCTGTACACTGCAAATTCGAAACTTCGAAAAATCATAACTTCCTCATACGAAGTCAGATTTTGGCGTTCTTTTTATGGACGCTCTCGGTTTAACGTATTCTACGAATTTCGTTAAGGTCACTAAGGCTAAAAATCGCTATATTGTAAATTCACTATTTACGCTTCCCGGTATTGTGTCGGTTCCGTCGCGAAACTTCGACAGGTTATAACTTCTTCATTAGAACTCGGATTTCGGCGCTCTTTATATGTACGGAAACCTTGTAACATATACTACAACTTGGTTAAGATTAGTTATTCTAAATAATCTTTTGTCGAAAAGTCGTTTTCGACCCCTATTATCTCTAAATTGACTAGCGCGGATCTACGGGCGTTACACCCAACATCTTGGCTCAAGACTTGGAAAGAAATGTATGTCTTCAAAGTTGAACCTATTAATGGGAGGTTTTGTGGGGGAAAAAGCACATGTCCTACCAAGCTAATACCACCAAAGTATCGTGTCCCTATTGGCAGACCAAAAAAAAGAAGAACATTTGCAACTGAAGATGATGGAGTGTCCATAAAATGGAAATCTGTAACATGCACAAAATATGGAATTGTGGGCCATAATGGAAGGATCTGCAAGGGATAATCACATACTAGAAATGGCACATGACAAGGTGCAACATGGAATACAACATGACAAGGTGCAGAAGGTTGCAATACATGAGTTAACAAGAGTGTAGGAGCAGATACAAGTCTAGGTGCAGCAGGTTGCAATTGTGGTTTCAAAAAAGGAATTGGGAAGAAGGGAAAAAGCCCCATGATTTGAGAATTTTTAGTTTGGTATCATGATCATGAAGGATAACTATGTTTTTGTTACGCATTTATTGCCTTATTACCTTTTTGTTATGCTTTGTATTTTGATACTTTGTTGCTATCTAGGATAACTATTTGTATGCCTTAACACTAAGTTGCTATTTTAGATGTCCCTTTTTGTTAATGGTAAATGGTCATCTTGGATATTTTAAGCTTTTCCCCTTTTGTTGTTATATTGGATGCTACATGTATTGAATGGTATATTACATATGTTGCAAATACCACATTTTAATTAAATTTGAATACCAACTGAGAACACCACGTTATGATTACACAACATATTGTAACTGGAGTTAAAGGTTTTTTCATAATACAAATAGCAATACAAAATACACATAACAAAAGACTAAGAACTTCATTACTAAACCTACACTTTATATATAAGGACTGATACAAAAAAAACAACTAATAACTAGGTAAATCTTTAATTTGCGATTTTGTTCTTCAAGTTTCATCCTAAACTCTATATAATCACAGTCCTGATCATAATCATTCACCCATCCTAACTTGCATAATGGTCCCTGAACCAATTAAAGAAGATCAAAAATTAGGGCAAAATTAGAGAAAATGAAGAACAAAATTAAAATCATCACCCTTACCTTTGCTATACAAGCATAATAGAGTTTCCTAGGGTTTCTTTTGCTATAAGATGTGTGAATCACTGCAGTGGCTCCACAATTTCATTTAATATCGATCATTGTTATCCAGTTGGAAGAAATCGATGGAACAAAAGGGGAGACGAAAGAGACAATAGCAGAGGAAAAAAGGGAGGCAATGTTTTGTAAGCTAATAAGGTGCAACAGCATTAAGAAGAGACACAAACCCTGCAAAGATGAAATTGCCCCTACGTGCAAGGCACATATGGAGCTTAAACGTAAGCATTTAACAGTCAACGTCTATAGGGACTAATCATGCAAGAAAAATAACAACCAGAGACTGTCTGAGTTAATTTGTGAAAATAAGGACTAAACACGCTTTCTGGCATGTGTACGAGGGACCAATGGTGTAATTTACCCTTTGGACAGTTTCCGAAAAAATGAGATTTATAATTTCACTTATAGCATTATACTATGTAAGTCATAATTTTGACACATTTGATCATATTCAAGAAAAAATGAGCATTTTTAAGTTCACTTATAACATTGTAGTATTTAAAAGTCATGGTTATGACATAATTGGCCATGTTCTAAGAAATTAATAGGTTTTAAGTTCATTTATAGGATTATACTATTTAAAAGTTATACTTTTTACATATTTGGTCACATTCTTTTTAGTTAGTAAATTTTCTTATTTAAGTATTGTACTTTGAAAACATGTTGCTATAATGCAAGAAATTTTGTATGTGTTTGTCATTTCAATAAGGTAAAACATAGAAAAAAATGTGTTTTGGTCGTTTTTAACTTGACATTATAGGTATAATAGAACGAAGTTGGACCGTTTTGATCATTGTGACCATTTAAGTCTATTTTGGTCATTTTTGTCAAAATGATCATTTTGTTCATTTTAATTAGTTAAAACATAAAAAAAAATTAGTACTTTTTCATTTTAAACTTTGCATTATAGGAACTAAAAAACACATTTGGACCATTTTGGTCATTTTGATCATAAATCTATTTTTGTTATTTTTGTAAAAATGAAAATCTTGCATAAAAAGTTAGTATTCAAGTTATTTCTAAACTTGTCATTAAATTACAGATAAAAAAGAACACATTTGAACCCTTTTGGTCATTTTGGTCATTTAAGTTTAGTTTTTTCATTTGGTCAATAATAGAAAATTTTGTCATTTTTCATTTCAATCAGGTAAAACAAAGAAAAAAAAAATAGTATTTTGGTCATTTAAAATGACATTACAAGTATAGAAAAACACATTTTTGAATATATTTATGTTATTTTAATCAATATAATTAGGTAAGATAGAAAAAAGGGAAAACTGCAATAAAGTCTCTATATATTGACCTCATAATCGATGTAGTCCTTATATATTTTTTTTTATTCAATTAAGTCCCAAATACCAGTAATCATATTCAGTTTAACCCTTTGACCCGGTCAACAGGTCATCCAACTTTCAAAAATTACATTTTTGGCCCAGATTTCAAAATTTATTACGAATTTGGTTCAAAATTTACACTTTTGGCCCAAATTTTAATTTTATTTCAAATTTGGTCCAAAATTTACCCTTTTGCCCAAATTTTAGAATTTTATTATGAATTCATCTTAACTTTGGTTTTTTTTACAAATTTTTTTCGCAAAAATTTGTTTCTAATATGTTTTTTCTTTATAAACTCATATCTATACAAAAAAACATATTTTCACATAAAAATATTATTTTTTCTATATAAAAACTTTTTTTAAAAGGTTTTTTGTATATAAGATATCTAGTTATAAAAATAGGTTTGGACTATTTGTGTGATATATCTTAAAAAATCAATTATGAAACTAAAAGTAACCCTAAATTAGAAAGCCATGTTTGGATTATTTGTTCTTTAATCATATTTATATGAAAGTTTAAAATAGTTACATTATATATGCTGAAAGTTTAAAATATATATAATATAATAATATTATATTTTATTCATAAGAATATTTTTAAGAAAAAAGTTAAAATCGTAACTGATATATTTTTTATAACTTTTTAATAAATATATAATCTAAATAAAACATAACTTTTTATAACTTTTTAATAAATATATACGTGAACACTTTCAAAAGTTCGTTACCTAGATATGTACAAAAAAAAATAAATAATTATCTAGATATGAACAAACCGAAAATTTAATTACCTTAATAAGTCTATTTTCCAATATAAAAAAACGTCTTCATATCTTACGCAGATGACGTACCACCTTCGAAATTTTTTGTTTTAATGGAAAATTCCTTAAAATTTTACTAAACACATGTTGATCTTATTTGAATGATTTGATTCTTTAATCGATTCAACATTTGCCATTTTTGGAAAGAGAATATCTCCCATTCACGCCGTTGACTAAGAATAAAACCACGACAAATTTTACTTTTGTATTTGTCCCGTATCTTTTATTTTGACGACCCTTGCTTTTTCGTTAATCTCATATCCATTATCCAACATATTTTCTATTAGCTCCTCATATATAATCCCCAACCTCGATTTGTTTTAAATTTTTAAATGGGTTACACATAGTATGTTTTAATTTGCATATAAAACATATATTTTTTGAATTACTTAACCATTAAAATTGAAGTTTATGTGATTTAAATATGAGACAACTTTTCTTTGAAATGTTTAATTGTCAATTAGTCACGACTAGAATATAGTGATGGTGGTTGTCTGATTGATAGTTGTTGATTGAATAAACCCAATTTATTACTAGACCCGTAAAAGGCATATTAGAAGTTATAGGATATGCTGGCTCTCGGTGACATTTTTTGCATCGAGTATTCCGATGGCTCATAACATGGCTAGGATGGAGGCGTGTCGGCAGTTAGTAAAGAGAAGTTGTCAATTTTGAAAGTGAAGACCCTATCAATTGGTGGTTGAGTGGTCGTCTTCTGACTTTACTTAAGTCAATTCTAGGTAGTTTGAGGATGCATTTTATGTCTATATTTCAAGGCCCTACTTATGTATTGCTTATGTATAGAGTAGTTTGGAGTCCTTACGAGCCTAATTTTTGGGGCTGCATATCTTGGGGAAATAAGATGCATTGGGTTTGGTGGGATAAGTTGTTGGCGAGTCGGGGTGAAGGTGGTCTGAATGTTGGAAGCCTATATTCTTTTAATCGGGAGATGCTTTGTAAATGGATGTAGAGGTTCTTTCACAGTCCGGACACTTTGTGGACAAGGGTTATCAAGGTCGTATGATAAGGATGGGAGTCGCACTTCTTTGCATTACTTGACCTTGTGTAAAATCGTTGGAATGTTGGGATGAGCAAAATCGAAACTGAAAACCGAAAATAAGCGACAAAACCGAAATTGTAAAACTGAAATCGAACATAAAATCGATGGTTTGGATTTCCGTTGAAAAAATAAAATTTTTGGTTTAGTTTTGGTTTTTAGATATGGTAAATCCGACAAAAACCAATCGAACAGTTCATATGAAATGTTTAGAAAATATATATTTATGTATATAATATAAATAAGTTATGTGTAACTATAACACAAACAACATATTACTCTCGTGGTTGAGGTGTTGGACCCTTGGACCTAACGTTCTGTTCGAAACTGGACATCTCTATGTTGTTGATTTATTTTTCCGAAACATGAAACCTATCCCACATCGTTGGAGTACTCCCAGCCCAACGCCCTCTTCATGTCTATAAAAACTTCTCTTTTTCTAATATTACTCCAAGCAATCACACATCGCCATAGGGATGGAACTAGGGATGAGCATACGACTCGTAGGACCGGACCGGAAAAAAACCGGGATCGGACCCGGACCGAACCGGATTATCATATTAGTGGGCTGGTTTTCGGTTTTGGTTTTTATCAATAATCGGGTTTGGGGTTTGAACCGGACCGTACCCGAATTAAAGGATTTAACCTGGACCGGAAAACCAAAAGTTATTTTCTTTTGTTTTTCGATCGAAAAACAATAAGCGAGAATTACTAAAATAAAAAAAGAATGTTGTCCGATTGAATTCATTCGGCGTGGATCACATTATAATGTCAATTTTTTGGTTTCGACCTCTTTTTTTGATCGCATTATGATGTCGATTTCTTTCTCTAAAAACCAAAAGTTATTTCCTAGTACAATTTTTTTAATAAAATTTGTGCACTTCTTTTTTTAGAAAAAAAAATAATGCACTATTTTTAATAAAAATAATGTTGTTAAGTGCAAAATTTTTATAAAAATTGTGCAACTTTTTTTTATTTATAAAAATAGAGATTTAAGTGCAGATTTTTTTATATAAAAATAGTGCAGTTTTTTTAATATAAAAATAGTGTATTTTTTTTAATAACGTTTGTAATTGTTTGCATACACCTCATTTGCACGTGTTTTAATTAGAATCCCGCAGCGTACTGTTGTATTCATCTTCTTTTATGTATTTTTGTAGTCGGATTGTGCAAACAATAAAAATACGAATGATGAATGTTACGTAATACGATTATAATTTGAAATAGTATGCTAGAGAGTAACATGACAAACAAAACCTGAAACCGTACACAACAAACATACGAAACCCAATTTGGTATCAAGAACAAGAATGGACCGAAACTGTAAACAACACGACCAATGTCTAATTCGATCCAAAACCCGAAACCCGGTTTAGTACCCGGAATTGGACCGGACTGAACCCGGACCCGCTACACCCAAAAACGGTCCGGTTTTCGGGTAAGTTAGTTCATGATTTTCGGTCTTCGGGCTCCGGGTTCGGCCCATTGCTCATCCATAGATGGAACATTAACTTTTCTTGATGCTTATATAATGGAACATCAAGTCTATGCTTATATAATGGAACATCAAGTCTAAGTTTGCCACGTTCTAAATTTTTAACCAAAATTTTCTTTTGAAATAATATTTAAACACCAAAAAACCATTTTGTTAAAAATTAACATAGTCATCCATTAGGTTCAAATACCATAAAACATTGAATAGAGTCAATCAAAAGTCTTAGAAACATAAACATTAATGCAAGTACAGTCACGTCGCACTCTTGTCCTTCTAACCATAACAATCAGAAAAACATTTAAATTTAAATAGTAAGAATAAAGCTTAGTGAGTTCCCCAATTCACCACATATCTTTACTATCTTATAAAACATATTGCCCATTTCTTGAAAATTAAGAGGTATACCTCTCATAACACTATGTACAACCCTATTAAGCTTACATCTAAATGCCTAGTAACTTCTAGATGTAGAAAACCCTAATATCCTCTAAAAACCATCAGTCGTCACTCAAATCTCTTAGTTCTCTATCCTAGCTCTCTTCAATCTTCAGCAGGCCTCTGTTATCATCTCACTCTTAACGTCGTCACTACCACCACCATTTGGTCGTTGTCACTACAACCTAGAAGTGGGTCACGGACATCCCAAATGTTCCTCCCCTGACAACTGTATGATTGATGCCATGGAAGTTCACCATTGTTGCCACCGCCGTCCGCCATCCCTCTATCGCCCCGCTTCTACCTTTTTTCAAGAAGAGAAACGCTAACCCTAACCCGCCACCACCATCAATGCCAATGTTACACAACGTTCACTGAACCCCTAACCCTAATTTTCCTCTACCAATTGTCTCTTAATTTCGTCTCCATACAGTCTCTCTGATATCGCACCATTATTCTGGCGACAAACCACACCACGAGAAATGGAATTTTGGTATCTCAACTCTCTGGTGCTTCTTCTTTACTTTACATTAATCTCAAGTGCAAGTTTTTTGTGTTTTTATGTTGTTCCAATTGATCAGAGTACTTGAGAAGGATAACACTGATCAGATTGTTGATGATAATTCACCATATAGTCCCAAGTCACAAATCAACTTTGTTCATGGATCAACAGATAGTCACATGTCAACTTTGTTCATGGATGATATACAATCGATGGATGATGATGTTAATCTGTTAGTTTCTCCTCAAGGATATGTTCTTTCTTCATGGGGTGAAACCAAATGGGGAAATACTGCATCGATGAATTCAGTCAGATAAATGACCTAATTGGCTAATTTCTTTACTGTGATTCAGAAGCTTCAGTCATGGTGTTGTGACATGTTCGCAGATGGTTTGGATGTTGAACGATGGATCTGACTTGGGTGCTTGCCTGAGAACACAATCACAAGAGAATCGTTAAAGGACGACCAGGTGTTCTCCAGGGACGTCACTCCGATGATCAAGTTAGTTTTCTGAGAGAGAAAATTTGGGGGTAATTTTCATAAGAGAGAAGATGGATCCCTTCCTTGAGGCAGAAGAGATCCTTTTGTACTTGTTACTAACAGATCATGGGGATCGTGCCTCGCAAGCATGAAACGTGGCCTCCTCTTACTGGGAGAGCTATTTGCGTTAACTAACTATCAGGTGACATCATTTCTGGGCGTCACCTAGGCTAGTTGTTGCCTCCTCATTGGCTATGAATGAATGAAAAGGTCACATGAAATGTTTTTTTTTTCATGTGATGAGAAATGAGCTGTTGCCCTGGCCTTGGCTCTCGTAGGCCAAGACCAGGTCTTAGCCAAGGTAGTAACATTTATGTTACATTTGGATAAGGTGTCTATGTCTATAACTATTTTTGTTATGTACTTGACCCAGTTTGGCATGGTCCATTTGGGTTGAATGGCATCATGCATTTGGATAGACTAAAATGAGAGAAATAACACTTATCGTTTATTAATATATTATAAGATTTATTATATTAATAATATTATTTAATTAGTATTGATCAAGAATTAATTTAGAATTAATTAAGTGATCAAAAAGGTCACTAATTAAATATATGGGTTGATTGTGTAAATCATCCATACTTGTATAGTGGGCTAAACGCTCCATGGATTATCAAGTTGGGCTAAGACCCATAGGATGCTCTATGGAGGTGTAAACCCATGGATCATGGAAATGAAGAGTCATGTCACATTAGGGTTTACATGGTGTAAACCTAATTGTAACACACTATATAAGTAACATAAAGCTCACCAAAACCGGCCACTAGAAAGAATGTAGAGGGCAAGCCGATTTTAGAAGTGTTCTACATTTCTCTCAAGTTTATTCCAAGTGTATTTGGTGTTGTGTGAGACATTTGAGGCATCACACTTGGGGTGCTAGGCTCACAAGGTTTTCAAGGAATCCAAACTACTACAAGGTATGTTTTCTAGCTTAAGTTTATGTTTAAAAGTTCCCCATGTATGCTAGATAGGATTATGAACCTTGGAAATCAATTTTGCATGTGTCTTAGTCAAACATAGATCCAAGGTTTCTAGGGTTGTATGAACACCTTAGGAGTGTTAGAATGCTCAAAACCCTACAACGTTAACAAGTCCCTTAGACCAGTAGGCTTCTATGTTCATGAAGTAGCAGAGTTGTTCTGGTCTACTCACATATGCGTGGCGGGCTGCTATTGATAGCCTATGTTGATGGCAGGATGAAATTGCAGTTGATCGGCGGTTTCATCATGAAGACGGTTCACTGCCCCTTTCTTTGTATTTAAATCTATGCCTTCCCTGGCACATTTTCCCAACCTATTGCCTTACTTTCTTTACACTTCTTTTTTAAAGAAACCTTTTCATTTTTTCCTCCAAATCCTTCCATGGCTACTTCTCGTACTTTGGGAAGAAATATCACTACGGAGGAGTGGGAATCTTTTTAATTCCGGCTCGGGTTTGTTTTTGAACATGGGGTGCAGATCCCTTTGCCTGACTCTTCTTTGTACAATCCTCCTGAGGGTAAATTCGAGATCCCAATCGCCCTATTTGAGGCAGGTCTGTACTTGCCTACCACTGATTTCTTCAACTTGATCATCCGGGAATACGGGTTATCAGTAAGAGAGTTAACCCCTATTGCTATCAATAAGATAGTGGGCTTTGAACTCCTTTGTCGTGCCCTAGGCCACTTGCCAATTGTTCCTGCTTTCAAGCATTTCTTTAACTCCTCAACCCAGTTTAGGACTCGGATCCTTTCCCGCCGACGAGGAGTCCCTATTCTAATCCATGATAAGAAGTCAAAGAAGAAGTAGTAAGAGAAATTCTTGTGGGTAAACGATGATCTCGTGGTACTTAGCTACTCGAGGGCTAAGGTATACATCGACCGTGCTTCCGTATTGTTTGGCGCTGACAAGGAACTGGTTGATGCCTTGGAGAAGATCAACATCACCGGTGAAGATTGGTTTTACTGTATTTTGGCCGCCGACGGGATGAGTGTTGCTTGGAGGGCTCATGGGAAGATGCATGAATTATTTGTAAAGAGGGTATCTCTTTCGCTTCTCTTCTCTCTCCCCCTTTTTTTAAAGAAGATTGGCAAGTCATGTTTGTAGCGGTGCTCCGGCTTAATCGGCATTATTTCTTGTTTTTACCACGTGTGAAGGAGACTGTTTCTTTGGAGAAGGCTCTTTAGGATCTGTATTACGTCGAGCTTCAGGTTCGTGGCGCTGACCTGGTGGAGGCTCTTCCACCTAATTTTTCTAGCCAAGGATTCGTGACGACTGCCGGTTCTGACAGTGTTGTCGGCGCTGGTGAGGATCTGGACTTACAGGATGTTGTCGTCACTGGTGCTTCTCAGAAGGATCCTACACCGTCTGGGTCCCCGAGGAGTCTTCGTCGGATTAAGAGGCATTTTGTTTTATTTGAAACCTCTTTTGGCGGTCGAACTAAGGCAGCTAGCACCGGACCCCCTCTACGTAAGAAGCGTAATTTGAGTCTCCTACTGGGGGGTTCTAAGGATTCCAACCGTGCCCCTGATGAAGGTCCTCTGAAACTGCTGGAGGGGGCACAAATCGGGGCGACTGAACCGCCCTGTCATACAGGAGAAAGGAGAACTGAGGAAACCAGACCTATTCCCACAAACAAAGGGGCTGGGGCAAAGACTGGGTCTTCTCCTCCTCATGGTGTTGCCTCCACCTCTTCTGGGAAAACCATTACTGTTCTCCTGCTGATGGGTTCTCATCCGGATGCTTATAAGCCAGCTTGGAGACTAACTGCTCAGGATCTTGTCTCCGATCATGACACCGCTCTTGAGTGGTATCAGCACGCACTTCCTCCTGCCACGATTGAGGTTCTAAGTGCTCTATCCGACAAGCATATGGCTGACAACTTATGTTACGCTGCCGCCCAAGTGTCGTCTTATTTAGTCACGGCCGCCGAACGCATCTTCGATATGGAGACCCACTAGTTCGATTTGGACAGGAGGGGTATTGAATGTGAAGAATTAAAGACCCAAGTGGCGAAGTTGGAGGCTGATAAGAGCGACTTGGGGGCTAGGCAAGAAGCGGTGTTACTTGAGAGGGCGAGCTTAGCGGATCAAGCGTCAAAATCGGGGAAAGAGGTGGAGGGCCTGAACGATTGTGTGGGGGTCCTGTGATTGGAGAACACCAATCTGAGCAAGCGGGTGGCAGAGCTGTAGGTTCATTTTGTGACCAAGAACGCCACAAGGGGAGCACTGGAGAGGGATATTTCTTGGATCCTTGGCGACGGGCTTAGTCGGGTTATGGATAGGTTGATTGAAAGTGCTCAATTCCTCCAAGGATCGGTTCTTGTGAAAGAACCTTGTGTCGCCGTAGGTGTGGAGCAGGGTAAGAGGATAGTCTGGGAGCAGGTGTCTGCCGGGGAGGTTGACCCAAAGTCGGAGGAGAATGTGGTGGCTAGGGCTCAAGAGATGGAAGACGCCCTAGTGACTTTCATGGAGACGGACTTTGCCGGCCATCTTCGCTTGGGCACCCTGGATGTGGCTGGGCTTCGAAATCTCTATCAGGAGTCTCAGAACGAGGAATCTTCTCCCGGTGATGATAACACCTCTGTTGGTAAGTAGCTTTCGCGTTTGGCTTGTTTTGATGTAACTCTATTGAACAATTTTCTCTGTTTCTTGCTTTGTTTTTTGGATTTGATGCCCTAAGTGGCAGCCTGAAAGTCTGGGAGTCCGGCGACGTTGATAATATTTATTTTGTATTTGTGGGTATGAATGCTTTCTATTACCGCACATTCTTTTATTTGCTTTAAGTATAGTTTATGTTGGCCATCACATGGTATTTACACAAGGTTTGCTTACACCCTTGGTGGGAGTTCTCTTGCTAGTGAACTCTTTTTGTTTCACTGAAGCTGGTCTTTGATAGATTTGTTCTAATCTGCTGCTTAAAGACCCTAGGTGTAGCCAAGATTATCATCTTGAGGCTCACCCAGTTTTGTTTACTTTTTTTTGTTTCATGTATGGTTTATGTTGGCCATCACATGGTATTTAATCAGGGTTTGCTTACATCCCTGGTCAGAGTTATATTGCTAGTGAAATCTTTTTGCTTTACTGTAGCTGTTCTTTGAGAGATTTGTTCGAATATGCTGCTTAAAGACCCTGGGTGTAGCCAATATCGTCATCTTGAGGCTCACCCAGTTTTGTTTTTTATGTTCGTGGAAGGTTATGACCCTTCTACACTCATGTCACATGTTCTTTAATTGATGAACATGTTTTGGGAGGAAGGTTATGTGTAACTACCCAAATTTCAAGGCCAAAAATTTCATTTTGAATTAACGCATTTAATAAACATTTTACCAAAACCTTGTCAATAAAACATTTCATTACAAAGTCATAATGTTGTATTTCAAACCATAACATCGAAAGTATTAAAAATCAGAGTACAGTCCCAAAAACTTATTGCGGAAACATGTGTGTGTGATGTGCTGCTAGACCGCCGGCTCTTTCCCCTTCGACGAAGAGGCACCTGAAACCAAAACCAAAACTGTAAGCACAAAGCTTAGTGAGTTCCCCCATCATACCACATACCAAACAATATCGTCGGTATCTTTCAACCGGTAACCTTCATCGGTATCTTTCCACCGGTATCCATCATCGGTATCTTTCAACCGGTAATCAACATTGGTATCTTTCAACCGGTAACTGGGGACTATTTCACCCCCTACCACTAGCATACAATCAACAGATATAAGCATACAGTCAGACATATCCGGGTACTGACCTACCCTTGGGTCCTAAGGACCATTGTTAGGGAAACTAATCCATACCATACATATAACATACTAACCAGATAAACCTCATAACCAACACATAACCATACCAAGATAATTATCACAAAGACCATTATCTTTTAAATACCCCTTTTTGGTGGGCTGGCATTGTGGCCTTAGACCCACCCCTACTAGAAGGTAACTCACCTCGATATCGTGCAGTGTCTGAACTATCCTCGGCGCACAAGTCGACTCCCAACGACTCCTCGATCCCTACACGATAACCTTCAAGTCAACACACATTACATACATCCCTAAACAGGGTCAGCCCAAGTTCAGTCAAAGTCAACATTGGTCAAAGTCAACATTAAGTTGATCTGACTCGCCGAGTTGGCCTACCAACTCGTCGAGTCCATGCTTCTCTAATCCCACACAAACCCCGGCTCCACTCGTCGATTCTAGCAAAAACTCGATGGGTTCTCCTTCAATCATAACATCAGGACCATCTTCATCTGACTCGCCGAGTTCCTTCTTGAACTCTTCGAGTTCATCTCCAACTTAAGAACTTGTCCAGTATATGACTCACCGAGTTGTATGAACAACTCGTCGAGTCCATCTTCAAAGATTGGTAGATTGCTATGGACTCGCCGAGTCTGCTCATACCACTCGCCGAGTCCCATGACTTCCAGATCCCTTTTCGTGTCTAAACCCACAAGGGACTTCCTTCCTAACTCTTACCCATTCACATAAAGGGTTTGGTGCACAATGGTCACCGACTCGTCGAGTGCCAAGAGCAACTCGGCGAGTCCAAACTTGACCAATTCCATATAGTTGATTTAAATGAGGTCTAACACACCAAAACCATAGATCTGGCCTCCTAATGTCCATTTTATACGTAATGTTCCAAACTTGATGCACATGCATGGGGTTTTAGCTCAAAAATCCATATAAAGTTTCCTACAATGTGCATGGGGCTCTCATGGCCCTAAAGTTGGCACCTTTATGCCATGAGACCCTTCTTAAGGCCCAGATCTGAAGGCTAGAGTCCACATAACACTCCATAAATCCGAAAATGGATTGAAAGCCCTAAATGCACCCAAGATCTACAATCTAAAGATGAACAACCAAATGGAAGACCAAAGCAGGAGCATTTTACCTTGATTAAGCTGAAGATGGGATGAGATTTTTGGATCCACAAGCCCCAAGTTGAATACTCAAGCTCCTCTTCTTCTTCCAAGCTTCACAAGTCAACAAAATCGCCAAAATGGCCTTAATACACACACAAATGGATAGGGTTTCGATATGCATCTCTAGGAGAGTGTTAGGGACAAGGGAGGCTGAGTTAAGGCGTTTATATAGGGTGCAAACCCTCATATTAGGGTTTTTGTCCAGACAGCACGGACTCGTCGAGTCCGGTCTCTGACTCGCCGAGTCAGCCACTTAACTCCCATGTCCAAACCGCTTCTACTCAACGAGTTGGGCCCCCAACTCGCCGAGTCTCAAGCCAAAATGCAAAATAATTAATTTAAAAATACGTACTAGGAACCAGGTGTTACATTATGAGCCTTTCTAATGTAAACTCTACCTCCTTGTAATGATTTCGCGCGTATGATGTTGGATGATCAGTCCTTGTTGTCACACGGTAAATGTACACAACCTCTTTAGATTTGGAAATAAGGAGCATCTGAGTTGCCCTTTCTTATTTACTCTAGTTTTTCTTAGAGCAAAATATAACTGAAAATAGTAAAGTAATTTATGTTGATTACATTTACATACTAAAATGAACACATGATGCGTTAGCTAGCACTACTGCTACCTTTAATACTTATTTTAAGAGTAGAAGTGGCGCAGGCTCTGCACATTCCACGTTCTTGGAACGGCACGCCCGTCTTGAGCTTCTAGGACATAGGCACCATTCTTATATGCTTATATGACTTTGTATGGTCCTTTCCGCATGACACTGAGTTTCCCCAATGGTTCAACGTTTCTAGACTTGTTTTTTCGTAGTACATATTCTCCAACTTTGAAGTTCTTGGCCCGGACTTGGCGGTTGTAATAGCTCTTAGTCCGTGACTTATACAATGCTTGGTCCATTTATGCTGCCTCGCATTTCTCGTCGAGCATATCCAGATCTTGGCGTCGCCCTTCCTTGTTGGTTACCTCCTCGAAACTCTCTATTCACAAGGAACCAACGATTATTTCCAATGGGAGGATCGCCTTTGTCCCATAAGTTAGATTGAAGGGTGTTTCTCTTGTACTTGACCTTGTTGTGGTGCGATAGGACCATAACACTGTCGGGAGCTCATCTTGTTGGATTAGTTTCTAAGTGCATGACTATTTTGGTATGTACTTGACTCGATGGTGCATGGTCCTTTTGGGTTGCCTTCACCAAAGCAACTTGATAGGATGAATTATGGAGAGAGAGGATTAATTATGATTTATTAATATATTATGAGAATAATATATTAAAGGAGAAATCATATTGTTTAATTAATATTAGTCAATAACTAATTAAGAATTAATTTTGTGGCTAAAAGAGACTAATTAAACTTAGTGGCTAGAACTATCAATTGTGTGATAGTTGAATATTGGGATAATGGACTCCATATTAGAGGAGTGGACGAATTCTATGGGAAAACCCATTAGAAATCGTCTGAGGCCTCTAAGGAGGGAGTCCATGGACTGCTTAGGGCCTAAGCAGTCAAATTAGGGTTTCCTTGTTAGATAACCCTAATTCCCTTACATATTTAAGCACCACTAGGGCACCAAAAACGTGGCTAACTGATTCCTTAGGGTTTCTAGACGTTTTTGAGTGACTCTCCTCTTCTCCTTCATCATCCTCTTGGCTGAGTTGGGACACGCTCGAGGACATGCTTCGGGCAGAGTGAGCGGACGATTCAGACGCTCGAGGACATGCTTCGGGCATGTGTACTAGATTTCGGCGGGAGTTGGGACACGTATTTTCCCTTGGCTGAGTTTTCCTATAACAACAGCCATCACTCGAGCATTGGTATGCCACCCTTTGAGCTGTTGTAAGGAAGGAGGTGTTGGACCCCCATTTGCTGGGGCGAGGTAGGGCAACGTGTGATGGGTAGTACAGAGATAGTGCTTCAGAAGATAGAGCAGATACAACAGGTCAGACAAAGGATGTTGACCGCTCAGATTCGCCAGAAGAGCTATGCGGATAGGCGACGATCTGAGCTCGAGTTCCAGGTCGGTGATTTCGTGCTCCTGAAGGTATCTCCTTGGAAAGGAGTGATCCGATTCAGGAAGAAGGGTAGGCTGGGACCCCGGTATATTGGGCCGTTTAGAGTGATCGCGAGGGTGGGCAGGTTAGCGTATTGCTTGGAGCTACCTGCAGAGTTGGACCAGATTCACGATACATTCCACGTGTCGCAACTGAGGAAGTGTATAGCCAATGAGTCGGCAGTAGTAGCACTGGAGGGTATCCAGGTGGACGCGAGTCTGAATTATATTGAGAGGCTGATTGCAATCTTGGATCGGAAGATCAAGGTTCTGAGAAACAAGGAGGTGCTCTTAGTTCAGGTTCAGTGGCAGCATCGGAGGGGGTCCGAGCTGACTTAGGAGCCGGAGTCGGAGATGCGGGAGCAACATCCGGAGTTGTTTTCGACATGAGACTTCGAGGGCAAAGTCTGATTCTAGTGGGGGAGAATTGTAACATCCGGATTCCCAGGGATCTTATTTTGTGCATTTATATTGAGTTTTTGGAGAGGGACTCGGCGAGTAGGCTCTCGGACTTGCCGAGTAGGATCGCGGATGGTCGGACTAATTTAATAACAGACTCGGCGATTCCATTCGTGGACTCGGCGAGTCCATGCTGTTTAATGAAACCCTAATTCCCAGGTTTTG
Organism: Lactuca serriola; assembly: GCF_051521515.1. NCBI lineage: Eukaryota > Viridiplantae > Streptophyta > Magnoliopsida > Asterales > Asteraceae > Lactuca > Lactuca serriola. Next base: position 89,222,874 of record NC_136416.1, on the reverse strand, counting down.
GAACCTATTTAAAGGGGCTTATAGCCACCATTTGCGGCTACCAGACCCCTGAGTGAAACCCTAAGAGATCTAGAGCGTTTGTAAGGAAGAAGAGGCCATTTTTGATCCTTGTGTGGATGTTTTTGCAAGAAGAAGGTGGCCAAGGCAAGAGAGAGCTAAAGAGGGTGCTATTATGTGGATTTCAGAGTCTAGGGACTTCATACTGAGGTATATATTTCGATCCTTCTTCAGTTTGGTGTTAATCCTTGAGAGTTAGGGTTTCTAGCCCCTTTAGAGTATGGATTGTGGAGAAATTGGTCCCTTCTTGTGTTGAGACTTTGGATCTGGATCCAAAGAGGTCCAGAGACCTTAACTCCTCGATCTTTATGGGTGTCATTGGGAGATATGAGCTTAGGGTGGCATATTGAGGCCATTTCTTAAAATAGAGCCATTAGGTCTTTGAATAGGCATCAAGATCCAAACTTTACGTGTTTATCTTGCTTAAGGAGGCCAGATCTATGGGTTAGAGGAACGGATTCGACCTCAGGAGGTCATTTGAGTTTGAGCATGGCATGAACTCGCCGAGTCCAAGAACAGACTCGGCGAGTAGGATGGTTTTTCCCCATGAATCACATAGTTAGTAACTCGCTGAGTTGTGGAAGTGACTCGGTGATTCATTGGGGATTCTGAGGACTTGAGTTCATAACTGAACTCGCCGAGTCACCATTGTGCACTCGACGAGTCTGGTCAAGGACTTGATCGTTGACTTTTGTTGACTTTTAGGGTATGGTCAACAATTGGACTTGTGAACTATTGAAGGGTAAAATGGTCTTTTATCCTTCTTAAAAGACGTGTAAGGATTTAGTCTAGCCTGGGGAGCCGTTATTAATTGGGATGATTGTTTATGTGTTTAGGCAGAGGCTAGATCAGTGTTACGCGAGCGAGATATTACCGAGGCATCCGAGGTGAGTCTTCTCACTATACGTTACCTAGAGTGGTATTTATATGTTGACCGGAGGGTCCTATGTGCTATGTATGAGATTATGTGTTACGAATGAGTTGTGTGCTATGTGATATATGTATGTTATATGATTGTATAGACCGGACCGGAGGGTCCAACGATATAGACCGGACCGGAGGGCCCAACGATCTAGACCAGGCCAGAGGGCCCAACGAGCTATGACCGAACCAAAGGGTCCAACGAGCTACGGGACCGGAGGGTCCTGCTGAGACACATCGTCCGGAGGGTCGTACAGTAGCCTCGAGTGGCGTATGTGTGGTATGTGGTAGTTTGGGGAACTCACTAAGCATTTATGCTTACAGTTGTTGTGTTATGTGTTTCAGGTACTAGCGAGGACCGTCGAAAGGCACCGGCGTGGCCCGTACACACAGATAGGAGATTTGATTTGTGATCTTGGGATATGTTTGATTTGATAACTATTGTGGGATACTTTTTGAGAATATTTTATATATAAATTTGGTTGTTGAAAAATGAAAATTTTGTTTTGAAAATTACATCGTTACAAGTTGGTATCAGAGCCTTGGTTTGAGGGACTCGAATGCACCTTCGGGCGTATCTGAACTCAAACTGAGGATTTGAGAAACTTTCAACAATAAAACAAAATTTTCTAAAGAAAGAGTAAGAGGTTTAGAGACAATCAGAGTGGAACAATGTGTACGGTCAGCCAGCGCCCGAACAGTGAATCCCCAAAATACCCCTACCCTATGTGTTATGAGATATGATATGTTATGTTATACATGCTAGAGTAGGCTAGGTATTCATAGTAGGACTAGAGTGGCCTGATTTGTGATGCCTTAGCCTAGGAGATTACTGCTGCTTTGAGATGCCTTGAGAGTGAGTAGGTAGCAGTTAGGAGCTCATGAGAGGTCTATCAGAGGGTAGCCAATGCATAGCGAGAGTAGAGTACTTGCGATCCGAGATCCAAGGAGGAGGACTTGGGGTGAATGCTGATGCAGTGTGGTCGGTAGTATAGGGCCCGTACTACTGAAGACACCGGACCAGTGAGTAGTCCAAGTAAGAATCCTTAGGATATTGGAGGACGATTAGGGTTGCGTTATCGAGTGCGAGTATGCTCGATAGAGTCTCTGATATTCTTATGTTGTATTTCAGAGACATCATGGTTGGGACACGACACACACCTGGGAGCAGCGGTGTCAGCGACGAGGAGATCCGTCGATTGATTCATGAGGAGGTGGTTGCTGCCATCCGGGCCGAGATTCCAGAGATGTTCGGGGATATCAAGAACATTGATTGAGACCTTTAACGAGTGATATACAGCACTGACTGAGGCTGCGGCTGCTGCAACTACTGCTGCTGTTGTTGCTGCTAGACCTCAGGGAGGTGACTCGTTGTTGTTTCGGGAGTTCAGCAACACGAAGCCACCAGAGTTCGATGGGACGCAGGACCCAATTACTGCGATGAGGTGGATCTCTGACATCAAGGGATGTTTCTACTTGTGTTCTTGTCCGAAGCACTTGAGGGTACGGTTCGCACTGAACCAGCTCCGCTTGGGAGCGAAGGATTGGTGGAAGTTCGTGACGGCGAGCTTCACTCTAGCAGAGATTTCTGAGGTGACCTGGGAAAGGTTCACCATCATGTTTTGTGATGAGTACGTTCCCCATGTGGAAAGGGAATGTCTGGCTTAGGAGTTTTTGACCCTCAAGCAGGGTACTGATTCAGTATCTGAGTGTTCTGAGGAGAGATATTCGAGAGTTCGTGGCGAACTCGACTTACCGGACATTTTTCGAGCTCTAGGAAAATGCCCGGAAGAGGGAGATAGAGTTGGAGACTCAGGCCAGGGAGGAGGTGGGGTCTCAGGGGAAGGATCGGCGGCCGACACAATCTCAGCCGGCAGCCAAGCGGGCCAGGCCCGCTGATTCGAGATCTGGGAGCGCGAAGGGCCGCACTTGTGGGAAGTACGGCAAGAGTCACGAGGGGTCGTGTAGAGCGGGAGTATGCTACAAGTGTGGGAAGGAGGGGCATATCACGAGGGATTGCCCCTAGGGATTTTCGGTTTGCTTCCATTGCAACCAAACCGGCCATCGGAAGCCCGAGTGCCCTCAGCTACATCAGGGATCAGCGTAGGGATTTGCGCCTGCTGCTAGGGCTACCGAGGTTTGGCCAGTGAAGTTCAAGGTGCCAAAGGCTCGCGGGAGAGCCTTCCAGTTGACAGTGGAGGAGGTCCGCGCAACACCCGACGTTCTGGCCGGTATGTATTCTTTTCTCTATTTATTTAAGTATGAGATATTATGCTTATATTATGTTATGCGTAGGTACCTTTCTTGTGAATTCTGTACCTGCCTTAGTGCTATTTGACTCGGGAGCGAGTCGATCTTTTGTGTCATTAGCTTTTAGTCGTCATATCAGTATTTGTCGAGAGGCATTGAGTCGACCTCTGCGAGTTTCTATAGCTAAAGAGCGGGCGGTGTATGCCACGGAGGTGATTCGAGGATGTAGACTTGAGATCTTTGGTGTGGGGTTCTCGATCGATCTAGTCCCGATTGTGATGGGGGACGTATGTGTTATAGTGGGCATGGATTGGTTGAGCCAATTTGGAGCTATTATAGACTGAAAGCGTCAGTTGGTGACGATTCGAGACCCTAATGGGGGAGTACTTACGGTGTACGATGAGGGTACCTGTCCTGAGTCATCATGTTGTTCGGCTGCCAGGGCGAGGCAGAGTCTATAGCAGGGCTGTAGGAGATTTGTGGCCTATGTGGTGGACACGCAAGCGGCCGTTGGGAGGCCAAGTTTGGTTGATGAGGTTCCGATTGTGCGGGAGTTCCCTGATATATTGGGCCGTTTAGAGTGATCGCGAGGGTGGGCAGGGTAGCATATCGCTTGGAGCTACCTGCGGAGTTGGACCAGATTCATGATACATTCCATGTGTCACAACTAAGGAAGTGTATAACCGATGAGTCGGCAGTGGTACCACTGGAGGATATCCAGGTGGACACGAGTCTGAATTATATCGAGAGGCCGATTGCAATCTTGGATTGGAAGATCAAGGTTCTGAGAAACAAGGAGGTGCGCTTAGTTCAGGTTCAGTGGCAGCATCGGAGGGGGTCCGAGCTGACTTGGGAGCCATAGTCGGAGATGCGGGAGCAGCATCCGAAGTTGTTTTCGACATGAAACTTCGAGGGCAAAGTCTGATTCTAGTGGGGGAGAATTGTAACATCCGGATTCCCAGGGATCTTATTTTTTGCATTTATATTGAGTTTTTGGATAGGGACTCGGCGAGTAGGCGCTCGGACTCACCAATTAGGATCGCGGATGGTAGGACTAATTTAATGGCAGACTCGGCGAGTCCATTCGTGGACTCGACGAGTCCATGCTGTTTAATGAAACCGTAATTCCCGGGGTTTAGGACCTATTTAAAGGGGCTTATAGCCACCATTTGCGGCTATCTGAACCCTGAGTGAAACCATAAGAGATCTAGAGTGTTTGTAAGGAAGAGGAAGCCATTTTTGATCCTTGTGTGCGTGTTTTTGCAAGAAGAAGGTGGCCAAGGCAAGAGAGAGCTAAAGAGGGTGCTATTCTGTGGATTTCATGTAATGACGTAAATTTTCAAAATAATTTTTCATTTTTAAAACATTCATTCATTCATAAAATAATATCAAACATATTGTATCAAATGTTATTGTCACAAAACATCTTCCCAGAATCTCTACAAAAACTCCAATGCGTGTGTGTACGAATCATACTGGCGCCTTCTCGCGCTCATCACTAGTACCTGAAACACATAACACAACAATTGTAAGCATAAATGCTTAGTGAGTTCCCTAAAATACCACATACAGCACATACGCCACTCGAGGCTATAATGCGACCCTCCGGTCCGGTCTATATCATCATACAACATACAAATATCACATAGCACATAGTCACATACATAACACATAAGACCCTCTGGTCATCGCATTGTACCACTCTAGGTAACGTATAGTGAGAAGACTCACCTTGATGTCTCGGTAAGTATCTGACTCGGAAGAAATGTGATCTAGCCTCCGCCTAATCACATAAAGTAAATACTCCCATAAATACGATTGTACTCAACCCTAAAATTCAACAAGGTCAACGGTCAAACTTTGACTCGACTCGGCGAGTGCACTAGGGCGACTCGGCGAGTCTACACGTGTCCAATGACTCTCTTAGACCCTCTCTTGGCACGTCGAGTACTTCCCTGGACTCGACGAGTTCCACCTGGCATGAATCGCGGGGCCACCCCGACTCAACTCGCCGAGTCTCAAGAACAACTCGGCGAGTTCCAACTTGAACTCAGACCCTTGACTCTCCCTGACTCACCGAGTCATTCCCCCAACTCGGCAAGTCCACTCACTGAGTGATTAACGGGCAACCTTCATACTACTCGTCGAGTCTGTTCTTCGGACTCGGTGAGTTCATGCCATGCACAAACTTAAAACAACTTCTGAGGTCAGATCTGTTCCATACAATCATAGATCTAGCCTCCCCAAGCTTGATAATCACGCAAAGTTCGGACCTTGGCACTCATATAACATCTAAATGGTCCAAAATGGTGATTTAGCCCCAAAAATGACATTCCTAGTCCATGGCTCCTAAAAGGACTCATAAAGCTCCAAGGTTTAAGGCCTCTGGACCTCTTTGGGTCCAGATCCAGAACACAAACTCAAGAAGGGACCAAATGCTCTACTTAATCCACCTCTAAAAGGGTTAGAAAACACTAACACAAAGGATCAACATCAAAACTGAAGAAGGTTTGAGAATAATACGTCAATACAATCTCTATGAGCTCAAAAACCACCAAAATCGCACCTCCTTCAGCCTCCTCTTGCCTTGAACACTTCCTTCTTGCAAAAACACCCACAAAAGTTCAAGATTGGCCTCTCCTTCCTCACAAATGCTCTAGATCTCTTTAGGGTTTCTCTCTGGGGGTTGGTGGCCGCAAATGATGGCCATAGGGCCCTTTAAATAGGTCTCAAACCCTGGAAATTAGGGTTTCATTAAACAGCATGGACTCACCGAGTCCGCTCGAGAACTCGCCGAGTCCAGCTGTGAACTCGCATATGAATCCGCGACCACACTCGGCGAGTTTAAACACCAACTCGCCGAGTCCCCCCATAATATCCAAAAATAAAAGAACACAATATAATACCGGGGAACCCGGATGTTACATTTCAGAGTCTAGGGACTTCATACTGAGGTATATATTTCGATCCTTCTTCAGTTTGGTGTTAATCCTTGAGAGTTAGGGTTTCTAAGCCCCTTTAGAGTATGGATTGTGGAGAAATTGGTCCCTTCTTGTGTTGAGACTTTGGATCTGGGTCCAAAGAGGTCCAGAGACCTTAACTCCTCGATCTTTATGGGTGTCATTGGGAGATATGAGATTAGGGTGGCATATTGAGGCCATTTCTTCAAATAGAGCCATTAGGTATTTGCATGGGCATCAAGATCCAAACTTTACGTGTTTATCTTGCTTAAGGAGGCCAGATCTATGGGTTAGAGGAACGGATCTGACCTCAGGAGGTCATTTGAGTTTGAGCACGGCATGAACTCGCCGAGTCCAAGAACAGACTCGACGAGTACGATGGTTTTTCCCCATGAATCACACAGTTGGTAACTCGCTGAGTTGGGGAAGTGACTCGGTGAGTCATTGGGGATTCTGAGGACTTGAGTTCATGACTGAACTCGCCGAATCACCATTGTGCACTCGACGAGTCTAGTCAAGGAGTTGACCGTTGACTTTTGTTGACTTTTAGGGTATGGTCAACAATTGGACTTGTGAACTATTGAAGGGTAAAATGGTCTTTTATCCTTCTTAAAGGACGTGTGAGGATTTAGTCTAGCCTGGGGAGCCGTTATTAATTGGGACGATCGTTTATGTGTTTAGGCAGAGGCTAGATCAGTGTTACGCGAGTGAGATATTACCGAGGCATCCGAGGTGAGTCTTCCCACTATACGTTACCTAGAGTGGTATTTATATGTTGACCGCAGGGTCCTATGTGCTATGTATGAGATTATGTGTTATGAATGAGTTGTGTTCTATGTGATATATGTATGTTATATGATTGTATAGACCAGATCGGAGGGTCCAACGATATAGACCGGACCGGAGGGCCCAACGATCTAGACCGGGCGAGAGGGCCCAACGAGCTATGACCGGACCATAGGGTCCAACGAGCTACGGGACCGGAGGGTCCCGCTGAGACACATCGGCCGGAGGGTCGTACAGTAGCCTCGAGTGGCGTATGTGTGGTATGTGGTATTTTGGGGAACTCACTAAGCATTTATGCTTAAAGTTGTTGTGTTATGTGTTTCAAGTACTAGCGAGGACCGTGGAAAGGTGTCGGCGTGACCCGTACACACAGAGAGCAGATTTGATTTGTGATCTTAGGATATGTTTGATTTGATAACTATTGTGGGATACTTTTTGAGAATATTTTATATATAAATTTGGTTGTTGAAAAATGAAAATTTTGTTTTGAAAATTACATCGTTACAGTATACGTCCGGCCAGTATACTCCTAAGCGGAGTATCTTGCCTGTGAGTGCTCGAACGTCTTCATGTGATTTTGTGTCCCCGGAATGGCTTTCTTCGAGAAACACCTACCCCTATGTTTGAGAGATGCACCTAAGCCATGAGATTAAATATTCTCTCCTGTATAATTTATTGTCCCTTATGGAAAAATGTGGTTCTTTGATTTTGACTTTTCTCGCCTCCTGTAGATCGTCCGGAAGCACGTCATGGTGCAGGTAATCGACGAATGGTTTTTTCCATTCTGGAGGGGTTGATATGGTATTGACCTTCTGGTTATCAATACTCCTTTCTGGGAGTACTTCGACCAACACTTTCTTTGTGAGATGATCATATGAAGTAGAGGCCAACTTGCTAAGGGCATCTGCCATTGCATTTTCCCCCCGATAGATTTGCTTTATTGGAAAGATTTTGAACGTGCTGGCTAAACTACAGATCGTGTCTAGGTATTTCTACATCCTAGTGTCCTTTGCCTCGTATACTTCGTTGATTTGGTTTGTGACAAGCATCGAGTCACTGAAAGCGGATTGTTGTTTTGCGCCCACCTCCCTGGCCAACCTTAGTCTTGCTCAGATTGCCTTGTACTCTGCTTCGTTGTTAGATACTTGGAAGTCGAACTACTGTGCGTAGGTGATCTCTTCACCTTTGGGGATTTGGAGGACCAGGCTTGCGCATGCGCCTTCTTTGCTTGTTGCGCCATCGGTGTACAACTTCCAAATTTCTTTGCCGGCCTCAAGATCTAGTGGGTCGACAGAGATTGTCGTCAGCACTTCGTTGATGGTATCTGGGATTTCAACCAGGAAGTCAGCAAGGGCGTGGGCTTTGATGCTGGTTTTGGGGTGGTATTAGATGTCGTGTTCTCCTAACTCTATGTCCCATTTGGCTAGGCGTCCGGAATTTTCCAACCTTAGCAGCACTTGTTTTATTGGGTAATTGGTCTGAACCTCCATCTTGTGGGCTTGAAAATATCTTCGTAAATGTCTAATTGCGTTGACCAGGGCGAGGACCAGTTTTTCCAAGGCCGGGTAATTTACTTCTAGCCCTTGCAGGGCCCTACTAACAAAGTGAATGGGGATTTGCTTGCCTTCCCTTTCCACTGCTAACACAAAGGAGATAGCCTCCTCAGACACTGCTAAGTACATCTATAGTGTCTCCCCCGGGAGCGTGGAGGCAAGGGTCGGGAGTTGATGTAGTGTGTCTTTTAATTTTTTCAAGGCCACGTCCGCTTCGGCTGTCCATTTGAATTACTAGAAAAAAGAAGGTGTATTAGCGTTAGAAAAGTCACAAAAACAAAGTTACATTTAACTACAAACATGGTTGCATTATTTTGCAATTAAAGACGTAACAAAAGTTACATATACCATAGAGAAAATGTTGTAATTCATTACTAGAAACATAATAAATGTTGCATTTTATAATAAAAAAAGTTGCAATTTTGTAACTAAAATAATTTTAAAAAAAAGTTGCATACGAGTATAAAAAAAGTTGCATTTGCATAATAAAGGTTGTATTAAAAAGGTTGCATTTAAAAAATCTTTGCAACTATTTCAGAAAGGGTTGTGTTTTCCAAGAAAAATGTTGTTGTAGGTCTAATGCAACTTTTTCTAACGTAACCTTTGGAAAAAGGTTGTTTAGGCTTTATGCAACGTTTTCTAGGCATAAGGAAACCTTTTAGCATGGTTTCATTAGCTTCATTTTTTTGTAGTGGGTTGAAACTCTCTGGATCTATCTTCCTTTAAACAAAAAACAACTTGCTTTTCTTCAAGCTTCACTCCAAAGGAACATGAACACAAGAATCAAGGAAAATAGGCTAAGGTTTCAAGCTTCTAGGGTTTATAATGCTTGGAGGTTGATAAGTGAGAGAATCTTAGTAGTTAGTGCCTTCAGATAGTGTTTAAAACCCGAAACTTAGGGTTTTTAGATGATGATGGTGATACATCATGACTTATCAACTAGGCACGCGCCACGACCAATACAATCACGCATCGCGGATTTTCTTCTCTCTCAAAACCATCTTTCTTATTTTCTTCAAAGCAATATATAACAATTACAAATATGCATGAAAAGTATACATTACAAAGTTGGCGCAAGGTGGTTTAAAGTCATTGAACCCAAAACCGGACCTGTAACTGAGAACCAGAACCCGAACCCTTGGTTTGGGTTTGAGTTATTGAAAAGCGATGTTATCGCTTTAGGTTCGGTTTAGGGTTAACACTCCTAGTGGAATGATATTACTCATTCCTTGAGGAACCTGCATGTGACAACCTGAAATTTATTCCGTCACTGTAATCTACTTCCGTTAATAAAATTTATTTCTATTAATAAAGTTTTCCGTTAACTTTTTGAGTTAAGTAAATCAATTAGGGTTATTGTCCTAATTTCATACGTGTCGGAAAACGATAAATCACACGAAAAATCCCGTTTGCGGTTGATGTTTGGTGGACCCCCACCCTGGCCATAAACTCAACCCTATATAAGGGTTGAGTGGTCTTCATTCCAACCTTTTTCACACATTAGGAACTTCCTCTCTCTACTCTCTCTCTCTACAAATCGGGTTTTGATCAAGAATTGCCTCTTTCAAGTTTCACAACAGTAAGTAAACCCTCCTAGCTTATTGTTTTGCTTAGTATACATGCAAATCTATGGTTTAAACTCTCAAAAACTCCAAGAGCATGAGTTTATGGTTTGGGAACATCCCAAAACCGTAAACACCCTAAAAGGGATTTTGATGCCCCATAACCTTTCCAATGCTTGGCTAATGACCTAGAAACTTGCATGAATGATCCTAGAACCCCAAAACATGAAATGATAAGAGTAAACATGAGTTTACGGTTGGGGAATATCCCAAAACCGTAAACACCTTCTCAGGGTGTTAAAATGCCTTTAACACCTTCTTTGACTTGTATGAGTGGCTAGAACTTTGTATGCTTACCCTAGAAGCACCAAAACATGCAAGAAAGTGACAAACATGAGTTTACGGCCGTAAACTCATGTGTTTACGACCGTAAACTCTCCAAGGAGGGACTCAAAAACCGTAAACTCCTATTAAGGGCCATTTCAAGCTCCAATCACTTCCTAAGCCTTTAATTCAACCCTAGGACCTTTCCTTGTAAAGCATGAGACCTTGGAACACGAAAATGCACCATTCCCATGAGTTTACGATCGTAAAACCATGGGGGATATGGTCCCTTAATCGTAAACACCCCTAAGGCCACCACTTGAAGAGTAAACTCCATAATGAGGCCATACACTCCTTAGATGCAACCCGTATCATTCCTAACACTTGAAATAAAGTGTTTTCATGCATTAGAGTGTATTTACTTACTTAATTAGTCATTAAATAACTAACTAGATACAATTATGTATCGCTTCATGTTACACAGGATCCTTGAGTGTGTTCAAGTTCTCAATTGACACCTAGCATCCTACCCGGCACGTCCATTCATTCCACTCATAGCAGGTGAGTTCATACCCTTACACTTTTTCGAGTTTTTCATGTTTTCAGGGGGGATACAAGCAAATCATAAAGGATTTTGTAATTTAAAAACTGATGTAATTATAACGATTTTCTATCAAACTTTTAGATACCTTTATCCCTTTTGTAATATGCGGAGCATAGGGGACGCTTTCTAAATATAATTACATAGTTTTCAAAACAGCGTGGGAACTTATCAAACCATTCAAATTATTATGGGAATAATTTGGGATTTTCATTACTTGTTTCACGGATTCGAATTTCATGCAAAGTCAATATATAAACTATGTCTGATTTAGTTTATCCATTACTAATCTAGAGTATCATGCTAAATAATTACCTGGTGTTTAATTATTTATACTTGACTTTGTTCCAAACTAATTCAAAACTCGATAACAGCTAAATATACCATGAATTAGTTAATACTAGCTTGTGAGACTTATCTTCGTTATGCCCTTCGTGGTACCAATAAATCCTCTCCCATAGTATAACCAGAGTCTCCTGGAGGGAGAGCATGAAATTTGTGGATAGATCTATTTAGGATTGACAATCCCACACCTGAACTGCTAGCTAAAGTTAGGCGGGCACGCCTGGGGTGACAAATTTTGTAAATCGAACGACGCCTGAAGAACGTCAAGGAGGTCACGGGTCAAATCAGTATGGTTATACGACTCACAATACGTATAAACTAACTTTTTTCACATATTTCTTTCTTTCTTCTATAGTTTTATTTATGTAATAAAACTACCTACCTACTTACTAGAGGGTATTCCATGGACACAACTTATGGTTTTATCTTAAGTAGTAAAACTACTATACTTATTGGTGGTAACTAGGGTTTTCTTATCATATGGAAATCGGCAAACATGTTAGAAAATATGGGATTTTCTTGGAAAACATGCATATGTATTTCATAACTCAGTAATAATGGTTTTCGATATTTACTGCATTCTTTATCAATGGAACTGAAGTATTTTCACAAGATTTAGTTACCAGATTTTCCTTACAAAACATGTTTATGAACTCACCAGCTCTATGCTGATATTTCTAAAACCGCTTGTATTCTCAGGTCAACGTTAGACAGGTACTTCGATCACTTTTGGAGAAGACGGAGCATATAGAAGTCTCGTCTTTACTTTTGTTTATACTGATGTATATAAATATGTATTTCTCCGCTTTAAAACAAATGTAAATATTCTTATTGTAATGTAATGGTTGCGTTTACTATGCTTATTATGTACAATGGTTGTGATACTACGCATGAGGTCCTCCGCCCCGGAACGTTTCCGCGGTCGGTTTCGGGGTGTGACAGATTGGTATTAGAGCTTTTGTTTATAGTGAACTAATTATATCGTACCTTACATGGTATACAACTATAAACACTAAGGGGCCAAAGCACTCTCAACTAAAAGTATACTTTAAAATACAAGTATTTTACAAAAAGTATACAAGAATACCTAAATATCAGAAACAGTAACCACGAGTAGAACAAAACAAAAGTAATTGAGTGTTGGGCACTGCGGTTAAACCTGGGCAGTTAGGTAGTCGTGTCTAGGGTCAATATAGCCTGATCAACTATATTCATTCGATACACTGCCAACATGTGCGTCGGAGTGACTGTGGTGTACGGCAGGCCTAAAACTAACCAAATATCCATACATCAAGCCCTCTCACAACAAAACATAAAATACTATAGGAGTATTTTAGTCAGAGCCGAATACGTTATAGAAATTCATTCCAAGTGTTGCTACTCATTCTTTCCTTAGCGATAGTTTACTTGCTTTAGTAACTTTTTCCTGTTCTATCGCTTAGTAGAATACTCTATCTGCCATAATGAGATATCTCTTGTTTCATATCTCTTGATTCTATCCAAAGGACTTACCATCCTCTCTTTCCTGATCATTTTAGATCGAGATGCCTCCAAAGAAAAGACCCAGCTCAAAGAACAACAATCCTCCACCACCACCTCCTCCTCAATTCGATCATGTCATGTTTTAGGCAGCTGTTACTACCGCAGTGGCAGCTGCAATGTCACAGATGAACCCCGACGGCTCTGGCGGGCCAGGAGGTGGTACTCATCCCCAAAACCAGGAAGGTGGTCAGGGACACCAGAAGGAGTGTTCCTATAAAGACTTCATGTATGTGAAACCCACGTCTTTCAATGACACTGGAGGTGTTATTGCCCTGACTCGATGGTTCGAGAAGATCGAATCTATCTTCGAAATATGTTCCTGTTCGGAAGTCAACAAGGTGAAATTCGACGCCTGCACATTCACCGATAAAGCGTTGACTTGGTGGAATGGCCGAGTCAAATCCTTAACACTGCCAGTAGCGAATGCTATGGTTTGGGAGAGCTTGAAGGAGCTCATGCTTGCCGAATATTTCCCGCGGGGCGAAATGCAGAAACTGGAGCACGAACTCTGGAACCTGAAAATGAAGGGTTCCGATATTGCTGCCTACACTTCTAGGTTTGAATACCTAGCACTCCTTTGCTCGGGGATGGTCACCCCGGAAAGCAAGAAGATAGCAAGGTACATTTGGGGATTGACACCCCCAACTCAAGGAAATGTCTTGGCTGCTAGGCCAAACACTTTCGATAGCGCCAAGTGCCTGGCGCAAACCCTTATAGATCACGGGGTCGATCTAGATAAAGTAACAACCACTTTGGAACCAGCAAAGGAGAGTGGGGAGAATCAAAAGAAATTCTGGAACAAGCGGAAGGGTCAGAGTTCGCAAGGATCCTCCAAGAAGCAACAAACTGTGGCAGTCCACGCTGCTACTACTCCTGTCACCACTCCTACAGCTCAAGCACCTACCAGTGGATATACTGGTACCCTCCTGTGGTGCAACAAGTGCAGTTACCACCATCATATCCCCGACCCATGTCGTGATATGCTCTGCAACCACTGGGGCAAGAAGGGTCACCTTGCGTGAAACTGCAGAACACCAGCCCAACCAACCAATCAAGCATCCGGAGAAGGTGTCAGTCAAGCCTGCTATGGTTGTGGTGACGTCGGGAATTACAAGAGAAATTGCCCAAAAGGAACAATGACCAACAACACCGGGAGAGTTCTAACGATGGGGCAAGAGGAGGCAGTCGTCGATCCCACCGTTGTCACGGGTACGTTCCTTCTCGACAACTCTTATGCATGCATCCTTTACGATTCTGGTGCTGAAAGAAGTTTTGTTAGTCATGCATTCAAGCATCTTCTTAAACATAGTCCTCAACCGCTAACCAAAACATTTACCGTCGAGATGGCTAACGGTGAGAAAGAGAGCACTAATGATGTATACGTAAGCTGCACCCTTACCCTCAACGACCATTCTTTTCCCATCGACCTTATGCCAGTATCTATAACAAGCTTCGATGTTATCATTGGCATGGATTGGTTGAGCCCCAATCATGCTGATATTCTTTGTTACGAAAAAGCTATCCATCTCAATCTTCCCTCTGGCCAGACCCTCATGATCTACGACGATAAACTTAGTTCCAATCTTCGCATTATTTCATGCATCAAAGCCCAAAAGCTTCTGCGAAAGGAGTGCCATGCATTCCTAGCTCATGTAATTAACGAGAAACAGGAAGTTAAAGACCTCGAGAGCATCCCCGAAGTCTGCAACTTTCCTAATGTCTTTCCCAAAGAGCTCCCGAGAATTCCTCCCGAACGCCAAGTCGAGTTTTGCATCGACCTAATTCCCGGAGCTACCCCCGTAGCCAAGTCTCCATGTTGCTTAGCGCCAGCAGAAATGCAGGATTTATCCAGTCAGCTTAATGAGCTACTCAGCAAAGGGTTCATCAGACCGACCTCTTCACCCTGGGGAGCCCCGGTGTTATTCGTGAAGAAGAAGGATGGATTCTTTCGAATGTGTATAGATTATCGGGAATTGAACAAGCTGACCGTCAAAAACCATTATCCTCTTCCTCGAATAGATGACCTTTTCGATCAACTTTAGGGAGCCAGTTACTTCTCAAAAATAGACCTTAGATCAGGGTACCATCAGCTACGAGTTCATGAGAGTGATGTTTCCAAGATAGCATTCAGGACTCGATATGGTCACTACGAGTTTATAGTGATGCCCTTTGGTCTAACCAACGCACAGGCAGTGTTCATGGAACTGATGAACCGGGTGTGTCGTCTTTTTCTGGACAAGTTCGTTATTGTGTTCATTGACGATATACTTGTCTATTCCAAAAGCGAGGAAGATCACAAACAACACTTGAGATTAGTATTGGAAACACTTAGATCGGAGAAGCTGTACGCAAAATTCTCCAAGTGTGAATTCTGGATTCGGAAGGTAACTTTCTTAGGGCACGTGGTAAGCGAGGAGGACATACACGTGGACCCTTCCAAAATCAAGGCGATAGAGAATTGATCGGCACCGAAGACACCCACAGAAATCCGTCAATTCTTGGGTCTTGCCGGCTATTATCGTAGATTCATCCAGAATTTTTCTAAAATTGGCAAACCCCTAACTACTCTGACACAGAAAGGTGTACCCTTTTGTTGGAGTGAAAAGCAAGACACTGCATTCCAAATGTTGAAGCGAGCCTTGTGTAGCGTACCTATCCTGTCCCTGCCCGAAGGGACGGAGGACTTCGTTGTCTACTGCGATGCGTCTAATCAGGGCTTAGGCTGTGTGCTCATGCAGCGAGGAAAAGTTATTGCTTATGCCTCAAGACAGCTGAAAGCACATGAAGTCAACTATACAACTCACGACCTGGAGTTAGGAGCAGTGGTCTTCGCACTAAAGATTTGGAGACATTATCTCTACGCGACCAAGTGCACGATCTTCACAGACCATAAAAGCCTACAACACATCTTCGATCAGAAGGAATTAAACATGAGACAACGGCGATGGTTAGAGCTGCTCAGTGACTATGAATGCGAAATCCGCTACCATCTCGGCAAGGCCAATGTGATGGCAGATGCCCTTAGTCATAAGGAAAGTTCCGGCCGCAAGGTAAAGACACTAACAATGACCATCCATTCCCACTTATCCGCACAAATCCGAGAGGCTTAGTTAGAAACCCTAAAACCAGAGAACATGTTGAATGAAGCCTTGAGGGGAATGGATAAGAATCTTGAGATCAGAGGTGACAGAGTCTATTGTTTCATGGATCGAATCTGGATCCCAAAGTTCGGAGGTTTCAGGGAGATTGTCATGAACGAAGCTCACAAGACTAGATACTCCGTGCACCTAGGTTTGGATAATATGTACCTGGATCTCAAGAAACTATACTGGTGGCCAAACATGAAAGCCGAAATCGCTACCTTCGTGGGCAAGTGTCTGACTTGCGCCAAGGTGAAGGTCGAATATCAGAAGCCCTCAAGTCTACTCCAGCAGCCCGAAATACCTGAGTGGAAATGGGAGATGATTACTATGGATTTCATTACCAAATTACCCAAGTCTCCGAGTGGGTACGATACCATTTGGGTAATTGTCGATCGATTGACAAAATCCGCTCACTTCCTACCGATCAAAGAAACGTTTAAAATGGAAAGACTCACGCGAATCTACATTCAGGAGATAGTCCGAGTGCACGGTGTGCCTGTATCCATTATCTCCGATCGAGATAGCAGGTTTACCTCGAGATTTTGGCAGTCCCTACAGAAGGCTCTTGGAACTAAGTTAGACATAAGCACAACTTATCATCCTCAGACAGATGGGCAGAGTGAGAGAACTATACAGACTTTGGAAGACATGTGGAGAGCATGTGTCATCGATTTCTAAAAATCATGGGACACTCATTTACCCTTGGTCGAGTTCTCATATAACAACAGTTACCACACCAGTATCAAGGCTGCCCCATTCGAAGCCCTCTACGGTCGAAAGTGTAGATCCCCTCTGTGCTGGGCCGAGGTAGGGGACACGCAGCTAGCCAAGGGTCGAGTCCCTGACAGTGCTCTCATTGGCCCCGAAATCATCCGCGAAACTACCGAAAAGATCATCCAAATCCGAGATCGATTAAAAGCCTCTAGAGACAGACAAAAGAGCTATGCCGATAAACGACGAAAACCCTTGGAATTCCAGGTTGGAGATTGTGTCCTGTTGAAGGTCTCGCCATGGTAAGGCATGATATGCTTTTGAAAGCGCGGGAAATTGAACCCAAGGTACATAGGACCTTTCGAGATCCTTTCTAGGATCGGTCCCGTAGCCTACAAACTCCGATTACCTCAAGAGCTTAGCAGCATCCACCCTGTCTCCCACGTCTCTAATCTTAAGAAGTGTCTATCCGATGAAACCCTTGTGATCCCTCTTGATGAGATCGAAATCAACGAAAATCTAAACTTCGTGGAAGAACCAATTGAAATCATGGATCGGGAGATCAAACGAACGAAACAAAGCCGCATCCCGATAGTGAAGGTTCGCTGGAATGCCAAGCGGGGATCCGAATTCACTTGGGAGCGCGAAGATTCAATGAAACAGAAATATATGCATCTCTTTCCAAATCCATGATTTGTATCTTAATTCTAAATTTCGGGACGAAATTTCCTCTAACAAGGGGATGATGTGACAACCCGAAATTTATTCCGTCACTATAACCCACTTCCGTTAATAAAATTTATTTTTATTATTAAAGTTTTCCGTTAACTTTTTAAGTTAAGTAAATCAATTAGGGTTATTGTCGTAATTTCATGCGTGTCGGAAAACGATAAATCACGCGAAAAATCCTGTTTGCGGTTGACGTTTGGTGGACCCCCACCCTGGCCATAAACTCAACCCTATACAAGGGTTGAGTGGTTTTCATTCCAACCTTTTTCACACCTTAGGAACCTCCTCTCTCTACTCTCTCTCTCTCTCTCTCTCTCTCTCTACAAATCGGGTTTTGATCAAGAATTGCCCCTTTCAAGCTTCATAACAGTAAGTAAACCCTCCTAGCTTATTGTTTTGCTTAGTATACATGCAAATTTATGGTTTAAACTCTCAAAAACCCCAAGAACATGAGTTTACGGTTTGGGAACATCCCAAAACCGTAAACACCCTAAAAGGGGGTTTTGATGCCCCAAAACCTTTCCAATGCTTGGCTAATGACCTAGAAACTTGCATGAATGATCCTAGAACCCCAAAACATGAAATGATAAGAGTAAACATGAGTTTATGGTTGGGGAATATCCCAAAACCGTAAACACCTTCTCAGGGTGTTAAAATGCCCTTAACACCTTCTATGACTTGTATGAGTGGCTAGAACCTTGTATGCTTACCCTAGAAGCACCAAAACATGCAAGAAAGTGACAAACATGAGTTTACGGTCATAAACTCATGTGTTTACGACCGTAAACTCCCCAAGGAGGGACTCAAAAACCGTAAACTCCAATTAAGGGCCATTTCAAGCTCCAATCACTTCCTAATCCTTTGCTTCAACCCTAGGACCTTTCCTTGTGAAGCATGAGACCTTGGAACACGCAAATGCACCATTCCTATGAGTTTACGGTCGTAAACTCATGGGGGATGTGGTCCCTCAACCGTAAAAACCCCTAAGCCTACCACTTGAAGAGTAAACTCCATAATGAGGCCATACACTCCTTAGATGCAACCCGTATCATTCCTAAAACTTGAAATAAAGTGTTTTCACGCATTAGAGTGTATTTACTTACTTAATTAGTGATTAAATAACTAATTAGATACAATTATGTATCGCTTCATGTTACATAGGATCCTCGAGTGTGTTCAAGTCCTCAATTGATACCTAGCATCCAACCCGACACGTCCATTCATTCCACTCATAGCAGGTGAGTTCATACCCCTACACTTTTCCGAGTTTTTCATGTTTTCATGGGGGGGATACAAGCAAATCATAAAGGATTTTGTAATTTAAAAACTGATGTAATTATAACGATTTTCTATCAAACTTTTAGATACCTTTATCCATTTTGTAATATGCGGAGCATAAGGGACACTTTCTAAATATAATTACATAGTTTTCAAAACAGTGTGGGAACTTATCAAACCATTCAAATTATTATGGGAATAATTTGGGATTTTCATTACTTGTTTCACGGATTCGAATTTCATGCAAAGTCAATATATAAACTATGTCCGATTTAGTTTATCCATTACTAATCTAAAGTATCATGCTAAATAATTACCTTGTGTTTAATTATTTATACTCTACTTAGTTCCAAACGATTTCGAAACTCAATAATAGCTAAATATTCCGTGAATTAGTTAACACTAGCTTGTGAGACTTATCTTCGTTATGCCCTTCGGGGTACCAATAAATCCTTTCCGGTAGTATAACCAAAGTCTCCTGGAGGGAGAGCATGAAATTTGTGGATAGATCTATTCGGGACTGACAATCCCATACCTGAACTGCTGGCTACAGTTAGGCGGGCACGCCTGGGGTGACAAATTTTGTAAATCGAACGACGTCTGAAGAACGTCAAGGAGGTCACGGGTCAAATCAGTATGGTTATACGACTCACAATACGTATAAACTAACTTTGTTCACGGATTTCTTTCTTTCTTTTATAGTTTTATTTATGTAATAAAACTACCTACCTACTTACTAGAGGGTATTCCAGGGACATAACTTATGGTTTTATCTTAAGTAGTAAAACTACTATACTTACTGGTGGTAACCAAGGTTTTCTTATCATATGGAAATCGACAAACATGTTAGAAAATATGGGATTTTCTTGGAAAACATGCATATGTATTTCATAACTCAATAATAATGGTTTTCGATATTTACTGCATTCTTTATCAATGGAACTGAAGTATTTTCACAAGATTTAGTAACCAGTTTTTCCTTACAAAACATGCTTATGAACTCACTAGCTTTATGCTGATATTTCTAAAACTGCTTGTATTCTCAGGTCAACGTTAGACAGGTACTTCGATCACTTTTGGAGAAGACGGAGCATATAGAAGTCTCGTCTTTACTTTTGTTTATACTGATGTATATAAACTATGTATTTCTCCGCTTTAAAACAAATGTAATTATTCTTATTGTAATGTAATGGTTGCGTTTACTATGCTTACTATGTACAATGGTTGTGATACTACGCATGCCGTCCTCCGCCCCGGAACGTTTCCGTCGTCGGTTTCGGGGTGTGACACTGCATGATCAGGGGTTTGACTTATAGGAGGTTTTGTTGGATTGAGTGTCCAATGTCAGTAACTAATTGGTAATATTTCTACTAATAGTAGGGTTATTTTGGGTTGTCCTCATAACCCAATTAAGCAAGAAGGAATTAGGAGAAAATAAGTTGTTAATGTATACTGATTTAATAAATTGGAAATTATTTTGGAATTAATCAAATGGGTTGAATATTAAATAATTCAGTTTGTAATTTGTAGAAATATTCCATAACCTTCTAGAATATAGAAGGGATCAGCTTTATCCTAGGGTGAAAAGATATGGACTAGTTCAAGTAAGATAAGGATTATCTTTGTAAATTTGGATTAAACTGGAGGTTATAACTTAGATACTAGGGGTCAAACTCTAACACTCTTTGCATCTCTGATTTCATCCAACTCTGCCCCCTCCCCCCACGCTTTATATATATATATATATATATATATATATATATATATATATATATATATATATATATATATATATATAGCCATTATGATATTTTTTCAAGGCATAAGGCAACCTTTTAGCATGGTTAAGTTAGTTTCGGTTTTTTGTAGTGGGTTGAAACTTTTTGGAATTATCTTCCTTTTCACAAAAAACAGCTTGCTTCTTCTTCAAGCTTCACTCCAAAGGCACTTGAACACAAGAATCAAGGAAAAGAGGCTAAGGTTTCAAGCTTCTACGGTTTATGGTTGTTGGAGGTTGATAAGTGAAAAAATCTTAGTAGTTAGTGCCTTTATATAGTGTTTAAAACCTGATACTTAGGGTTTTTAGATAATGATGGTGACGCAGCACTACTTAACACGCCAACACACGTCGTGACCAATACATTCACGCATTGTGAAGTTTCTTATCTCTCAAAACCATCTTTCTTATTTTCTTTAAATCAATATATAACAATTACAAACATTCATTAAAAGTAGGCCTTACAAAGCTCTCTCAAGGTGGTTTAATTTAACACTCGGTTCCTGGTATGCATTTAAATTCAAGTAATTTCATGTTTTGTCTTGGGACTCGGCGAGTTGGAGGCCCAAATCGTCGAGTAGACTCGATTTTGACCGGGAGGTTTAGTGACCTACTCGACAAGTCGGGGGACCGACTCGACAAGTAGATGGTGTTTGGATGAAACCCTAATATTTAGGGTTTGCACCATATTTAAACAACTTATCTCGTCCCAAACCAGCCTCCATCGTCCCTCTCACTTCCAAAAGACCCTAAACTGAAACCCTAGCCATGTTTGAGTGTTCTTAAGCCATTTTTGTGCATTTTTGGTGGCTGTGAAGCTTGAAAAGGAGGAAGGAGATTGGGAGTTCAAGTTGAAGCTAGTAGACCCAAAGGGTGTATTCCATTTCCAGCTCATTTGAGGTAAAAAGCTTCAACCTTGACTTTCCATTTGTTAGATCCTCTTTAGGGCTTGAATCTTGTCATTTTTGGGGCATTTCTAAGTCACCTTCGGGTTTGGGGCATTATATAGAGGAATAACTTAGATCTGGAACATAGGAGGGTTCTCATGGCATAAAGGCGCTAACTTTACTGCCATAAGAGCCTCATGCATCTTGAACATATGAGGGTTCTCATGGCATAAATGGCCCATGAATGAATGTGAAGTTTGTAACTTTACATATAAGATGGACCCTAGGAGGTCAGATCTATGATTTAGATGCTTTGAGACCAACTAAAATCGACTGTATAGTTTTGGTTAAAGAGGGACTCGACGAGTCGTTCATGGGACTCGGTGAGTCGAGTCGTATTTCCCCATCAAATCCTTCTGTTGATGGACCAGATATTGGATTAGTGTCTAAGTCCATAACTATTTTGGTATGTACTTGACCCGATTATGAGCATGGTCCTTTTGGGTTGCCTTCACCATAGCAATATGTAGGATGAATTAAGGAGAGAGAGGTTTAAATATGATTTATTAATATATTATAAGAATAATATATTAAAGGAGAAATCATATTGTTTAATTAATATTAGTCAAGAATTAATTGATAATTAATTTTGTGGCTAAAAGAGATTAATTAAATTTAGGGGACTGGACTGCAATTATTGGATAATTGAGTTATTGGGCTAAGGAATGCTAAAGGAACAAGGGGTGAACGAAATTATGATGGGAACCCATCATATTTTCGTCCATGGCCTTATCCAGAAGGTTCCATGGGCTGCTTAGAGTTTAAGCTGTCCATTAGGGTTTTGACTGAAACCCTAGCAACCCACAAAAGTATATAAAGGACCCCTTAGGCCCCAAAAACGTGTGGAACTAATTCTCTAGGGTTTCTAGTCGTTTTTGGGCAGCCTCCTTCTTCTCCTCTTCATCCAAGTTGTATATGGTGTTTGTGACTCCATTAGAGGTGCATCATTTGAGGCACTAAGCTTTTTAAAGCCAATCCAAGCAAGGGATTGATTGTTATTGCTATATAACAATCAAAGGTAATTCTCTAAACCCTAATTCAGTTTATAATATGTTAGATCTAAGTTTATTAGTCTTGGATTCAAAGCATGTACAATAGAGAAACCTAGATCCAAGCATTAGGGTTTGTATGAGCACATAGGATTGTTCTTATGCCTAAAACCCATCAGTGGTATCAGAGCCTTGATTGGTTTCAGTTGTATGTGATGCTATGTTGAATTATTTACTGAAAAATGATTTTTTTTGCCTCTTCCCGACACAACTCGGCGAGTCAGTATCTGGACTCGGCGAGTTGACCCCTACTCGGCGAGTCCAGGTCTGACTCGGCGAGTCAGTGCGTCAGGCAGAGGGTATTTCGGGATTTAGCTGCTGTTTTGACTTGAATTTGATGCTTAATTCGTTTTTTGAAGTTAAAATCCGATTTTTACCTTAAATTAATGATTATCCTTGCCAAAACAATAGATAATTCAAATCTTTTAAATATTGGTTGTTTATATGATACATATGGATTATTTCAAATTATTTGGTAATTATTTAGTGACTAAAATAAGATTAGGTCAAATGTAGATAATTATGAAATTAATTGTTTAATTTGAATTATTTGTTATTTGATTCCTAATGTTTTGAAATGTTTCAAAACTTGCCCTCAAGTTTTGGAATTTAAAAGTTGATTATAAGTTTAATTTTGAAATGTTAAATTCTAAAACCCTAGTAATTTGAAAAAGTTCAAATCACACCCTTATGATTTT
Source organism: Lactuca serriola (assembly GCF_051521515.1). NCBI lineage: Eukaryota > Viridiplantae > Streptophyta > Magnoliopsida > Asterales > Asteraceae > Lactuca > Lactuca serriola. The sequence goes on along the minus strand of NC_136416.1, from coordinate 89,199,641 downwards.
ATTAATTAATTAACATGTATAATTAAAAGTGATTTAATAAATCCATAAAGTTTTGGTTTACATTTAATTAAATTAAAAGTATAATTCACTAAATTAAACCACCTAGTATTTTAAAAGTGTAAAATACACCCTATACTATATATAACATTAAAAGTCTAATATTATATATGTATGAGTAATCAGTTAGTCTTACCGTTAGTAGGCCTCATTCACGAAGCTGGTCTATAAGGGGTGTTTAAGGAAATTGCCTATAAAATGGCGATTGAATAGGTATGCACTCTTACCCACCGCACTTTTGACTAGTGGAGGGTCGTTAGCCGAACGGGTAGGATAGGACAGAAACCTTCCATTATAAGTATAATAAAGTACAAAGTAACTAAATGCCTTTTCAAATTCCCAAATCATAGTTACTTTAGGAAAAATGTGAAGTTGTATGCTAATCCATAGAATTACACTTTGTACCCCTGTCAAACGTTAGTGGAGCGTGTGTGGTTAACCGGCACACTAATTTGGGGATGACATTGGTAGCGAAGGGTGACTCAATGTTTGTCATAGATCAATGGAGCGTGTGTGGCTAACCGGCACATTGATTAGGTGATAGTAGCATTGGGTGCACCACGTGATTCGTATGGTTATTCACACCTTGTTTGTGATCCTCGGCATCCCAGTCACAAATAGTAGGGCATAATCGAGATTAAACATGCCATTGACAAGTTCAATGAATCTCAAAAGATATAGGAGTTTCAATTCATTTAAAACTTAATCTTCCTTTTCGTTTTTCATGGTGGAAATTGATAAATCGTCATTTACCTACCTTCAAATATTTTGCAACTAGATTACGGCATCCATTTTCTAGGTTGTAGAGTATTGTGTTGGATCCTAGCTTGATGTTTCATTTGGGTGTTACATCAAGAATTCTAATCAACATAACTTGAATTTTCTCCCGTTTTGTAGATGTCTGAATCTTACAATGGTCTTCCCAAATCATTTGGAACAAGCTTTCCAAATGAAGATGACGTTCTGAGATACGATCAAGGAAATGAGAGTCATGCTTCACTTCCTCCACCTCCTCCAATCGTTCTCCCTAACCCACAAGTTCAAAGGCTTGAAAAGTTCAAGCTCACTTAAGCCCTTTTGGCAAATAAACACGAAGATGGGAAACCTGTGTGTGCACACGTCTTAGGGATGAAGTCACACATTGATAGGTTAAGCATGTTGGGTGTCGAGATTTCAAGCGAGTTGGCTGCTGACTGGGTTCTTCAGTCACTTCCTGAATCATATAGTGAGTTCGTTAGAGAGTACTATATGATGGATCACGACGTGACCCTCATTAATCTCACCTATTTGCTTATAGCTGCTGAATCAACAATGATTTGGCATGCTGGTCAAGCAAACTTGTCTGGTGAATCAAACTCCCAAACTTCAATGGACACTGGCAACATTGGAAGTGCAGAAAGAACTAAGTCTGTGATTGTCCGATGTGGTGTGCCAAAGGAGTCCATTTACTTTATTGCCAAGAGAAGGGGCATTGGAGACGAAGCTGCCCTAACTACCTGAGAGATCTAAGAGATGAGAGAGTCAAGACGTATGGCTCTGCTTCAGGTAAAATCCATTATCTAACTCTTTTGAGTTCCTATTCTAGATTCTTAATACATGATGTGATAAGATTACATTTTGATGTTTTGTAGGATCGAAGAAAAGAGAGGAAGCTTGAGGGAAGAAGTGAGCTAAATCTAATCATGAAGAAATGGATTTCGATCGCATTACTTGAAGAATGGATTCTTGAGCTACTACTTGGAGTTAGAATAGATTGTTAAGAAATACGTAATAACATAGTTTTTCAATTGAATTGCATTGTAAGGACAAATTTTTTCCGCAATAAAATGAATTTTGATTTTATCTTATTTATTTATCCTTGCGATGACATGTATGAAAAAAATTGATGTTTGAATGTTTCTATTATTAGCAACAATGGATTTGATTCTTAATTATGTTATTTGTGGACATATCAAAAGTTTACCAAATAGGGAGAGTTTCTCATCACCCAAGTTTCAATTAGACAGAAACTTGGAATCATGCAACGTGTATTGTATGATGAATGAAAAACTTTCAAATTTGGGAAATTTAGACTAATTCTTTGACAAAGTGTCAATTGAAGGACTAGGAGATCGAGTACACTAGGTCGTACGTTGATCAAGTCTACCACAAGAGTGACAAAGATATTCGTCATGATTTACTAAAGTTTAGTAAATATGGTTATACTTATAAGATTGAGTATAATTCTGAGTTAACTGAAATAGTTTCAATCAATAGCAGAACGAATAAGAAGAATCAAGAAGGCAGAAAGATAAAAGTTTCTCCATTCTAAGAAGAAGGGAGAGTACCTTTTATTGTGTTTTATGATGAAGTCTTAATGATTAAGAACCATATCTCAATTGATCCTCTAAGTGAGTCTTAGTGCATTTGCATGTCTAAGAAGAGCAATCGAGAATTGTAGAAATGGTTAAATCAAAGAGTCAATCATACTTCGTTCCAATATCAAGTCTTAGAGTCATACTCCAAGATTGTGACATTGAGTGATAAGTCTTAAGTAGGTTTATAACACTCATCAAATGTGGAATTTGGAAAAGTTTTCTTATTCTTGCACATTAGAAATTGGTAAGTTGTGATGCCTTGGATAAGACAAAGACCAACTAGGACCAATTTGTGAAGTGTTTTGTCTTGATAAGAACTACACTAACTCTTGAATATTTGCTTTGTCAAGAAATTTTTCTTGACAAGAGAATCTTATATGTCAAGGAGTCAGTGGGAGTCTTAATGGTCTTGAAAGGTTTCAAGAACAAATCAAGAATATACCTTATCGATCATCACTAGCACACGACTTGAGGTTTGCAACCTATCGTGCTGACATTATTTTTGTTTTTGTGCCATTCCAATTGAGTTAATTGTGTATGTGAGTTCTATGAGTTCTCATTTGAATACATACTAGAGCCTTAGTCGATGGAAAGTACATTGATATGTAAGGACAAGTTACTAAACTACTTGGAAGACATGGTGGGCACTCGTGTTACCATAAGGCAAGAAATCAAGATTAAGAAAGTTCAGTCCATATGAGTTTGAATTTGTCGCAAACCTTGGTTTTGGCAAATTCACATGGATAGGAACTCATACACCATAAAATCTAAGTGTCATAAGATTCCCTCCTTCATGAAAATGACTGTGAGGAAATACTTTCACTAAAAGAGATTTTAAGACGATAGCGATTGTGAAAATTATATTCTCAAAATTCGATTATGGTTACGGCATCCCTTTCCATAGTTCGACTTATGAGATTTGGCAATTAGTAACATAAGTTCTGAATTGTTTAAACACACATATGAGCTATCTAAGACAAATGTGTATAAGGTTAAGAAGCCTAGATAAAGGCTTATCGAAGCATCTTGTATTAGAAATATGAATTTAAGAAATTCAATAGGCATTGTTTTCTGAATACATGTCAAAGCTAGTGGGAGCATAAGTGTTATGCTTATATGATAATAATCATCATGATAGTGGGAGCATAAGTGTTATGCTTGTATGATTATTATGGCGAGTATTGCAAGTTAGCAATATTAATTATAGAAAAACAAAGATTCAATTTGCAAAGTTGCATGGGTTGAAAAGTTGTTTTAATATAATTAAGGGAGAGAATATTATACTTCGTTTCAAAAAAAAAATCTAAAGCTTAGATTGAGAAATTTTAATATTTTCAGTCAAAGGATATATTGTGTGTTCTTAAAATTCGATTATGATTACGACATCCCTCTTCATAGTTCGAATTGTGAGAACATGACACATAAAATATTATGGCAAAAGATTGGTAAAGTATCATATCTTTATGTAAGACATTATGCATCGTGTCCCATACGCTTCGGGTATAGGATCGATTGCAAATGTTATAATATTTTACCATTCTAAAATTTTCCAAATGTCTAGCGCATTAAGAGGGAAAAATGACTAGAATTGGTTTTGACTAAAATATTTAAACAACCATCAAAGGACGATCCAACGTTGAGGATTGGTCGCTTGTAAGAAGTTGGAAGTATGGTATTGGATGGACCATATCGACATTATTATGAATAGATAAGATTCTATTAAGAATGAGCTGTCATATGGAAAATGTGGAAATGTTTCCATATTGGGAGTTGGATATTAAGAATCTATGTCTAGATTAGAAACTTTTATGCAAGAAGGATGTTCAAAGGAATGTACTTTGAATGTGAGACTTCGCGTCTATGGAATTGTCTTGCAACAATTTCTGAGAGAGTACTTTGTAATTTCATTAGCCAAGTCTTGGTGACTTTTGTGCTATGACCTTATGAAAGGATCGTTGCATAAGATGTTAGAATCTAGCATATTCTAATAGTAGCAAAGAACCTTGTGTTCTTACACTAATGATAAGGATTGGGAATTGTGAAATGAGCATCATTGAAAAGGTTTTTCAATTGATCTATTTCACAAAGGTCCATAGGAAACATAGTGTGCATGCTTTATGCATGGGACAACTATTGTTGTAATTTAAGTAATAAGTTGATTTTCTGAAACAGTAAACGATAATAATGAGTAATCAATATGGTGGTTAAATAGAAGTGTTTTATTTACTCTCACAAGTTTGAGGCCATATAGGATTAAGTATTATTATTATGTTTCAGTTTGCATGTTTTGACTTCCCGAATAACTAGGTTATTCAAACATCCACAGTCGGTCATACGTTGGAAGTAAGTATGTAGGAAGACTGTCATGAATCTGTCTGCAGATTGTCTGAAGTGTTTAGACATAGCACAAGTTTGCTGCAGAGTTCATGAGTGCTTTGATAAGATTAGAGTATTGGATTAAACCCACGCTCACTTGGATCACTTCATGGATTTATCACGAGTGATTAGTGAGACGATAATATTGTATATTCTTGAAACCAAGACATGTGAGTTGTTATTTGTTGGTCGGTTGCACATTGATAATAAGTAAATGCACCAGTAACTTGGTGTTAGAAAACTTATTGTTGTGTGTGATTTGATCAGTAAATGCAAGCGAGCATTTGAGTCGAAGTTTATCCATTCCTTTTACCCAAAGTGGGATAAAAGCGATATATGTGGGCCTCTCGATGATTCAGTGATGACACCTAAGCGCTTGGCCAAGCCGGGACTAAGTTGATGTGTTCAATTGTAGTCTGTTATCAGTCGTCATAAATCGGAAGTCGGGAAACAGTATAGAGAGAATGATTGAAATTCATGTCTTTTGTCTATACGATATCTTGAGAATGGAGGAATATATAATCCCTTATCTAGAGGACACGCTATCTGATAAGATCATAGTTGACAGCGGCTTGTGAAAGCTACGATTGCTGATCAGGTTCTGAAGTCATACGGAAAATAGTTATTAGACTTATCCAAGTGGGAGACTGTTGGATTAGTGTCTAAGTCCATAACTATTTTGGTATGTACTTGACCCGATTATGAGCATGGTCCTTTTGGGTTGCCTTCACCATAGCAATATGTAGGATGAATTAAGGAGAGAGAGGTTTAAATATGATTTATTAATATATTATGAGAATAATATATTAAAGGAGAAATCATATTGTTTAATTAATATTAGTCAAGAATTAATTGATAATTAATTTTGTGGCTAAAAGAGATTAATTAAATTTAGGGGACTGGACTGCAATTATTGGATAATTGAGTTATTGGGCTAAGGAATGCTAAAGGAACAAGGGGTGAACAAAATTATGATGGGAACCCATCATATTTTCGTCCATGGCCTTATCCAGAAGGTTCCATGGGCTGCTTAGAGTTTAAGCTGTCCATTAGGGTTTTGACTGAAACCCTAGCAACCCACAAAAGTATATAAAGAACCCCTTAGGCCCCAAAAACGTGTGGAACTAATTCTCTAGGGTTTCTAGTCGTTTTTGGGCAGCCTCCTTCTTCTCCTCTTCATCCAAGTTGTATATGGTGTTTGTGACTCCATTAGAGGTGCAGCATTTGAGGCACTAAGCTTTTTAAAGCCAATCCAAGCAAGGGATTGATTGTTATTGCTATATAACAATCAAAGGTAATTCTCTAAACCCTAATTCAGTTTATAATATGTTAGATCTAAGTTTATTAGTCTTGGATTCAAAGCATGTACAATAGAGAAACCTAGATCCAAGCATTAGGGTTTGTATGAGCACATAGGATTGTTCTTATGCCTAAAACCCATCACCAGATGCTAAGATAAAAGAACACTCAGCTTTCTAGGCTCATTAGGGACCTGGAAATCATGGAACTCGGCGAGTATATGTACAGAATCGACGAGTTCAAGGCAATGTCCCAACCACTTGAAGACGGACTTGACGAGTTAAAGGAGAACTCGGAGAGTAATAGACTAACCACCTTCATGCGGATGAGGATGAACTCGACAAGTTCAAGGATGAACTCAACGAGTCCGTTGAAGAAGGTTTTGATGATTTGTTGAAGGTAAACTCATCGAGCACTTGATATACTCGATGAGTAGGGACGAGGTTATAACATTTTGTGGACGTGGGGACTCGATGAGTTGGTGAACCAACTCGGCGAGTCTAGTCAACCAAAGTTGACTTTGACCAGGGTTTTGACTTTGACTAGGGTTTTGACTTTGACTTTTACTTGGAATTTAGTGACCCTTGTAAGGGTTATGAGTATGAAATGGTAACATAGAAAGGATGTTGTGTAGGGATTGAGGAGTCGAGAAGAGTTGATTTTCGTACCAAGGACAACGCAGTCACTACACGACATTGAGGTGAGTTACCTTCCAGTAGAGGTAGGTCTAAGGCACCAAGGCCGACCCACTAGTAGTTGATTATAGTTGAAATGATTGTTGGGTTGGAAATCAAACAACATTTCTTTTGGATTTCGTCTTACTTTGATCAAATCAGTTATAGGAAATTTGGGTAGCTATTTGATGTCCATCTTTAGGGCCCCGATTTATGTCCTTAATTCGTTGGAGGCTCTTCGGTCTAGATTTTTTTGGGGTGCAGATTTGGAGGACACACGTATGCATTGGGTTCGTTGGGATAGAGTTTTAGCCGATAAAAAAGGGGGTGGCCTTGGAATTGGAAGTTTGTTTTCTTTTAACCGGTCCTTGCTCTTTCGTTGGTGTTAGAGATTCTTTCATAACCCTGATTTGATTTAGGTAAGGGTTGTGAAAGCTTTGCATGGTGCTGATGGGGGTTGTTCTTCTCTGTCGTTGAGAAGAGGATGGCTAGGTCCTTGGAGTGGGATTATCAGGATGTTAGTGCAGCTTAGAGACCATGGTATTGATTTTCAGCCTCTAAGTGATTTTTCCTAGGATTAGGGTTGGCGATGGGAATAAGACTTCTTTTTAGCATGATGTTTGGAAGGGTGATCATCCTCTAAGTGACTTTTCCTAGGATTTTTACACTGGATATCCATCGTTCTGTCTCAGTTCGGGATAGGGTTTTGGTTGGTTAGAGTACTGATTCTCTCAAGCGGGTTCCTAGGGTAGCATTGAGCAGACCCAGTAAGATGCTTTTATTTATTTGATGCATGATCTCCAGCTCCATTCTATTCTTCATCGGATGGGGTGGTCTATTGATGCTTCTAATTCTTTTTTGGTTTCTTCAGCTAGATTTTTTTTTATGGTATGATGTATACGGGTGGGTGTGAGACTAGATGGAACAACTAGGTTCTTATCAAGTTAAACATTTTTATTTGGAGGCTGAGGTTACATAGTATTCCCACTAGAGAGAGACTTTCCTATCTAGGAGTTACGATGAATTCCATAATGTGCCCTATTTGTTCCATAACGGTTGAGTCTATTGATCACATTTTTGCAGATTGTAGTCATCTGATTGATATTTGGTCTCGGGTTGCTATTTGGTGGGGTGTTCAGATTCCTCTTTGGTTATCCATTGATTCCATTTTTCTTGGTCTGAGTTGATTGTTTTGAGAGGCAGTCAAAGGAAAGCTTTTGATGCGGTAGTTCTGGCTACTTTATGGTGTTTATGGAATTTTTGTAATGCTAGTATTTTTGGAATGATTATGCCTAGGAAATCCTTTATTTTTGATGAAGAGGTCGAAAGGTCTTTCTTTTAGATTTCGAGTGGTGTCTCAAAGCTAAGATAAAGTTGACTTCTTGGTTTCATAATCATACTTTTGCTTGTAATTTGTTGTAATGTTTCTTTTTATATCTTCTTGCTAATTTTTTTTAATAAAATTTACGCCGTTCAAAAAAATATATATTTAAATATTTTTTCTTATCTATTTGAAATGTTTTATAAAATACAATTCTCTAATTTTTATTGTTAAACGTACTGCATAGTGGATTATTTTTGTCAAATATATAACTGTAAAAATAAAACAACAATATAAACAATAATAATCTCTACGTTCACAGTATTTGACATTCGAGTATTTCGGTGGACTCAAATTTAAAATATATTTTTGTATACATATATATCAAGTTTTATTTTGAATATTTAATATGTTTGATGTTAGATTAATTAATCAAAAAATCAAAAAAATATAAATATAAAATATAAAATATAATTAACAGAAATAAAATAATATAAAAAATTAAAGATATTATTAAGATTAGAATATTATATCTACTAATATAATAGACAAATAAACAGCTGAATAATATTAAATAATACCAAAATAAATTATCCATCAATATAGGAGTATAATATAAAACGATAGTAACTCACAGTTTTTTTTTTATTTTATCAAATACATATAATCTTTTTTTGAGCCACATTTAAATATATATTTAAATACCAAATAAATATGTTTCATATTCTTTTTTACCTCTATAAATATGAAAATCCGTTTGATTTACTTTCCATCAAACCACAATCTCACGATCTCCTCTCTTCCACTCCCTCGCCATCTCTCATCATCCAATCTCCAAATTCCTACGTTTTCACACTCTCTCCTGCGAGATTCATTCATCGTAGCTTATACTCCATCTGCATCAATCAATCAGAGGAAGTTTCGCTTTTTTGTGTGGATAATCACACAAGAAAGCTGATTCAGTTTTGTTAGGTTTTCTATAAGCAAGAGACAAATCGAGTGATAATGGAGAGCAAGAAGCAGGAATCGGGAAGTCCTTCGTCTTCATCATTCACTGAAACTCTCTTCGGTCCTAAGGACGGCGGCTCCTCCTCCTCCTCCTCTGGCCGTTTTGGCTCTGTTTTCGGCCCTTCTTCCACGGTATTCCTCCATGTTTTCCGATTCATCGCCTCTATTTCTTCATGCATCACCTTAATATCTGACAGAATCTATCTATCAATTCATAACGACGATTTAATCCCCAATTACAACAGATTGAGTTAATAATTGAATTGTTGAATTGCTTCTATCGTTTAATTGTAGTTTTTCAATTTCAGGGCTTAGCAAAAGACACATCTCACTGCAGCAAGTACACTGGAACAGGATCAGGATCATCGAATAGCCAGGATCCTAATGGAGCCACTGCTTCTAGGGGAAATTGGTGGCAAGGTACTGCTTTTTGGCTATCATTTGTATTCGTTCAAATATACAAAAAAGATTATTATATATTTTTTGAAAATTAACCAAATATTTATTGTTGTTTTTTACAGGATCTCTATACTATTAAAAAGCCTGCTATTCTAGAAGAAGGTGTAATGTAGGATATGGCAAAATAGTAAAAACCTCAAAGAATCAAGGGCCTTTGTAATCCCCTGATCTTTGTTATAGTTCTTTTAAAATTGTGTTCAATCGGTTGTAATACTTTTTTTATAGAAGTTTTTTTTTTTATTGTCTAGAGTTGTAATCCAAGAAAACGAGATTATTTAATTAGGCTTGTTAGTTTTAAAAGATTTCAGACCGATATTTGTTGTGAAATTTATTTTTTATGCATTTTATCACAAGAAAAGTAAAACTAAAGTTAACTAGTTGAGTGGTTTATGGAAATTATGAAACTAGAAACTTAAAAGTTAAGTATACAAGTAAATTGAAGGACCTTTGTAATGTGGGGGAGAGAATGAGCTATTGTTTTTTTAATGAAATATCTAATTGTTAAATTATAACGAAAATTAGTTGACTTGTGCACAACAATTTTGATTTATACTTAGTAATTTATATTATTATGTTATACTATATAATCTTATAAAACATAAATTGATATGTATGAATTATTTTCCATAATAAAAAATTTATTGGAGTATTAACCAAAAAATTCCAAATTTTAGCAGCTTCTAAATAATTAGAGTTATATATATATATATATATATATATATATATATATATATATATATATATATATGAGAAAAGTAACTATAAGACTGTTATATATCTAAGCTTAGGTATGGAACCAATAAAACTATGTAATTTTGATGTTAATCCTAACAAATTAATATTTTGATTTCCTTATTTTTAGAATCAAAAGATTTTCCCTATCTACCACTTCAAAATCATTGATCTATTTTCCTTTTTATCATCTTTGATTATATTGATTTCTTCGTCCTTCAAAATTTCTTACAAATAATTCTACAAATTCATTGTTGCAATCATCGTTGTCTTCTTTTACATATAAATTACAAACTAAGTGTGTTGTTTCCTCAATTCAATAAAAAAATGATAGTAAGAGGATACGTGTTTGTATGCTACTTCAAAGAAAACATGGATTATATATTGAATTTAATACACACTAACCAATTGCATTTACCACATGCGATTTCATTTGTGTATGAATGCAGTTGGCATCTTTTGATGATTCAATTGCTAAACATATTTATTGTAATTGGATTTTGCTTTGTATGAATACATGGATAATTATAATGTCATGTAGTGATCTCAAATAAAAAAAATTGAATCGTTGTATGAAATCCGATGATTATGACTTTAAAAGCAAAGAATAATAATCAAGGCCGGCCCAATACATGGGCGAGTTGGGCTAAGGCCCAGGGCAACATATAAGGAGGGGCATAAATTTAGTCCACTAAGTAATATGTATATTATGTTAGCCCAAAAGTTTAGTCCAAGAGCAAGAAGTTCAGTCGATCGTTTGGGAGCAAGGCAAGAACGAATGCGTGTTGGTGAGCGCCAAATAATTGAATCACCTTGAGAATTGCAATAGCCAAATCGGTAAATTCAGTCGCCCCCTAGAAAAACGTACGAGTTTGTAGAGACCGAGGAGCCGGATCTAAATTCTAAATCGAATTAACAGATTCATTGATACCCTTTACCATCCTTCTACATCAGATTTCCATTCTCCAGTGTCATTAGTTTTCTTCAAATAAACCTACTGCTGCACTTAATCGATCATCTCAATAATATCATAGTATTGCGCTTTCAGATTTTTGATAGTATTGCGATTTTAGATTTCAGATTTGTGTGCAAGTTGGAGACTTGGAGCTCGATTTTTTTATTGTGAGTTTGATTTATGTTATAACCTGAAGCAAACTCCGGGGGCGACGAAAGTAGGAAGGACTTGTTGGATTTTTCGATTTCTGGTTTCTCTTCAATTGATTTGGGTAAGTTTTATTTTTCTTAATCTAATACTAATTTCTTTATAAACTTGTTGCCATCAATCATCATCTCTTAATTTGATCTTTGTGTTTTTGGTCAGGGGTTTGATTTATACATGAGTCGAGCATTTGGAAAGAATTCTGAAATCGATTTGGTGTTGTGATTCTTACTGTTTGTGTAATTTCTTTTCTACTGATGGTTTTCATTTCATCTGAGGTAGTCCTTAAAGCAGAAAGTTGAAATTTGGTGTTGTCACAAATTATTTTCAATAGTTTATTCAATGTTTTGTAGCTTTTTCTTATACTTTGTTTCTAATCTAGTGTAAACTCAAAATTTCAATGCTATTTCAGCCATGTTTGGAGGTATCCTTTTACGAGGTGGTCTTTTTTTGGCTATATTTTAAGAGCTTTGGATGGTTGGGGTGATCTGTGTGACATCCCCAAAATCACGGCCAGAAAAGACCGGTTTGTTTATGTTTTGTTTAAAAATCAGAGTACTTCATTTCATAAAAATGTTGCGGAATTTGTTCCCAGAAAAACATGGTAAATACGTTATTAAAACATTTTCGAGGAAACGTATTTATTTCATTTTAAAACGTTTGGGATGTCATCGTTAATACAGGAACATAAGCATAAACAGAACTTACAATTATTCACACTAGTGGTCTACATCTCTTTAAATCTCTCAGTGTAATGTCACTTCATATCAACACCTGTGATATAAATAAACTGAGTGGGTCAGGTTGGGAAACCTGGTGAGCACATAGGGTTTTCAACCCACAATAATATAGTTATTATTTTTAAACATCAAGCAATCAACCCAATTACCCATTCCCGTTATCCTCACATTACGTCCCTAAAACATCTAACACAAGGGACTTAGTCAAAGGACTATCATTGGGATGGAGTGTACCTGGTGAGCACACAGTTCACACAGTTCGAATGAACACACAGTTCGAATAAACACACAGTTCAGATAAACACACAGTTCGAATAAACACCTACAGGTTGCGAGCCTGCTAGTGTTCCACTGGACTGTCTAGAATAGTCCGTGGTCGTCATCTATACTCCGCTAGATGACTAGATCATCAAGAATAGCTATAACGAGGCCTCTCATTATTTTATTTTGTCACACAGCAACTATTACATCTACCCATGTTTTACCCAACACATTTTGTAGATATAAAATACATATACAGTTTAAATCATTAAAAACATGTATAAAACGTTCATCCAGCATAGATAGCAAGTATACAGATAATATACACACACAACACTTAATTTGTATAAAATACTTCATATCTATGTGTAAGCTGAAAGTAACTATGCACTCACTTGAGTAGGTGGTGACTCGGCGCTTGGACAGCACTTCGTTACTCTTAACACACTTTTCCTTCGGTAAAACCTAGTATCATTGCCACTAGGGTTTAGTCTAATATTCACCGCGACTAATTAGTAGTCTAGCTATTATTACTATTATATAAGCGTTAAACGATACTTATATAACCCATAATAATATCCCAATTACTTATTATAAGGTCCTAATAACATTACTATATTAAAACATAAGCTAAACTAAAGATAGGTTAGGCGTAGCTCACTTACAGCGGGTTTTCTCGAAAACCGGGCTTCGCTGGAGCAGCGTTCCCGAGCCGAAAGGCTCTTTTCTCGGGACTCCGGGAGCCTCGGGGCTTCCTTCAGGTGCTAGGGGGTTTACCTAGGCTTTTAGGAGGGTTAGGGAGGCTAGAGAGAGAAAGTGAGTTTGGGAGGTGTGAAGAGAAGGCTAGACCCGACACCTCTATTTATAGTGAAAATATCTGATGGAATTGCCAAGTAAGGGGACCTACTCGCCGAGTTGGTCCATGTGGTGGCCTTCTGGTGGTGCCACGTGTCCAATTCTGGTGGTGCCACATCACCCCTTATCGCGTATCATCCTTCGAACTTAGAAAAATCATAACTCTCGCATACGAGCTCCGTTTTCGACGTTCTTTATATCCACGCGTAGGTAAAATCAAGATCTACAACTTTCGTTTAGACTCCGTCGGCTACTTCTCGACCGATCTTAAATTTAACAGTAGGAGGCGTTTAGACTGTTAAATGACCGCGAAGAATTCGTAACTCCTTCATACGAACTCCGTTTTCGTCCATCCTTTTACCGTTGAGTTCCTATTAATGAGATCTTCAAATCTCATTTAGGTCACGTAAGCCAAAAACCGCTTGAACTAAAATTCGAGTTTCGGGCTGTACACTACTAAGCCGAAACTTAGAAAAATCATAACTTCCTCATACGAAGTCAGATTTGAGCGTTCTTTTTATCGACGCTCTTAGTTTAACATATTCTACAACTTTTGTTAAGATTGATAAGGCTAAATCTCGCTCTATCGTAAATTCACTATTTACGCTTCCCGGTGCCGTGCCATTTTGCCGTAAAACTTCGACGGGCCATAACTTCTTCGTTATAACTCGGATTTCGGCGTTCTTTATATGTACGGAAACCTTGAGACATATTCCACAACTTGGTTAAGATTATTTATTCTAAATAATCTCTTGTCGAAAAGTCGTTTACGACCCCTATTGCCTCTAAATTGACTTGCCCGGATTTGCGGGCGTTACAATCTGTTTTTACTGAAGCATCTGGTTAGAGATTTGGAAAGATCATTGATATTTTGAGTATGTATTTATCTGATTTGCTTGATTGTTGTTTACTTCAACTGGAGATTCGCTACAATTATAGAAACATGTTTTTTACATTTTACATAATCGTTGTGGGGAGTTTAATTAGCCCCCTTCAGATCTTTTATTGCTTGGTATATATTTGTCTTTATAGCTTTGCTAGCACTTTACAAAAGAGCATTTAAATATATTTGTCTATGGCCTATGGGTGTTTGATATTACTGACAAAATGAAAGCATTTACAACAAAAGTTAATTAGTAAAATTTGTATAAATTTAATAAGACATGAAAGCAACTATAACTCTTTAGTTAGTAGCATTTGTATAGATTTGACAAATTTAATATTACATGAACTCTTTTTCTATATAAACTTCACATTAAACACTCCAAACTCACTTAATGAAAATGGACTGACGTCAGCCTTGTACTGTGGGGGCATTTATTTTTTTTGTCTCGCCCCAGGTATGAAGAACTAATGGACCGGCCCTGATAATAATGAATTGATGTTGTCAAATTAAATATACACAAGAAGATGAAATCCAATTTATATGAGTTTTTAGAATAAAAGAAAAATTAAGCTAAAACGGAGCAAAATGACATAGTTTTGATAGGTTTCACACCTAAGGTTAAGTATATAACAGCCTCATATTCACTATCCTCTCTCTCTCTCTCTCTCTCTCTATATATATATATATATATATATATATATATATATATATATATATTCAATTGAGAAAAAAAAAATGTTGAGAATGGGGAATCATTCTCAGCCACTCATTTATTTTTGCTGGAAAAGCCTCCGTCGTACCAGCGGAAATGAGAAAAGAATAGAAACGTGTTTTCCAACAAAACATATTTCCTTAAACTATGCTAAGCATTACCTTAATATATACAAAACCATAGTCTTTTTCGTTTCTTTTTAATTTTTAAGAAGCTATTTTTATCGAAAAATTATTTTAAATATACCAAAATTCATGATTTTTTATTCTCTACAAATAGACATCTATATTGATATAGTTTTAAAATAAAATAATTTTTTTTTATATTTTCAGCTATTGTTATTCATAAGTGAATAAAAATAAATCAAGTTTTTTCTACAGTATATTTGTTATTCACTTATGAATAAAAACTATGATTAATTTTTTTTTTACATTTTAAGTATCATTCATATATGAATATAGAATATACTAAACATAGTATATTTATATTTAAATATTAGACGATTCAGTCACTTATGAATATTACATAGTATATTCACTTGTGAATATTAGATGGTATATTCACTTATGAATATTAGATAATATTTTCATATCTGAATATTACATAGTATTACATGGTATATCACATGTGAATAATACATAGTATATTTACTTGTGAATATTGGATGATATATTCACTTATGAATATTACACAATATATTCACATATGAATATTACAATGTGTTTTCACAAATATATATAATTTTTATATGTTATTCACATATGAATAACATACAGACTTGCATATTCGTTTTTTTATTTTAATAATCATATACTGATTCAAGTGAAAAAACATATTCATATATGAATATAACGTGGTAATTTAGTTTATGCATTTTATCAAACAGTTGGAGTGCATACAAGTTAAATATTTGAAAAACATTAAAAACATCAAGTTATCAATTCCAAATCATCATATACTTCCGATTTCGACTTCAGATGCGACACCTATGTCTGATCCATTTCTCATTTTGATTTTGATTTCCGAAAATCCGATTGGGAACATGTGAGTACCGATTATGAGTCCTTCAATGTCGACCGTGACTACAAGTCAAGAACTCCGATTCCAATTTCATGAGCAGCGAAGAAATTTCGATTCCAACTGATTTCGTTTGCGAATCTGGGAAATTCCAGTTCCAACTTTAACAAATCGATGAAATTGATGAATTTGGGTTGCGAATTTGTCTTGAACGGAGAACCTCCCAGCTATGAATATTGATGATTGATTAACACTGGATGACATTGATGATGGTTTAGTTGAAGAAATCTGGATGATTGTTGAAGGTTGGAGGAGAAATTTTGAGGATGAACGAACTGTTATCGAATTCTCTATAGTTACGTATTTGACATTGAAGGTTATTAACATATTTACAAGTTTGTCACCGTGTCTTTTTATGCTTAGATTAAATGAGTGGCTGAGAATGATTCCCCCATTCTCAACCTTTTTTATTTTCTTAATTGAACCCACCTCTCTCTCTCTCTCTCTATATATATATATATATATATATATATATATATATATATATATATATATATGGTTTCATGAGAAAATGGAAAAAAACCCAACAATTTCCAATGGTTAAATGAAAATGAAATTTGATGGGTAGCCGAAATGATTTTGAAGAAATTTGACTGTACAATTAGACATGATGTAGTTATAGAAATTATTAAAGTGGAAATTGTAAATATATGTTCATGTATTCAACTATTCAAGTAAGGTCAAAGGGTAGAGGTGAGGGGAAGGAAACCGCATCCCGGAACACCATACCGAAGCTCCGATTTTAGGGGTATGGGGTAGAGGTGAGGGGAATCTCTCTCTCTCTCTCTCTCTCTCTCTCTCTCTATGCTAATGGCATTTAACAATTAATCCAATTTTCTACAATATTGTTTTTCTTTTTATTAATAAATATACATACTAAAAAATTATAAAAATACATCAAAATTCATTGTTTTTAATTCCCTACAAAACGAGTATAATATATATATATATATATATATATATATATATATATATATATATATATATATATATATATATATATATATAATGAGAGGTAATGAAAGATGATCAATTTATGGTTTTTAGTGAATGAAGGTAAGAGAGAAGAAAACTGGTGTGACATTTAAAAAGTAAAAGATGAAAGATAATCATACCTCAGATCTAAGAAATGTTATTAGAAAGTTGGGATAAGAGCAAAGTGTTCTAAAAATTTTGTACAAACTTGAAATTTTTTTCAAATTTCCAAATTTATTTCTAGATTTATTTTATATCATGTTTAATGTAAATTTCTTTAGATCACGAATATCCACTGCATGATAGATTATACTTTTTTAGGTTAATGAAAATTAGGACAGACAATCCTACTTTGAACCTGCAAATCTAACCACTGATTAATAGATTTGATTGAGATTTTTATTCAATTTAAATAAATGGGTTATCCGTCTAACCCATTTGATTAAATAAGGTGGGTTATGATTGAAATTCACAACCTGTTTACAACCCATCAACCTATTTATATTTTTTTAAATATTATTTTATTTATATTTATTTATTATTATTTTTTATTTCTTAAAAAGTGCGGGTTAATAACTGTTATTGGAAGTCTTGTGAAAATAAAAGTATCATTTGCATATAATTTAGAAATTAAAAATTTATCATGTTATATGGTTTACTTGATTTATGTTTCTGTAAATTTAAATGGAACTTACGCTAACTTAAAGGAACAAACATGAATAATCTTTGTTCATGTTCGTTCGGTTCGTTTATAGCCCTAGATAAAGCACTTGCATCCAAAAAACTTGAAAAAAAAATTCATTAGGTTTTTGTTTGTTGATAATCTCATAAGGAGTGTTATTAAATCTTTGATGAATGAATGAATGATTTTGAGTAAAACAAGCTCTCAAAATGGCTTTAGCCCAATAGTATAAAGGAAGATTTGCAAATTTGAGCATTGCTCTTGCTGCTTCACACACATATCAATTTCTTCTTTCAATAACTTCGTTATGTTGTGGAGTGTATGGTGCTGAAAAGTTGTAAGTAATTCATTTATCTTGTAAAAATCCCTAAAGAATTTGATTCTTAAATTCAATTCCATTATCACTTCGAATCCTTCGAACATTTTTCTTCAAACTCACTTTCAGTAGACGTGATGGATTTGATCATCTCATATGTAATTTTCGATTTATGTCTAAGAAAATAAACCCATGTAAAATGTGAAAAATCATCAAATATAACAAGAATATTTTTTACCGCTAATAGATTCAACAAAAGATAGACCACATAAATCAATATGCAGCAACTCTAAATGTTCAACTATCTTCGAGTCAATAGTTAATGAATGTCATTGCCGATGTTGTTTGCCTTGTTCACAGGTTACACATAAAGAATCATTATCAAATTTTAGAACTAGTAAACCTCGAACAAAATCATTGAGAACAAGTTTATTGATATTTTTGAATTTAAATGTGAAAGTCTTATATGCCATAACTAAGGCCTGAAGTTGCTTTGGATAACAAGCATATCGAAGGAGCTCCAACAATGAGTTTCACATCGAGAGTAAACATTTTGCCTTTGCGTTTAGACTTTAACAAAAAAAATTTGAAATTTTGTTCGATATGACACTACTATCTTCATCGAAGGTCACTTGACTTCCTGTACGTACAACTAATTGAGAAACATTAATCAAATTATGTTGTAATCCTTCAATACAAGCAACTGATTTTATTGTGAATTGTTAGTTCATGATTTTCATGTATCCTTTGATTGAACATT
This sequence comes from Lactuca serriola, assembly GCF_051521515.1. Taxonomy (NCBI): domain Eukaryota; kingdom Viridiplantae; phylum Streptophyta; class Magnoliopsida; order Asterales; family Asteraceae; genus Lactuca; species Lactuca serriola. The sequence goes on along the minus strand of NC_136416.1, from coordinate 89,180,935 downwards.
TTTTATTGTTACTAAACTTCACTTCTCTAGCATTGTCTAATTTCCGATAGTCTTTAAGATACTCCTTTTTCCCAATCATGTGACGCGAGAAACCACTATCAACTAGAATCATATTATCTGTAACACATATTTTGGCCCCTGTGAATTAACTTTTTTCCTTCTTTTGTTATTAAGAAAGTCATTTCTTCTTTTCTTATAATGAGAAATTTGTATTGAATCTTTATTTGGAGATGGTATGATAGGTTTTAACACTTTGTTTCACATGGTAAGGATTCAATATGAGATTGGGAAATCACTTTTTATGGTGGTTTTGTTCCTTTAACCACCTAAATTTTCGATATTTCACACATTGAGTTTTCAAAATTTGTATTAAATTCCCCCTTTTAACAATTTTCAGAAACCTCAACTTTATCATTCAATTTGTTTTCTTTGATATTTTATGTTGAATATAAACCTGCATAAGTTACTTTCATATTGTCTTTATTAACCATTGAAATAAATCTTTGATCAATTTTATCATAATTTCCTTTTGTAACAAACACTTGATTTGGAAAATCTTTGAACTTTGGATATACACCAACACTTTGTTCAAGATAATGTTGATCTTTCTTATTCAACACTTTATTGTAATTTTTAGAATCTTCAAAAACGCGATCTTCAACAACTCTACCTAACTTTTCACTATCATAATCATTTTCATATTTGTTTTTATCATGTGTGATGTTTTTGATTTTAATGTAATCAACATTTGAAAACTTACAATTTTTCAATAAAAGATTAGAATTATCCTTCGATATCGAATTAATATGATCATCATTTTTAGTTAATGAGTTAACTTTGGTCATCGATAAATCAGAACAATCAACATTTAATTTCCCGTCTAGTTCACTAAATGTATCTGAATGATCGTCTAATTCAACATAATCTTCCTGTTATTTATTGAGAGAACTTTTAGACAATTTCATGATATGAACTTGTTCTTTAACATTTAAATTTTCATTCAAAATTTGAACAAGTTCATGTGAGCCAAGATATTTTTCAACAAGTACTATACCATATGAATATGGGTCGTTTGGTATTTTATTTGATGAAACAATACTTTCACAATAACTTTATGTTTCTTAAATATGATGAATGGAAGTAATTTTCGATGTTGTTTAGTGAAAATGGAATATGAATGATATAAAGATGTTAGTTTAGCATAGACATTTAGGTCCCGTTTGATAGTTTCTATTTGGGAAAGTGATGTCTGGTAAAGTGTTGTTTGGGAAAGTTTTCTAACTTGGAAAGAAACCGTGTTGTTTGATTGTACATTTGACTGACTGTGTTGAATGATGAAAAATGACCCAGTTTATGTCCGACAATGGTGGGATGGATGAGATTTTTTTAAATAAATTAGGATGGTGGTGTTGCCCAAAAAAAAGAACTAATCCAATAAAATGAATTAAAAAAATTAACTAAAAGAAATTAATAATCTAACAAAGTAATATTTATTAATATATAAATATTATATATTATAAATAATATTTATGAATATATAATAATCCAATAAAAAGAATTAATCCATAAAAAGGAAATTAAAAAAAAAGAATTATTTAAAAGAAATTAATAATCCAATAAAATAATATTTATTAATACACAAATATTATATATTAAAATAATATTTCTTAATATAAAATAATACATTAAAAAAGTAATAATTCAATAAAAAATCAATTTAAAAAAAGTTATTTAAAAAAATTAATAATCTGAGAAAGAAAGAAAAAGGCGGGGTTTGGGGCATAATTGTCTTTCCAGCCCATTTAGCCAGAAAGATATGATTTTGGGGATTTCTGGGAAAGACATATCTTACCGGGAAAGACCATTTTTTTGTGTAAATCAAACAGTCTTTCCGGTCTATTCAGCCAGAAAGATCTGTTTGAACTTGGAAATATGTGTATCAAACGGGGCCTTAGCTGTGTTATAGACAATATTAAGTTGTTTTAATAACATACCATTATCCTTTCTCAATAAGTACATATCATATATAATGATTGATAAGCTATTTCATATTGCTTCTATACTAGACTTTTTTTTCCTCCAACTTATTTCCAGCTTCATAAAGTTCACATTTTTCCTTTTCTGCATCACTACTCATAGAAATAAGATTATTAATGTATAAACAGTTCTTTTCGATATCATTTAAAACACCCTGATATGAAGATGGTAGAATGCCAAAAGATTTAAGTAAGAGAGATACATTTTCAATGATTTTTGACCTTGAAGAATAAGCCATAAGACATGTTCCTTGATAACCATTTACATTATCACTTCCTTCGATATTCTCCTTCTCTTCTTTTTCTGACTTCTCACATCCACACTTAACTTTATCATATACATATTAAGCAATCATTTCTCTATGTGTTAGGTTTCTCATCTCCCCATCATCAAACCTAGATGACCATATCTGATAAGTACCGTCTTCATAATCATCACTAGTTGCCACAAGTGCAAAATTCTTGGTTTTGTTTTTGAGCTCTTTAATTTTCTTCACATAGTATGCTTCATCTTTTATCTTTTCTTTCTTCTTTTTTTATCTTTTTCAACATACACTCCATTTCCAAGTGATTTTTAGCATTTTAGTAATTACAATCATATCTATAATCACCAAGAAGTTTCTTTTCATAATAACTTTCGCTGTTAGCAGAAGATTTATTTACACTTTCAACATTCTTGTTTTGAGAAACGTTTTTTTAACCACAAGAAATTTTTGTTTTTGAAACTTCCAGAGCCAGGTTTCTTAAAGAACTTCTTTGATGAATTGTTTGAATAATAAGCCACAGTTTCAATATCTGAATTTGTGAACAACTCCTTGCCATCAATACCTTCTTCAACACCTGGATCTTCTTCTTTAAAAACTTTTACTTTCGACACAAAAGCAAAAGGACCTATATAAGCTGCTCTTTCTTTTTTCCTTTTATTCATTCATTTCCTTAACATCATTTTCATGAGCTTTGAGCATGTTGAAAAGAACAGATAAGGAATAAGAATCAAAATTCTCATGAGATTTCAGAAGAACATTGATACTTTGGCACTCTTTTCTCACTCCTTAAATAAACACGATGTTCAATTCTAATGCACTTCTTTCCACTTTGTATTTTTTCATTTGTTACATTAGATCATTGAATCTATCAAAGGCTTGATCAATAGAATCATTACCTTTTTGTTTGAATTCTGCAAAATAGGATAGTAGTTGAGTGATGGAACTTTTCTTTGTCCTTTATGTGCCTTGAAACTTAGCTTTTAATTTTTCCTAAGATTCTTTTTCATATTTACAACCTCTAATAACCACATAAATAAGGAGGAAGAGCTCCTCTCAACTCTCGCATACATTTCATATAATTTTCCTCCATTCTTCTTTTCCTAGCTCCCATACCTTCTAAAGCTATCACATCACTAACAATAGTGACTCGTTTTTCATCATAACCACCTTTGTTGATTAGCCTTTGGAGATTTTTCTCCAAAAAATTGAGATAGTCTACAATTCTATTAGTCCGTTGATCATAATATTCAGGAAACAAAGTTAGGGGTTTTTGTCAATGATCCAAGAAGATTTGTGTAGTTCATGATAGTGTTTGTATTCAAATTTGCTATTGAAATTTAATGAAATTTGATTCGTACGAACTGATTAGAAAAGAAAAAGATAGAATCATAAATCACATACAGATTTGAAGAAACGTGTTTCAAGTGCAGAAATTAGATCTAAGAGCGATTTTAGAGCTACAAATGAAAACGAGAGTAATTATCTGAAAGAGTTGAAAAATCCCTGATCTGAAACCACTTGATGAGTTATGAAATCAATTAAACAAATCAAGACATTGTAAAATACAAGAGCACGACATGTAAATAATTCTTTTCCCGTTAATAATTGATCAAGAAGTATGTTAGAATACAAAGTGATGAAAGAAAAAGAAAATTGTAAAAGTATGGAATCATCTTAATGAAACTCTATCCTACAACACTATTTATAGGAAACATGCCAATTGATCTCAACTGATCACAAAACATATATGTATATTTCGACATTTAAATACAAACCAAAATGTTACATATAATAAAAAGATATATCGAAATATTGACTATTTCGATATACACAAAAAACACTTCTCCAAACAACTCTTTGACATATATATATATATATATATATATATATATATATATATATATATATATATATATATATATATATATATATATATATATATATATATATATATATGGGAAAAGTGAATATACCCTTAAGGGTATATAAGCTTAGGTACCCAAACTCATCATATTACGTCGTTTTGTATCATATATACACATTGTAATTGTCCAATGCTATTCTAATTCAACTTCTAACTTGATTTAATTTCAAGATTTTTATAAATTTTACGTTTATCTTCCTTTTACATAATTTTCATTTTCAACTGTAATATATATAGCCTAGTAGGCGTTTGGCATAAAAATGTGATGTAAGAGGAAAATAATAGTGAAATTTCGAAAATTTTGAAAGTAAATCAAGTTAGGGGTTGAAATTTAAGAACATTATAATGAATATATAAAACAAAACGACGTATTATATTGGCTTTGGGTACCTAAGCTTATATACCCTTAAGGGTATATTCACTTTTCCATATATATATATATATATATATATATATATATATATATATATATATATATATATAATTCAAAAAGAAAGTAGCTTCAATATATCATATTTATGTTTTATTTAATATATTTTATAATAATTTCTATTTAAATATGTATTTCACATAAAACTTCGAGCACATGTGATACTATCTTGTTTATAACTTTGCATTATGTGAAATTATGTTGTATAGTATTAAATAATGAAGATAATATGTAACGATAGATGTACGTAGGAGCTTATAATAGTAATGACATCAATTTTTTCTAATCAAATATAATAATATAAAAAAAATTAAAAATACTAATGCATTAAAATTAACAAACTGAACTTACATTTTAGTTTTGACATCTACATATACACATTTTCTGAAAGCGATCCATTACATTTTTGTTCTTCACTTTCATAAGAGTTTCTTTTTCAGCATAACAAATAATGACATCGTTCAAAAAATCATCACCTATCTTGTTACGTAATCATGTCTTCAAAAGCTTTATCATGAAAAAACAACTTCCAATTTTTGTAGTCGCAACCAATAAAACCAAAACCAAAACCAACTTTAATAACTTATAAACATAAGATAAGAATGATGTTTCCCCATTTCCACCATCAAACGAGAACGGTCGGAAATTTTCTTCAAACTAGTGAGTCGATCATATTTATGCAAATAGTGATAATATATCTCAAGTTCACCATCAAGTTGCATCCTCCTCGAATCATTAATTTTTTTTGTACAACTCACTTAATTCAACAACTTTCTTTTGTTAAATTTAGCAAATAAGTCAGAAGGATTCAAAGCCCCCATATATTCTAGTAATTGGGTGCTAAGTTCACTAAATTGGTCCCCAAATTCTATAATTTGAATATACAGTTTTCAACTTCAAACTGAAATTGATTAGTAGCTTTGGCAATACGTTCTCTCACAATGACATAATTTTCGGTCATATCCATAATATTAGTACTATGTTTTTGACAAAAAAAATAATACATTCGATAAAGTTTTATCAAACCACGTGTCTCTTAAAGACTTTAATGCATCCATTATCCCTTTAACCAAACAAACTCTTTTAAAATGTATTGATCCTTTTTTTGATGAGGCTTTGACAATATGCCGGTGAGGTGTAAAAGTTCATACATCAAATGTAAGTAAAACACGAATTCAAGTGTCTCTACACATAACAAAATAAATAGTATGCTTTGTTCTCTTTTATGCTATATTCTAACCCATCAAACTCATCAAACCAATCAACAACTAAACGTCTTTCATTGTTACCTACTTTCTTTGATATAAATGTATGATCCCTTGGTTGACAAGGTCCTTGAAACAAATATGTCATTCTTATTTCATCTCTTTGATTTGGATTATAAGTTGTAATGTTTGGTCCATCCACAATGTCTTTTGGAAGATCCTTCAAATCAACATTTGTAATTGGAGTAGATGTAAGTTGTGGACTTTGTTGATTTACATTAGAAACCGAAGGGAATGATTGATTGGAGTTCAAGCATTGTCTTTTGGATGATCCTTCAACACTCGATTCATTGGAGATTGGTGGTCTCTTAACAAAAATACCCAATTTTATCCTAACATGTCACATTTCAAGTCAATTTCACAACTAATTTCAACTTTCAAGCAATTAAGCAAAACAATAACTATTTTCATCAACAACAACTAACAAGTTCACCAAAACAATTAACAATTTCAACAAATAAACAATTAATTTCATAAATCATAAACCAAATATAAGTTCAATATTTACCTGTCTCATTCTAGGTTTTGAATAAAGCTCTCAAATTTGGATCGGAGGAATCCCTAATGCTAAAAACGGTTTTCTTGACTAATTTCAGTTACAACGGTCTGAAAATTGATGAATGGTGTGTGGGATGTTTTTTTTCCTCCGGTCGAGCACAACAACAGACAACTAACTACTTCACTTATTTTTTATTTCTTTTCTGTCGATCGTTGCTTCCTTCTACTTCTCTATTCCGCATCAAAGTAATTAAATTACAAATGTGCTAGTTTTAAACAAAGTGAAATTGTATTGGGATTGTTTTTAATAACTTTTGACTAAAAATTGGTGCACCATATTTTTTGGCTGATCCTTCAACTCTCGATTTATTGGAGCTCGGTGGTCTCCCAACAAAAAGATCCAATTTTATCCTAACATGTCAACATTTCATGTCAATTTCACAACTAATTTCAATTTTCAAGCAATTAAGCAAAACAATTACTAATTTCATCAACCACAACTTACAAGTTCACCAAAAACAATTAACTATTTCAACAAATAAACAATTAATTTCATAAATCATCAACCAAATATAAGTTCAATACTTACTTGTTTCATTCTAGGTTTGAATAAAGCTCTCTAATTTGGATCGGAGGAATCCCTAATGCCCAAAAATGTTTTGCTTGACTAATTTCAGTTACAATGGTCCGAAAATTGATGAATAGTGTGTGGGATGTTTTTTATCTTGTTGTCGAGCACAATAATGGACAACTAACAACTTCACTTATTTTTTCTTTTTTTTTTCTTTCGATCGTTGCTTCCTTCTACTTCTTTATTCCGTATCAAATTTCTTTATTCCGTATCAAAGTAATTAAATTACAAATAGGCCAGTTTTGAACAAAATGAAATTGTAGTGGGCTATTTTTTTTATAACTTTTGTTGGCTGATTACACCCCCCCCCTCCCCCGCGCCGGTTACATATAGTATCACTTTATTTCTTTTTCATGGACTAAATACTAGTAGCACATTTTTGGAGTAGTTGCACACTAATGTAAAAAAAAATTATTCTTTATGGACGAAATTGAATAGTGGCTCCGAACATCTAGAGGCTATAACATCCCGATGACAAGGGACGTCTAAATTCAACCCTATACTTTAATTACATTACATTTTGGTCCCTAAGTTTAAGAAAGTGTGCAAAGGAGACCTAATGGAATTTTTGTAATTTTGGCCTTGGGATTACGCCATGTGTACGTGGTGTACGCTGAGTGTATGAGGCCGTGCCCTAGTACGTAGGGCGTACATCAGTGTATGTTGGGCGTACTTACCAGTTATGGAAACCCTAATTTTTAGGGTGTGACTCGTATTTAAGCACTCTTATGGCCTCATTTCATTCACCTTAACTACCTCTATCCCTCTCATACATTTGTGCCACCCTAGTTTCACTTTGAGGAGACTTTTCAAGCTTAAAAGTGTGTTTTTGGTGCCTTATAAGAAGAAGGAAGGAAGCCAAGCTCATCTAGAAGGAGTGGAAAACTTGGATCTGGGATTTCTACATCATTCGTAACCATTTTAAGGCAAAAAGCTTGCAACTTTATCCCTCTAGCATAAAGATCTAGTTTTGGATGTCTTTATGGAGCATTGTGGTCCCAAAATGTTATATCTTGAATATGGCATGTTCTTGACCCTTGAATTGTCCTTTTAGACCCTAGGAGGAGTCTTAAGTCATAAAAATGGGTTCCAAATGGTTAGTTTTGCTTCATGCATCATTTATAAGGTCTTAATGGAATAAGACCATGTATTAAGCACTTATTGGACATGCTAGGACATAAAGTTTGAGACTTTATGACTCCTAGGAGGATTTTAGCCATAGATCTGAATTATGCCCCGTGTACTCAGAGTACGTCGTGTGTACGAGGTCAACCACCCCAATGGTGGTCGATTGCGAGGCTGCGTGTACGCCCAACGTACGCACCCTGAGTTGACTCGGCTGGATTGACTCGATTGACCTAGATAGTTTGAACAGTTGACTTTGAATTTGACCAATTTTGACCTTAAGCGTGATTTAGGTATTTTGGGATTTTGATGGAAATTGGTCATTGGTGGGAATAAGTGTTGGTTAGAGAGCTAAGATTTAGATTCGAGACCTCATCAGCTTTTGTTCAGTTTGTGAGGTGAGTTTTCCTCACTGTACTAATGGGTCTAAGGCATGAAGGTCAGCCCATTGGATTAGACATCCTGTTATGTGATAGTATGATGCTATGTTTAGTGATCTATAGAACTGCCTGGTTGTCTATTGACTGATTATATGTTTTATTTATATATGTGCACATATTTGGTTGATGGTTGAGGCTTTACTGCTTTGTACGTGAGCCAACAGGCCGGGGGCATTCCAACCTGATGGTTGATGGGCCCGTGGGTATTCCATCCCGAGGATGACAGGATCCATTGTGTATCGGCATTCCAACCCGATGGTTGATTGGACCCGACATGTTGTTATTTTATATGTGATTTTTTGTGTGTTGGTACCTTGGGGGATCTCTCTAAGCATTAGCTTACAGTTTTGGGTTATGTTTCAGATGACTGCGGGAAGGCGAATGCGTGACCGTACACATCCTCGTATTTGGTCTTATGATTTTGGGAGACTCTGATGTTGAAAATGTTTTAAAAACTATGTTTTTTGACAATTTGTGAATTTGAGATGATTTTAAAAAATCTAAATGATCTTGTGATTTTTATGGGTGTTACAGAGACCCATACAAGGTCCGCCAATGATGATATGTAAAACTTAAGTTTTTTAAATAAAATTAGTAAAAACTTATGTATCAAAAATAATAAGTTATAAAAATTGTTAACCTAAAGAAAACATACTTTAAAATTCTTTCCCATGTATAAGCTTTTCAAGAGTTATTTATTTATTTATTATTTTTAAAATTTAAAATTTAAGTATTTATCCTTACCTATTTGCATGTTTTTATAAAGCACACTCTAATTTTTTTAAGCACACCAAAAAAAAAAATCCCCAAATAAAGTTTTTTTCTCCTAGTTTTCACCCACTGCAAAAATGTTTTTCCTTTCCCTCTTTTTATATTAAATGAAGTTAGAACAAAAATACAAATGAATAATAAAAGAATGTTAAAAATATAATGGAGTTAGAATAAATAAAATTACATATATATATATATATATATATATATATATATATATATATATATACACACACACACTAGTTTTTAACCCGTGGGAACCATGGTTTTAAAACTAATTAAATTTTCATAGTAAAAAAGTCAAAATTATTAATTAATTATTTTAATTAAATTGTTAATTAAGAGAGATTTTTTAGTTATATAAAATCATATCGTTGATTTAAATAAATACGTGACATTATAATTTGTATTAATGTTATTTTAAATAAAATGTGGTATTCAAAAAACTTTGGATAGGGTCCAAAAAGTTTTCAGTTTGCATGGAAGGTCCAAAATCAAGGTTTTTCTGGGTTTTTGGTCCTTGATACACTTGAAAAGTCCATTTTACCCTTTTCATTTCTTTTTCTATTTTCCTTATTTATTTCGGTATTCAAATAATTACAAATAATAAATAATAAATAAAATTTCACCCAACCTCTCTCTCTCTCTCTCTCTCTGATTTCTGGGTGTATTTGTCAAAACTCAAGAACACATACATACAAACTACATATTTTCTAAGGTTCTTACAAAAAACACAAAACACAAAACAAACACACTCATAGATTTGGTCATGTTTCTGTTTATGTGTTCACTATTGGGAATGCAAAACCCGTTTTTTAATCTCGTTGAAACACCCACACACAAATCAATTTCTGGGATTAACACATTACACACAATTCGATTCCCAGAAATGAAAAACACACACATACACACAGTAAAATCAATGAGAATCCAGGTGAAATCGGACATAGAATTCGACATAATCCGATTTTAAGTGAAATGGGTTTCTCTCATTGTTAATCAGTTGGAAACTAAATCCGATTTCAGAGGGTCTTCCATATCGGTCGCTATCACTGGTGGTTGTGGGCGGCGAAGGGTTATGGGCGGTGACCGGCAAGCTTGACTTCTTAGGTAACAACTCATGCTCTATTGGGATCTATCCTGAAAAACCATTTCTATTAAGCTGCAACTGAAAGAAATCTACATGGAAAGAGGGTATGAGATCAAGAAAGAAAACCACATGTGTGTATGATATACCAGGGGAAGGAAGCTGAAAAAGAAAAGAATGTATGCGTGATTTATAAACCATAAAAGAAGAAAGAAAAGAAATCAGATGTGTAAGACTGAGAAGGAAGAAAAAAATCAGATGCGTATAATCTGGTAGCCAGGTAGTAAAAAATTTGGGTTTTTTTTTTCCTGATTTAATATATGAGGAAGAAGAAGATGGAAAAAGAAAGAGAGAGAGAGAGAGAGAGAGAGTATGGTGGGGGTGGGAGTGGAAAATTCCTTTTTTTTCTTTTTTTAATCATAATAGCATTAATATATTTATAGAAAAAGGAAAAAAGAAATCAAAAGGGCATAACTATCTTTTTAAGTTTTTTTGGACCAAAAAGTCAGAAAAACCTTGATTTTGGATATTCCATGCAAGTTGAAAACTTTTTGGACCCTATCCAAGGTTTTTTGAATACCACAGGGACCAAATTTGCAGTTTTGTCTTATTTTAATGTTAGTTCTAATGTTATTAATTTAATGTAATTAGAATGAAAATTTTGAAATTTGAAATGGAGAATCAATAGGTTGACAAGTGACATATCATTAATTAGGGGACCTAATAGGATGACACATGGCAAAATGAGAATAATCATATTCTTTTATTAGAATAACTAGTTTATAACCCGTGGAAACCACGGGTATAAAATTAATTAAATTTTTATAGTAAAACCTCAAAATTATTAATTAATTATTTTAAATAAATTATTAATTGCGATATATTTTTATTAGTTATGTGAAATTATAATCGTTGATTCAAATAAATATATAAAATTAATTTTTAATATATATTAGACATTTTTTATTTGTGAATTAATGAAAACAATAATATAAAATTTAAAATGGAGAATAAATACATTGACTAATAACATCACATTAATTAGGAGGTCTAATAAATTTAAAAGGGATGACTAATAGATTGACAAGTGACATCATATTAATTAAGATGTTTTATATAGTGACACATGACAAAATGACTACTCTTTTATTAGTATATGATAAGGATATATATATATATATATATATATATATATATATATATATATATATATAGAACCCCTTTAGAAACAGTTCTCTGTTTTTATTTGGTGTTTTTTTTTCCTTTTTCATTTGGTGGGTTTACTTTTAATTTATTTATTTATTTATTTTGCCTTCTTTAAGATATTGGTTTCCACATGCTTTGATGGGCAGAGCCATCATACACGTGTTCTCTTATTCGATCTTTTCCCAATGTCCTTTCCACCTGGTGTCATCAGCAGAACCAATGTGTAGGTGGTCGGCCTCAGATCCTTCTTGGTTGTAACCCCCACCACTCCACCGCCTAATCCACTTCCCATTTAATTTCTCCTCATTATTACAGAACCCTCTTCGTCTCCCACACTACTCCCATCTCTGATATATCTCTCCTAATCGATCAACAGTTGATTTGCAAAGCATAAACACTATCCCCTAACCTACCACTGTCTTTGTCGTCCCAATTCGATTAACCGTCGGAGGAAGGGCTTGAAAATTTGGCAAGAAGGTCCAATTTTCAGCCGGTCCAAACGACCCTTGCCACCCCGCCATAGGTGACATCAGTGTTCGCTTGTCGCTACAGGCACATCGCTACCACGTCTTTCCTACTTCAGAACCGACCATTCAGATAGATATTTGAACTTCTCCTTTTCACTAGTAAAAATCGGAATATGATGAAGGGGATGTTTGATAAAAAAATTTTCTAATATCTGCTGTTTTTTTTTGTTTTTTTTTGAAATATGGTAAATTCTTTGTCCTCCTTCCACACAACGATTTCCAGTTTCCTCTTGCATTGATTAAGGAATCCTATAATTTGGAAGACAAGAATTAGAGGATAACATCGATTAAAGCTACAACTAAAGCGACCTACTTCCGCTGGCTACAAACAAGGTTTGTTCTAACCCCTATTCAATCAATACTTTTTTCCTTAATAAAATCGATTTGAATATATGTCTTTTCTTAGATGGTAGTCTTCCAATATGGTTCAGTTGTCCTATTTAATGTTCCTGATCATGAAATTGATGGGTACCTGAAAATTATTGAAAGACATGCTTCATGATTGCTAAATGAGATAAGAAAAGATGGTGAGTTACATCATTTGCCGATTTGCATGCATTATATATTAAGATATAACCAACCAATCTGATATTATTCTTTAGATATTCAAATTCAAATGTATTTTACAAATATAAATATACATGTATACTCTTGTGATATTGAAGCAATTAATAAAAAAATATTTGCATTCCTTTCTTACTGCTTTATATAGTATCAGAGCCCGCCTCTGCACACACCATTCCGAGAAATTCTTTATCTTCTTCACCCAACCAAACTCAAATGACTGGAGATACTAATACTTCTCTAATCCATAACATCTTAACGAAGGACAATCTCACTATTATCAATTTCCGTTGCACATTGAAGCTCACATCTACAAACTATCTGGGCTGGAAGACACAAATCGAAGCTCTCCTCCATTGCCTCGATCTGTATCAGTACATCGATGGAACCTTGCTGCCGCCAACACCAACCACTAATGTTGATGGAACAATCACTCCTCATGCCGATTACACCAAGTGGTTTATACAAGATCGACTACTGTTTGGCGCACTCGTCGGTATCGCGTCTCCCCAAATCGTCCCTCTAGTGACCAATGCTTCATCATCCAGATAAGCATGGCAAACCCTGGCTGGCACATACGCCTCTCCTTCACGAGGCCACATCAAGCAACTTCAGTATCGACTCAAACAAATTAGAAAAACATCTGATCAAATTATCACTGACTATATGCAAAACATAAAGACAGTGGTAGATGAACTCGCAATTCTTGGTAAGAAACTTGATCAAGAAGACATTATTGATGCAGTCATGAATGGGCTCGACCAATCCACGAACAAACCCATCCTTGATGTAATTCACGCAAGAGATTCTCCTATTTCATTCAATGAGTTACATGAAAAGCTAATCAATCATGAGTTAACTCTTGCTCAACAAGTATCAACAACAAACATTCATCATCCTGCCACTGCCTTTTGTGCAAATTATCAACCAAATCGGAAAACTTGGCCTCCTTGTCAAGAGCAATCAACAACGTCCGGTTGTTTTCCTACTCCACCAAAACATACTCCACCAAACACGCAACTCAAGGCACTGGACAATGACCTTTCTTAGGAAAGTGTCAATGGTGTTATCAAAAGGGAATTCCTTGAGCAACTACTCAACATTTAAAAAGTTCTTTCCTACAATTTATGTACCCTCTCCTAATCGAAATTTGCAGGTGAATAATGCTCAACCTCATCTCATGGCTCCACAATATTTATCCTCACCTAACACAACAAACTGGTTGTTTGACAGTGGTGCAAGTTTCCATGCCACAAATGATCTAAATAACCTGTCCATTCATGCACCATACGACGAGACAGAAGAACTAGTAATTGCCTTAGCAGCAACAGACAAAGAGGCAGAGTGGATTCGAGATTTACTTATGGATATTCGTTTGTGGGATATTCCGATGCCTTAATGCCCATGTACTGTGACAGTGAGGCCACACTGTCTAAAGTATATAATGCGGTATATAATGGGAAGTCAAGACATGTAGGTCTGTGACACAATTTTGTGAGATAACTAATTAAAAGTGGTACCATCAAGGTTGTCTATGTCAAGAAAAGTAGGAACTTGGTAGATCCGTTTACCAAACCTCTGACAAGAGATTTGGTTACATCTACCACAAGAGTCATGGGTCTAAAACCACAATAGAATCGTTTAGTGATGGAAACCCAACTTGACATTAATGCTCCTAATTTTCAATTTTAAAGGGTAACAACGAAATCACTAACGATAGAAGGTACTATCATTCATGATAGATCCATGTGAGGTAGGATAGTACGTCGTTGCCGAGAATGAGGTTGAGTTACGACTCTTAACATAGTTTTGGAGACATCTAAGCAACGAAGATGTTGTAAAACTTTGCCTATATGATCTAGAGGTGGTGCCGCCTCAAGTGAAGAGTAGTGGTTTATCTTCTAAAGGGTCATGAAAAGGATTTATAGCGCATGGCCATAATAGCGCTCAGGGAGAACACAAATATGACTTGTGATGTGTGGGGGTAAACCGGAGAGGTCATTTAGGTTCATGGTTTAAACCTATAAGGATACCATTGAATCCGTCTCTTCTTGTTTGTTCTCATTAAACTAGGGTTTAATCTTCGTGACACCCGAGTGACATCATCTGTCTAAGTGAAAGGAAACTTACCAACTTGGTGGGGGATTGTTGGAACTTTATATATAAAGGAATTGCAAGTTGGCAATTTCCTTTGTATCCCACATTGGTGGGGGGAAGAAACTTTTGTGGGTTTATAAGCCTATTCCCTTAGTAAGCCTTCAAAGGCTTTAGTGGATCAAAGGAATGGGCCAAGCCCACGCACGCGCCTAGCCTAGCCTAGCACTAGCCAACGTCGCGAGTGCGTGAAATGGCGCGATTTAGGCGCACTTTGCACGATGCATCGGTCGCTGGGAGCTGAGGAGCTTTTATTTTTGACGAGTTCGGGTCAAGCCGGTTTGAAACCGATTCGGTCAAATGGTTGACCGCCGTTGACTTCGTGTTGAATTTGTGGAGGCCAAGTCAGGGTATTCTAGAAGGATCAGGAAACGACTTGCTTGGAGAGCAAGCTGTCGCCCTAGGGTTTCTGGGGCCGGCCTATGGGGGCCCGTTTGATGCCTTCTAGGGTTACAATACCTATAAATACAGCTCCCGGGGAGCCACATTTACACTTCACGAAATCTGAAAGCTCTCTCCCCCTCTCTACGATTTTTCCTTCTGGTTTCCAAGTAGTAGATTTGTGTTTGTTGATTTCCAATGCTGTTGGAATATCAATCAAGCTGCATTAAATCCTGGGGTTTTACTTTGTTGCTTACAGCCAGTACAAGCGAAGTAAAAACCTTTAAGGACAGGAGTCTGATCCGTGCAGTTGCTTCAAGATCAAGATCAACAATCAAAAGGTCGGTTTTACTTTTATGTCTTGTGGTTAATTCGTCCAATAACAGGACAGTCTTCTTCTACCTTTCTTATAATCAGATCTAATCGAGATGGATAGATCTGATTTCTGGACGAAACTTGGTAAATATAATAATAATAATTGAATCTATTATTCGCAACTAATCGACATATAATTCTCAATATTATTTTTCGGTTTCCTTGCGCGTCTATTAGTTTGTTTTACAACGTATATTGATTGTAATCTCATCTCCTGGAGCTTAAAGAGACAAAGCACCCTTGCAAGAAGCTTAATAGAGGCTGAATTCAGAGTTGTCGCCTCCACCACCACTGAAGTTCAATGGATTACATCTCTTCTCAGCGAACTTGGTTTTCAATCTATCACCACCCAACCATTTATTGCGACAGTTTAAGTGCAACTTCATGTTCTGCCAATCCAGTTTTCCACTCTCGAATGAAGCATCTTGCTTTAGATTTTAATTTTGTGAGAGAAAAAGTTCAGCAAGGCACCTTGCGAGTTCAACATATTGTAGGAGATGACCAGTTAGTTGATGCCCTAACCAAACCCCTCTTAAGACCATGTTTTCACTATTTGCTATCCAAGATTGGCCTCATCTCAGGATTGTCCTTCGTCCATCTTGCGGGGGCATATTAAGATATAACCCGTCAATCTGATATTATCCTTTAGATATTCAAATTCAAATGTATTTTACATATTCAAAGCTTGTTGTATCCTTTCGTTTTTATCTCCGAAATTAGTTGTATATACAAATATAAATATACATGTATACTTTCATGATATTCAAGCAATTAATAAACAATTATTTGCATTCCTTTCTTACTACTTTATATTATATTCATATTAAAATCTAAACTTTGTGAGTTTTATCATGTATGATACTCAAAATACGAGGTCAAAGAGAAACCAACCCTCAACACATGGATGCAAGGTGGATTATATTATATAATGCTGCAGTATTTGAATATTGATGGGACCCATACAATTAGACATTTCATTATATTTTCTTTTTTTTAATAGGTTGATGGGATGGTTGGAGAATTCACTGATATTAACCGTCGTATGGAAAAAACTGGAACTTTTACAATGAAGAGGAACAGATTATTTCAATTGGCGGGGAAGACAAATTCAAATCTTGCATATGTCAATCTTAAGCTTGGACTTTTTGAATGGTATAAATTAGGTCATTCAATTTCTGTGTTTTGTTCAATTTGAAGTTGAAAAATTTATGAAAAATGTTGTATTGTTCATGTTCAGATCTGATGTTGCCTGGAAGGATGCTAAATATGCTCAGATTTGGGAGTATCTTACAGATGAATTCATGTTGACTCAAAGACTTGCTACTTTAGATTTTAAACTGAAATTTGTGGAGGTAAACTATCATTTGTTTGCTTACTTTATTTGTGTGGATGTAGGAAATTTTTGTATATCACTTGGAGATAGAAGAGTGTTCTTCTCTAAACTTCCTAATACTCAGGTGCAATGTCTATACATACATATAGAGGGTTTTTTACACATTCTTTTTTGTTATCCATATGTTTAATCAATGTCTCAATCTTCCTTTTTCTTGTAAATTGATGTTTAGAATATGTTGTTCATATTATATTAATCAATCTGCTATTTTAAATGTAAAATAAAAAAAAAGGTTGGGTGTTGTTGGAATGTTCAATTTTATGCGTGTCACTTTGTCTTGAATTTTTATTTTTCATATATTAATTTAACAAGTTGTCTTTTCTTGTATTTTGCCTATGTATGGGGAAGAAATTGTACCTTGGTGTATGTTGTAACAAAATGTAAACATATTTTGTTAATTGTTATTCTTGGTTGGTTGCATTCACTGGTAACAAAGTTTGCCAAGTTGGTGGTTGATTATGGTGGCCATGTTTCATTCTATATAAAAGAAAATGGTGAATGTTAGAATAAAAATCCACACCAGACATCGAAATTCCATGGATAGAGGTCAGTATTTGTCAATAATATTATATTTTCTTCAATGTTCTTGACATGTATTTGGATATTTTAAAACCGAATTCTATTTTCCCTAGAAGTCAAGGTAAAAGCAACGGAGCCATTGACAGAAGATAAGATGAATTCGGTAACCCCACTTACAATTTTCAATTACATCATGAGGAGTTTATTAAAAGAGGGAAGAAGGTATAAAAATTCAAATTTCTCATCTAATTTGCTATATAGTTTTTAATTTTTTGGTGTTTTATTGATTTCTGAGACTTAAATTTCTCATCTAATATTGCACATTCATTTTTTTCAAATCCTCCTAAATATAGAATACAACTCATATTTTTTCTTGAAAAAATAGTCAAATAAACATCATGCTTTTATAAACCAGCCAAATATAGTTTCGTATTTCAATTATTTTAAAAAATCTACTTAATGAACAAAGCCTCATTTCCCTATGTTTCTCTATTTAAGTTCTTCTTTATCCATTAAATTATCATATTAAGCGAGTGTTTCCTTTTTACTTAATGGGTTAAACACTTAATCTAGACATATATACACATGTGTTTATTTTTTGTTATGAATTTGTACAGGATTACTTAATGCAATAAGCCAAAAAACGTGGCTTAATGTATTAGAATACCAATTCTTTACTTTTTTTTCTCCAATCTCATGTTAAAACTGATGAATACTGTTAAAATTTTCTGTTGAAAGGTAAAATGGTAATTTAGACTAAATTTCGTGTGACTAATTAGCCAAAAAGAAGCTTAATTTTGAAATCAGATTTGATTTACGAACAATCTATGTGAACTGTTGGTGATTAATAATATCCAAAGAAATGAATGCAGACAATATATTTATGTAGTTTTTGCAAAGTAAGTTGGTGTTTCTACTCATTCTTATTTAACATGTAATATACTAATATTACAATATATAAGTCTATGTTAACTTGTTACAATTTTTATTATTATTTGTACAATGCTTTGGCAGTTTCTGACAGATTTTTTTTGTTGACAAAATACTAAGCGTTAAGAATGTAACGTGGGGTAGTCACTTGAACGGTGGTTGTTTGTTATACACGACAAGCTCAAAGAATTGCTCATTTTTTAGGTTAGCACATGTGTGTGCTTCTGTTCTAATGTAACATGTAGCAATATACATTCATTGTTTTTGTGTATTATGATAATATATTTTCCTCTTGTCGGTATACATTGAAAAATTTACCACCTTCTCAATAGAATTCAATAAAATCTTCTGGTTTTGTTCCATTATATTTTTAACATTTTATTATTATTCATTTTGATTTTTGTTCTAACTTCATTTAATATAAAATTAAAAATCCATGTTTGGGCTATCAAATTTTGATTAAATTCTAACCGGTTTATTTGAGAACCTTTTTTAACACGCTAGTTTCTAATTGGATAAAGATTTGTGCAACCTTTTGAACCTTAAAAAAATCAAGTTATGTTTTAACTAAAAAATAGATATAATACTAATTATTCTAACTCTATTAGATAATATATAAAATATTTTTTATTTCAGATTCAACAAAAAAAAAAATAGTTTATTCTAACTAAAAGGACGATTTAAAAATTTAGATATAGTCATCAAATAAAAAAAAGAAAGTGTTTTTGTGATAAAATATATATCGGTTTCTTTTAAAAGTATTTATAATAACTCCATTTTAAAATTTATTATAACTTTCATTTAATAAAAAATATATTTCATTTTTAAAAAATATAATAAGAAAAAAATGTGTTTATATAATAAAATATGCGGCCTATTTAATATCTTTTTATCATAAATTATCCACAAGTATATTATAATATCCTGAATGATTAATAAAATAATAATAATTCAGAATGTTTTATTTTATCAGGGTATTTGGATAGATATGTTTTTAGCTTATTAGTTTATTGTAGTGGGAATAAGTAGTTTTTTAAAAAATGTTTGGATTAACTTATTTAGCTTATTCCTACCATAATAAGCAATAAACATTCCTCATCGCTTATTAAAATTAGTTTATTTGGCATATTCCTACTTTTTTAAGCTTTCTATCCAAATACTTCGACTCAAATTATTGTGTTAAATCTTACATACTTATAAAGCTTGCATTTTCCCTTGATTGTCATGCATTTGAAACCCCCCACAATAATTTGCTAAAACCTCATGCATTTGAAACTTCCAAACCTTTTCACCTTCTTAATAATTAATCACACATAATCAATGGTAATTAATATGAGATAATAATTTGCTAAAACCTCATGCATTTGTATGGTATTAGAACATGTTTGAGTTTTTGGGTTTTAGACTTTAGTAAATGGGTAATCCGTTTGATACATTGGATTTGAAGCTATTTTATTCGAATTACACAAAACAAGAGATAAATTAATAATATATGCTCATGCATGTTTTGTACAAGCTCCAATCAAAATACAATATATCATGATCATACAATTAAGTGTCTTTTATTCCATTTTTGACTTTATAACAAAAGTTTTTTTACATGGCAAAGAAAGAAAACTTGAAGATGAATATTTAGGTTGGATGTTTATATAAGATTTGTTTTAAATATATAATATAGATATAAATATACAAATGTGTGTCAAATACAGCCCATCACAAATTTAATGTTATAAACCACAATATAACTCAAAGTGGTTTTCCAAATATAATGTTTATACTATAATATAATATATTAGAAGAATACCATATAGTAGACGAATCTCACATGTTGTATAGAAATTTAGTTGCATAGATAATATATTATAATTATATTTCATTTAAAACCAGCTAGGGTCATTTGGTTATTATATTGTTGTATTAGGCACTATAGTCTCATATATTTTGAATGACTCTTACAAAAATGATGTTGTAATTTGAATATAACATAATATCTTATGATGGTTATTGAATGATATTATCTTCGATTGAGCACTTTTTAATTGGAATCAACTTTATTATAGTTAAAAATTTTGGCTCTGTTTTTTCTTTTCATTAGTTCTAGAATATGATATTTTATATTAACTTAAAATATGTCACTATCTTAAAATATATTGAGAATGAAATTTTTTATATTTACTTAAAATACGACACCATTTTCTATTCAATAGTAAAATTAACAAAAGTCGTTAAGTATGTATTTTTATGAGGTTCAACATAAATAGAGGACCACAAATAAGAATTCATATCTAATCAATCATCAACTAATTATATTAGATACTAATGTGTACATAAAAATTACATTTAAAATTTTAAACTCATAGTAAAAATTTTCATTATTTATTATGATAAAAAATCTCTAAATCAAAAAATATACATGCTATTTAATCGCATATAATTTTTATGTATGGCTGATTCACAATACATTAAACCATATATAACCATATTAAACTACATAATTATCCCACTACGCAACACACAGACATTCGCCTAATTTAAGCAATAAGCAACCACTTTTTTCCTTATCAAACACCCCCGACTACGGATAATCTTTTTTGAGCCACATTACATATATTTAAATAACAAACAAATAAATATGTTTCATTTTCATCTTCTTTTTGACCTCTATAAATATGAAAATCCGTTTGATTACTCTCCATCAAACCACAATCTTACGATCTCCTCTCTTCCACTCCCTCACCATCTCTCATCCTCAAATCTCAAAATTCAAACGTTTCCACACTCTCTCCGGCGAGATTCATTCATCTTAACTTATACTCGTCTCTGCATAGTTTAGCTTTGTTGGTGAATAATTAGAGAAGAAAGTTGATTCACTTTTGTTAGGTTTTCTATAGACAAGAGACAAATCAAGTAATAATGGAGAGCAAGAAGCAGGAATCAGGAAATCCTTCGTCTTCATCATTCACAGAAGCTCTCTTCGGTCCTAAGGACGGCGGCTCCTCCTCCTCCTCCTCTGGCCGTTTTGGCTCTGTTTTCGGCCCTTCTTCCACGGTACACCTCCATGTTTTCCAATTCATCACCTCTATTTCTTCATGCATCACCTTAATTTCTGACAGATTCTATCTATCAATTCATAACGACGATTTAATCCCCATTTACAACAGATTGAGTTAATAATTGAATTGTTGAATTGCTTCTATCGTTTAATTCTAGTTTTTCAAATTCAGGGCTTAGCAAAAGACACAACGCACTGCAGCAAGCACACAGGAACAGAATCATCGAATAACCAGGATCCTAATGGAACCAGTGCTTCAAGGGGGAATTGGTGGCAAGGTGCTGCTTCTTTTTGGCTATCATTCAAATATACAAAAAAGATTATTATATATTTTTTGAAAATTAACCAAATATTTATTGTTTTTGTTTTTACAGGATCTCTCTACTATTAAAAAGCCTACTATTTCTAGAAGAAGATGTAATGTAGGAAATGGCAAAATAGTAAAAACATCAAAGAATCAAGGGCCTTTGTAATTCCTTCATCTTTGTTATAGTCTTTGTTTTCTGTTCAATCGGTTGTAATACTTTTTTTTTTTATAGTTTTTTTTTGTTCTCTAGAGTTGTAATCCATGAAAGAAGACTATTTAATTAGTCTTGTTAGTTTTAAAATATTAGAGATCGATATTTTGCTTTGAAATTCAATATTTAAGCATTTTGTGACAAGAAAAATAGAACTAAAAGCTAACTAATCGAGTGGTTTATGGAAATTATGAAAATAGAAACTCTAAACATGTATGTTTATGTAAACTAAGGAACTTTGTAAGGTCGGAAGAGATTAGCTAGAATTAAAGTTTTAGCAGCTTTTAAAGAAATGAGTTTCATATATGGTTTCTTGAAAAATTGAAAAAAAAAAAAAACCAATTTTCCAATGATTGAACCAGAAAAAAGTTTGATGGATAAATCAAAAAATTCAAAATATAATACTTTTTTATGAAATGTGTAAGTATATGTTTATATATTGAAGTAAGAAACCTTATAAGAAAGTTGGGATAATAGTAAAAGTGTTCTAAAAAGTTTGTACAAACATGGAAAATTTTTCAGTTTATTTTTATATCTATTTTAGGGATAATGACTTGAAAGGGTAAGAGTTTTTCGATTTTGTTCATATTTAGTTACTAATTCATTATCTATTTGCCACTGAACTATTGAAATTGTTCACATTTTACCCTTATGACCGGATAAGAATAAAATGTGAACAGTTTTAATAGTTTAGTGGCAAATAAATAATGAAAAAAAAAGTTGAGTGACTAAATGTGAACAAACTTCCTCTTCTATTATGTTTTAGCAAATTATTTATTTTTGTTAAATTCTAGCAACATTTGTTGATGAAGAAATCTATAAAATAAAAAAAAAAAAAACCCTAAAAAATATATTAAAAAAAACAAAAAAAACCGAAACCGAAATAAAAAACCAATGGTTTGGTATTTTCCAAAATAAAAAATCAAAATTTCCAATCTGATTTTGGTTTAAAAAAAATGAACCATTCACATCCTCATCCAATGGTTTGGTTTAACAAAATTTCCAATTTGATCTATGTAGCCTTAAAATAAAATGTTTTTTTTTTTCGAAAAATAACCTCATCCACATCTTCTTTGTTGAGTAAATAGCCAAGATGCTTGACCAGGAGAAGCATCAGAGAAGCATTAGACATTTTGTCAAAAAATCGCATTAGACATTTTGTCAAAAAATCTCTACTCATTAAAGTTTCACTTTATGAAAAGATGAAACAAAATTATATCACATGAAATGCACTTACATAAAATCTCCAAACTTTATAACCACAAGATTCAGTTACTGAAAAGAACAACACACAAATTTTAACTACCGAACCACAATTACATATGCACCTAGATCAAAGGGGATCCAAAAAGAGTAAGACAAAGACCATTGATTACAATATCATCTATCATCAGTCCATAGAAAAGATTTATGCTCTCTAAAACCCAAACACAAGAAAGAATCACTTAGATATGGATTTTACATCAATAATTTTTAAATTAAGTAACCTTTTAACATTAGAAATAGATTGAAGTCTTTGCTAAATCAGAGCATTTTCTATTAAGCAATCATAAATATAGACACAAATCAGAAATCATTATCCAGGTAGCACTTTATGAATGCAACACTTGGTGACAATGAAAAGGGATAATGACTTGATAGGGTAAGATACTTTTTGAAATGTACACATTTAGTCCTTATTCGTTTCTTCTTGTAAAATAAACCCTTATACTTTATTTTTTGTAACAATGCAGTCCTTGTGACCGGCTATACCCGGTATACCGGTCATATACGAATTTTCTTTTAGGAAAAATAACTTGATATGGTAAGATACTTTTTGAAATGTACACATTTAGTCCTTATTCTTTTTTTTGTAAAATAAACCCTTATACTTTATTAATATGTACACATTAGGTCCTTTTCACCGGATTCTACAGGTTTTGCTGATGTGGAAGCACAAGTGGCACTAAATAGCAATTAATTAGCTTAGTCATCGGAGGTGGGTGATCCTCCAGCAACAAGAAAAGGGCGGCGACCCTTCTCTTTCTTGTCTCTCTTCCTTCCGGTCGAACAACAACAGCCAAACACCCTTTACCTGTTGTGTTTCTTCGATGTGTCTCTCTTTGCCTCCATCTTTGAGATATGTTACCAGAAAAGAAGAAAGAATCGACGAGGGGGCTACCAGAGCAGCTCCTCGCAGCCAACTACCGTCTCTACTTCCTCCTGTCTCCCCCTTCGACCTTGTTGTTTTTTCCATCATTCCTCCTTGCTACCAGTGATGTGTAGGAACAGACAAAGGAGTCGCCGGAGATCGAGGTTCTCCCTATTTTTCATGATGAATAAAAGTTGGAAAAATCTCGTTGTAGATATGTGGATGCCACCTGGGTATTTCATTTCCTCCATCTTTGAGATATGTTACCAGAAAAGAAGAAAGAATCGACGAGGGGGCTACCAGAGCATCTCCTCACAGCCAACTACCGTCTCTACTTCCTCCTGTCTCCCCCTTCGACCTTGTTGTTTTTGCCATCATTCCTCCTTGCTACCAGTGATGTGTAGGAACACACAAAGGAGTCGTCGTAGATCGGGGTTCTCCCTCTTTTTCATGATGAATAAAAGTTGGAAAAATCTCGTTGTAGATATGTGGATGCCACCTGGGTATTTTATTTCGAAAAAATAAAAGAAAGGGAAAATGACTTGATAGGGTAAGATACTTTTTGAAATGTACACATTTAGTCCTTATTCTTTTTTTTTTTGTAAAATAAACCTTCCACGTCAGCAAAACCTGTAGAATCCGGTGAAAAGGACCTAATGTGTACATATTAATAAAGTATAAGGGTTTATTTTACAAGAAAAAAAAGAATAAGGACTAAATGTGTACATTTCAAAAAGTATATTACCCTATCAAGTCATTATCCCCAATGAAAAAGGGGTTATTTGCCTTATATAAGGAACAATAAACAATCTATTATATAAGTTTTTTTTTTCAAAATCTATTGGACAAGGTAAATATCAAACCCGTCAGATGTTGTAAGGACTAAAAGTAAAGATTGAAGAACCAGTCTAATAGAATTCTCATTTCGAAAACTTTATGGGATCAATAATTAAGCAAACATGCTATGGTGATGTCGACAACAACCATATGAAGAATTTCCTTGATTGGCGGAGATCTAACAGAAGGATGGCCGAAATGGAGTCGATAAAGGCGGTAAGGCGATCAACAATGGAGATGTGAGCGTCCACAATCAAATGCAGCCTTGGAAGGGCACATAAATACCTTCATGTCCAGCCATCCATGATGTCGGAGCTGATTCAAGAGAATTAAAAACGGAGACATCGGCTGACAATGAATCCAGAATTGTTAGCTAAACCTAAATATAGAAAAAAAAAGAGGAGGGAGGATTGTAGAGAGAATCCTGCCATTCGCAAATCGACGGTAGTCAAACCCTAAATCGGGGTAGACGCAAAATCAAGAAATTGAATGGAAATTTCAGAATGTGAAGCATTTCAGTCGACATAACATCGACGAAGAGTCAGTCGGCGCAAAATCGACGAAAGAGTCCAACGAATGAAGTAAAGCATGAGAAAGGAGGAACTTAGGAGGGAGGCGGGGCAGTGAGTTAGAAGAGGAGAGACGATAGCGGTGGAGAGGAAGCTGTAAACCCAGAGCAAGAAGTCCACCAGAAGAAACTAGAACAATGGTCGCCTTTTTGTACTTCAAGAAATTGAAAACGGTAAACAAAAATTACTGCATGCACTGAACAAGAACATTGTGGTTTTATTATATATATAATTTCTTGAAATCACGAAGATCCGTCATATGATAAAGTTCGACTTTTAGATTAATAAAAATTAGGGTGGTAAATCCCAACTTGAATCTACCAATCCAATCTAGTAATTAGTGACTTGGGTTGACATTTTTAACTCATTTAATTAAATGATTCATCTCATCTAACCCTTTTAATTAAATAGGTTAAATTCCTATCAATCTGTTTGAATTTTTTTGAATATTATTTAAATTATGTTTTTATTATAGTTATATTTTTATTTCTTAAAACTATTGGTTAGTAACTGTTATTGGAAGTTGAGTTGGCTAAAGTGGAAGTCTGACTTAAACATTTATCGTGTTATGTGGTTGTAAATACTTGATTTGTGTTTGCAGTATGCACT
Source organism: Lactuca serriola (assembly GCF_051521515.1). Lineage (NCBI taxonomy): Eukaryota > Viridiplantae > Streptophyta > Magnoliopsida > Asterales > Asteraceae > Lactuca > Lactuca serriola. The sequence goes on along the minus strand of NC_136416.1, from coordinate 89,154,697 downwards.
TTCTTATGATTTTATTTAATACATAAAGAATTATTGATTTTTTTTCTAACTTTTACGTAATTTTATATGATTTTTAAGAGTGTTTTGGAAAATTTAAATTAACCAACTCAGGTTCTACATATTTAGTAAACATGTTGGATTGGAAAAACAATAAACAAGTTTCAACCTATTTACTAAAAAGATTGGATTGAATTGAGAATTCTCAACGTGTTTTCTTTAACATGTATGTTTGATAGATATTTTCAACCCGTTTAATTAAACAAGTCAACCAATTTACCCAACACAACCCATTGTCAATCCTTAAATTGAAAATATTTAAATAAGCTCTTGTTTGTTCCTATTGTTGTAACAAAATGCACCAAACATTTAAATGAGCTCACATTTTTTCCCTTTATTTTTTAACTAAAACATGCATTATGTTGGTGATTTTAGTGTTATCAACATATTTTAGTGAAATTATTATTAATTTTGAGATAGGTCGAATTCTATTTATTCACTAAGACTAGAGGTGCGTGGTACACACTCAGAGTGATAAATGAGAACTCGAGAATACGGAGGTCCGGAGGCAACACCCCTGGGTACATGGTTCCAAGGGACAACACCCTGGATATGAAGACTAAGGTTCTTTGGAACAAAGAAGTGAGGCTAGTTAAGGTGCAATGGCAACAACGAAGAGACTCCGAATGGACCTGGGATCCGGAGGAGGAGATGAGGGAGCATTATCTGGACCTTTTTGCATAAGCAAACTTCAAGGACGAAGTCTAGTTCAAATGGGGAGATTTGCAATGCTTGGTCCAGGTATGAATTAATTCTAAATTTCTTTTAAATATAGAAAGGAACTCGACGAGTTGGGAGGCTCCAACTCGACGAGTAGGAAGCCTTCCATCTGCGTTGATCAAAGGATCTACTCGACGAGTTGGGGAGCCCCAACTCGATGAGTAGAAGTTGGGGATGAAAACCCTAATTTTCGGGCATTCCACCCTATATAAAGAACATTAACTCCTAGGGTTGGCCTCCTCACCAGCCCCCTTGCCCAGAGAAAACCCTAGAATCGTTTTCCTCCTTGTTCATTGAGTTTTGTGAGTGTTTGAGTGATTATTTGAGATCTTTGAAGGAGGTTTTGAAGAGAGAAGTATCAATCTTGGAGGAGTGAACTTGGATCCAGAATCTCTACATCAAAGGCTACATCTTGGAGGTATAAAGTCACAACCTTGACATGTAGTTATTAGATCTCATTTTTGTAGTTTAGGGCTTGGTTTTGGGACTTTGGCTTGGATGTCTAAAAGAAAGAGGGCTCTAGAGGCTGAGACTGTAGATCTGGCCTCTATAAGACTTCTAGAGGATTAAAGTTTCAAACTTTAATAGCCTCCATGTCCCATTCATGCAATATGTTCATGGGATAATGACTTGATAGGGTAAGATACTTTTTGAAATGTACACATTTAGTCCTTATTCTTTTTTTCTTGTAAAATAAACCTTCCACGTCAGCAAAACCTGTAGAATCCGGTGAAAATGACCTAATGTGTACATATTAATAAAGTCATTTTATTAATACCCAAGTGGCATTTTCCCTTTCTTTTATTTTGTTGAAATGAAATACCCAGGTGGCATCCACATATCTACAACGAGATTTTTTTCAACTTTTATTCATCATGAAAAAGAGGGAGAACCCCGATCTCCGACGACTCCTTTGTGTGTTCCTACACATCACTGGTAGCAAGGAGGAATGATGGCAAAAACAACAAGGTCGAAGGGGGAGACAGGAGGAAGTAGAGACGGTAGTTGGTTGCGAGGAGCTGCTCTGGTAGCCCCCTCGTCGATTCTTTCTTCTTTTCTGGCAACATATCTCAAAGATGGAGGCAAAGAGAGACAGATCGGAGAAACACAACAGGTAAAGGGTGTTTGGCTGTTGTTGTTCGACCGGAAGGAAGAGAGACGAGAAATAGAAGGATCGCCGCCCTTTTCTTGTTGCTGGAGGATCACCCACCTCCGGTGACTAAGCTAATTAATTGCTATTTAGTGCCACTTGTGCTTCCACATCAGCAAAACCTGTAGAATCCGGTGAAAAGAAGCTAACGTGTACATATTAATAAAGTATAAGGGTTTATTTACAAAAAAAAAAGAATAAGGACTAAATGTGTACATTTCAAAAAGTATCTTACCATATCAAGTCATTTTCCCTAAAACAAAATTCGTATATGACCGGTATACCGGGTATAGCCGTTCACAAGGACTGCGTTGTTACAAAAAATAAAGTATAAGGGTTTATTTTACAAGAAAAAAAGAATAAGGACTAAATGTGTACATTTCAAGAAGTATCTTACCCTATCAAGTCATTATCCCTATCTTCATTTTTAAGCCTAAAGTAGACCTTTGAGTGTGTTTCAAGCATGCATGGACATAAAGTTAGAAACTTTACATGCTTTGTCCACCCTTGGACATTAGATCTGTCTTTTGGGACGATGGGATGAGAGTTTAATGGCTTAATTGGTCAAGACCCTCCTCAAAGGAACTAGGGTTTGGGTCTAAAGCTTATTATATGATACTTGAGGGTAAAGTTGGAAACTTTAACCTTCTAGACGTATCTATGGTTAGGGATCTGAAGTTTGGAACCTTTAGATCCAAGAAAAAGTGCTTAATGCATTAAGTGAGTTGACAGACTGGAGAACTCGAAGAGTTCACAAGGGAACTCGACAATGTGAATTGGGTTATCCCGATTCTTTTGGGAAACAGAGAAACTCGACGAGTTATAGGAAAGCTCGATGAGTTGGGTCGCGATATCGCGATTCTGACTTTAGGATGGACTCAACGAGTTCAAGGGGTGACTCGATGAGTTAGGTCAACTCGGAGCATTGACTTTGACTTGACTTTGACCTTGACCATGATTGAATTTTAAGGGTTTGAAGGGTTGAGTTGTATCCAAGGAGTTGTTTATGATTAGGGAGGTGGCAGAGCTGATACTCAGAGTTTGGACCTACTCAGCTACAGTTCGCATTTGAGGTGAGTCTCCTCACCATAAAAACAGGTCGAAGGCACCAAGGCTGGCCCATTAATTTCTATGTGATATGCTAGTTGATTATGTGGTATGTGATATACTATTTGTATTTTTGCTGCTTGCATGTAAGACCTTGAGGGGTTACCGAGGCAATTGGATATAAGACCATGTGGGGGTTCCCATGGCATTCTAGTGGGCTAAGACCATGTGGGGGTTCCCATGGCACCCGGTGTAAGACCTTAGAGGGTTTCCATGGCATCCTTAGTTAAGACCCGAAGGGTTTTGAGCATTCTAACACGCCTATGGTGTACATGCAACCCTCTAAACCTTGTATCTATGTTTTCTCTATTATACATGCAAATATTCAATATTCCAAGGTTTCATCCTAACTAGCATAATATGAAACAACTATACTAAAAGAATCTAGTAGAATGACATACCTTTTGATGGAACTTGAAGTCTTGAACCTTTAAGAGCCTAGTGCCTCAAGTGTTGCACCTCAAATGGTTCACACAGCAACATGAACCCTTGGAATAACTTGAGAATAAGGATACTTGCACCAAATCGGTTTTTCCCTCTTGTGTACACACACTAGTGACATTTCATTAACTAGGGACCTCTTTATATAGTGTGGAGGATTAGGGTTACATTCATGTAAACCCTAATACCCATGACCTTTCATTTCCATAGAATCCATGGGTTAAACACTCCATGAACTATACATGAAAGCTTAGCCCAACCTAAATGAACTTGGCCCATCCTATATATAAGAGTCCATATTTAATTAGTTCCTTTTGATCACTAGATTAATTCTGAATTAATTCTTGATCAATACTAATTAAATAATTTGATTCCATATTAATATATTAGAACTTATAATATATTAATATAAATCATAAGTATCCTTTTTCTCATTTTGTCTATCCAATTGTTTCGATGCCATGCAACCCAAATGGACCATGCTAAATCGGGTCAAGTACATACCAATTATAGTTATGGACTTAGACACTAATCCAACAGTCTCCCACTTGGATAAGTCTAAAACTATTATTCCGTAGGACTCAAAAACCTGACTAGCAATCGTAGCTCTTAAAGCCGTTGTCGAACTCTGACCTAGTCAATGACTTGTCCATTAGATAAGGATCATATATTCCTCCATTCTAGATATCATATGGACTAAGACATGGATTATAATCATTCTCTCTGTCCATTTGTTGTTTCCTGATTTCCGATATATGACGACTGACTAATTGAACAAATCAAATCAGTTCAGGCTTGGCCAAGCACTTAGGGGTGTCATCACTAAATCATCGAGGGGCCCACAGATGTCGCTTTTATCCCTTCAAGGGTAACAGGAATGGATAAAATTCGACTCATATGCTTGTTCTACTACTTTTTGAATCATACACAAATGCATGTTTTATAACATCCAGTTACCAATGCCTTTTAGTACAATCAATGTATGACCAACTCATAGTCAACAACCCATATATATAGGTTTGAAGAATATAAGATATTATCGTCTCATGATCACTAGTGATAAAATCCATGAAGTGAGTCAAATGAGTGTGGGTTTAATCCAATACTCAGAACTTATGAGCACCCATGAATATTGTAGCAACTCTTGCTATGTCCAACACCTTAGACATCTACAAGCCAACTTCATGATAGTCTCGCCTTAATACCTACTTCCAACGTATTATCGACTGTGGATGGTTTGAATAACTTAGTCATCCGGGAACAAGAATAATCAAATCCAATATGGCCCCAATCACCTTTGAGAGTAAATAGAACACCTTTTATTTAAACATCATATTGATTACTCATTATTCATTGTATAATGTTTCAAATATATCAACTTAATACTTGAATTAAAACAACAGTTGTCCCATGTTTCGAGCATGTACACTATGTTTTCTAAACAATAGTTATGTCATACACTAAATATGCACACTATGTTTGTATATGATCCTTACTTTGTGAAATAGACCAATTGAACATAATTCCAATGATTCTCATTTCACAATCCCAAATCCTTACGGTAAATGTAAGAATTCCAAATTCCTGTCATTTACCGAAATCTGTTAGATTCTAAACTTATATGCGTTAATCCTCATGTAATGAGTCTATGCACAAAGTTACAAAGACTTGGCAACAGACATTACATAGTATTCCAATGGAAATCAATTCCATGGAAACGAAGTCTCAAATTCAAAGTACAATGCTTTGAACATCCTTCTTGCATTTAGTTTCCTAATCTTACACAGATTTAATGAATAACTTCCACCTATGGGAACATTTCCATATTCCCATTTTGACTATCACTTCCGAACAAGAGTTGCTTCATTTCGGAATATGTCAATATGGTCCTTTCCAAAAATTTACACCATACTTCCAACTGTCCCTAAGCAACCAATCTTTGGTAAACCTTAGATTGTCCTTGACAATTGCTTAATCAAATTAGTCATACCCAGTTCTAATACTTTTTCCCTCTTAATACCCTAGGCATTTGGAAAAATTTAGAACAGATGAATATTATGTCACATGCAATCGATCCTATATATGAAGCAAATGGGACACGATTTATGATGTCTGACATAAAGACATGATATTAGATCAGTCTTTTGCTATAATATTTCTTTTTCTATTTGCCATGTTCTCATAATTCAAATTATAAAAAGGGATGTCGTAATCACAATCGAATTTTAGAACGCAAATAATGTTCCCATCTATAGAATTTCCTTATGTTGAACCATTCCATCATAACATTCATATATATACTTGAATAAATTTGATTAAAATCTCACGATCTGAGCTTTTAGATTTGAAATGAAGTATAATTTCCTCTCCCTTAATTATAGCAAATAAACTTTTTCCCAATTGAAACTTTTGTTTTCTATAATTAACATTGCTAAATTGCAACACTTATTATAATTATCATGCTCCCACTAACATGATGATTATTAGCATAACACTTATGCTCCTACTAGCTTTGACATGTACTCAGAAATCAGTTGGACTTCTAAAAATCAATACTTTATTGACTTTCTTACTAAAGTTCAGATTTCTGATACGAGATGCTTTGATAAAACTTTATCAAAATCATACTCCTTTCCTTAGATAGCACACATATGTGTCTAAACAATTTCAGAGCTATGAAAAGGGATGCCGTAATCATAGTCTCAATTGTTTAGACCTTTGCCATTCCTCACAAGTCCATGTTAGTGTGTCGGTTAACCATATACGCTCCACTAATGACTTTGAGAATGCAAATATCACAATTGCTATCTACTTAGTGAAAGCGTTTCCTCACCATGATTTTCATGAATAGGAGAGAAACCTTATGACACTTAGATTTTATGGTGTATGTGTTCCTATCCATATGAATTTGTCAAAACCATAATCACAAGACAAGGTTAGTGACAAATCCAAGCTCATATGGACTGAACTTGTGCAGTGTTAACTTCTTGCCACCTGGTAGCACAAGGGCCTGCCATTGCTTCCAAGTTGTTACGCAACCAATAAAGAACTCTCAGAACTCATATTCAAAGCCAACTTTAACTGGAATGGGCACAAAAATAGGAATATGTCAACACGATAGGTTATAAACCTCAAATCGTGTGCTAGTGATGCACTACAGGTTTTATTCTTGATTAGATCTTGAAACTCTTTCAGGATCTTTAAGACTCCTACTGTCCTCTTGACATATAAGAATCTCTTGCCAAATATTCAAGAGATAGTGCAGATTCTTTATCAAGAAAAACACTTCACACAATTGGCCTTAATTGGTCTTTGTTTTATCCAAAACATTACAACTTACCAATTTCAAATGAACAAGAGTAGAACACATTTTACTCATACATTTGACAAGTGTTAATAAACCTTCTTTAAGATGTGTCACTCAAGTTACAATCTTGGAGTATGACTCTAAGACTTGTTTTGGAACGAAGTATGACTCATCTTCTTGATTTAACCACTTCAACAATTCATAACTCCTCTTCTTAGCCATAAGAATGCACTAAGATGTCCTTAGAGGATGAATTGTGATATGGTCTCACAATTATTAAGATGATCATAAAACATGATACTAAAGTACTCTCCCATCTTTTCAGATTTAAGAAACTTTTATCTTTATGCCAAATTTGATTCTTCTCATTCGTTCTGCCATACATCGAAACTTTTCTAATGCTTCAGAATTATACTTAAAACTTGTAAGTATAACCATATTTACTAAACTATAGTAAATCATGATGAATAGTCTTATCGATCTTTTGTGGCGGACTTGACCAGTGCACAAGAATGTGTACTCGATCCCTTAGTCCTTCACTTGACTCACATATACAGGTGAACAAAGAATTAGTCTTAATTTTCCAAAGATGAAAAATTCTCATTCATCATACAACTTGCATGATTCCAAGTTTCTTTCCAATTGAAACTTGGGTGATGAGAATCTTTCCTTATTTGGTAAATTTAGACACTACCATAAAAGAAAGAATCAAATTCATATTTCCATTATTGCTAGAAACATACAAACATCAATTTACAAAAGAAAGAATCAAATTCATATTTCCATTATTGCTAGAAACATACAAACATCAATTTTTCATAAACGCCATTGCAAGGAGATATAAAATAAAGTAAAACAAAATTTTATTTATTTATAAAATGTGGAAAAAACTTTTTCCTTACAATGCAACTTTAAATGAAAACTATGCTATTACATATTTTCTAGCAATCTATCATAACTCCTAAGTAGTAGCTCAAGAATCCGATCTTTGAACCATGCGATTGAAATCCATCTTCGCGATTAGATTCAACATACTCTTCCTTTAAGTTTCCTTCCCTTTGCTTGATCCTGCCAAACATCAATATGTAAACGAGTCACATTTTGTATTAAGAATCATCAATTAGGAACTTAACAAAGTTAGATAGTGGACTTACCTGAAGCAGAGTCAAACTTTTTTTATTCTTCCTTTTCTCAGATCTTTCAGGTAGCCAGGGCAGCTTCGCAACCAATGCCCCTTCCTTTGGCAATAGAACCATATGGACCCTTTGGGAATGGTACACTAGACTATCTCAGACTTTCCTTTCTCTTTACCATTTAGTCAACCGAGTTGACTATGGCCAATCCCTTTCCATTGGGAAGAGGAAGCTTTCTGGATTTCCAATGTCACCATTGTTAATGTCCATGGAAGTTTGGGAAGTCAATCTTCCAATCAAATTTGCTTTACCAGTGCTCCAAATCATTGCTGATTCAACAGCACCAAACAAATAGTTTAGATCATTAAGGGTCATGTCATAGTCTATTACCAGTGCTCCAAATCATTGCTGATTCAACAGCAACAACCAAATTCCTAAAGACTTTGACACCCAACTCTCACGGCCTATCGATATGTGACTTCATCTCCAAGATGTGAGCACACATAGACCTTGCTTGGCAATAGGGCTTGAGTGACATTGAACTATTTAAGAACTTGGGGAATAGGGAGAATAATTGGAGGAACTGGAGGAAGAGAAGTATGATTTCCACGATCTAACCACGGAACATCAACTTCCTTAGGAAAGCTTGTTCCACGAGATTTGGGAAGATCATAGTTATCTAAACCAGACATCTATAATGGGAGAAATTCAAGTTAGTTGATTTAAAGTCCTTAATATAACACCCGATATGAAATATTAAGGCTAGGACCCAACACAATATTTTATAACTTGGAAGAGGGATGCCGTAATCCAAGCTATAAAATATTTGAAGGTAGGCAAATGGCGATTCACCAATTTTCACCATGAAAAACGAAATAATTTATTAGGTTTTAATTGGATTTGAAACTACTAGATCTTTTAAGATTCATTGAACTTTTCAATGGCATGTTTCAATCTCGATTGTTCCCTCTCAAGTTTGTGACTAGGATGCCAAGGATCACAAACAAGGTGTGAATAACCATGCAAATATACTTGGTACTCTTAATTTTTATCACCTAATCGATGTGCCGGTTCACCACACGTGCTCCACTGATCCTATGATAAACATTAAGTTACCCTTTGCCTACCTTGTTAAATCCAAGCTAGTGTGTCGATTAACCACACGCTCTCCACTACTGACTTAAGCAAAGTGCAAAGTGTAATTTCATGGGTTAGCACCAAATTCACATTTTCCTAAAGTAACTAAGATTGGGAATTTATAAAAGGTTTAGTTACTTTATATTTATCATTATACTTATAATGAAGGGAGAATTAGAGCCCTGTCAAACCCATTCGGCTACGACCCTCCACCAGTCAAGGAAGCGGTGGGTGAGAGTGGACACCCATTAAACTGCCATTTTATAGGCAGTAACCTTATACCCCCCTTATAGACCGGCTTCGTGAATGAGGCCTACTAACGGTAAGACTGACTTTGTTCTTATACATACATACATATATATATATATATATATATATATACACACACACACATATATATATATAATTAACTTATAATACTATAAAGTATAAGGGTTGAATTTTAACTTTTAAAATTCTAAGGGTTTAACTTGTAATTAAAGTATTCATGAGGGGAAACTTTACAAATTCAAAAACTTGAGGGAAAGTTTTGAACTATTCAAAAACTTATGGATTTTCACAGCTTATGAGTTTAATTAAGCTTTTAAAAACTTTAATGAAGAGACTCTTGAACATCGATAACTTGAGGACAAGTTATGGAGTTCATAAAACAAAAGACTCTTTAATTGTGTAACTTATGGATTTTAATGAATCTTTAAAAGAAATGACTTTTGGTAATCCATAACTTGAGGACAAATTATGGACTCCATTAAGAAACATTTAGATCAAGAATTAACTGACAACCAACTTTGCAAATAATTCCTATGATCTACCAAAACACATAAGTATATAAACAATCATATCAACAATTTCAAGAATTACATAAACACACATAAAACTTTAAATTTTGATAACAACCTCGAAATTTGTTTACCATAATCATTACCACATCAAAAACAGGTTATATAAGTCCAAAACAGTTTAAGGTAATGATCTAGACCAATTCCAACCTAAAAACTCGAAGATATGCTGTCAGGGGATCCAACTCGTCGAGTGAATGAACCAACTCGATGAGTTGGATGAATTTAGGAATGTACTCATCGAGTCCCTTAATGGACTCGGCGAGTCAGCTGTCCAGACAACATACAAACTTCGCTTTTCAGCTATTTGCATCAAGTATAAATGAAAACAAGCCTAGGCTCTGATACCACCGAAGGGTTTTGATCATTCAAACACTCCTATGGTGTACATGCAAACCTATAAACCTTGGATCTATGTTTTCTCTATTATACATGAACATATTCAATATTCCAAGGTTTCATCCTAACTAGCATAATATGAACCAACTATACTACAAGAATCTAGTAGAATGACATACCTTTTGATGGAGCTTGAAGTCTTGAACCTTTAAGAGCCTAGTTCCTCAAGTGTTGCACCTCAAATGGTTCATACAACACCAAGAACCCTTGGAATAACTTGAGAATAAGGATACTTGCACCAAATCGGTTTTGCCCTCTTGTGTACACACACTAGTGCCATTGCATGAACTATGTACCTCTTTATATAGCGTGGAGGATTAGGGTTACATTCATGTAAACCCTAATACCCATGACCTTTCATTTCCATAGGATCCATGGTTAAACACTCCATGGACTATCCATGAAATCTTAGCCCAACCTAAATGAACTTGACCCATCCTATATATAAGAGTCCATATTTAATTGATTCCTTTTGATCACTAGATCAATTCTAAATTAATTCTTGATCAATACTAATTAAATAATATGATTCCATATTAATATATTAGAACTTATAATATATTAATATAAATCATAAGTATCCTTTTTAATCATTTTGTCTATCCAATTGTTCCGATGCCATGCAACCCAAATGGACCATGCCAAATCGAGTCAGGTACATACCAGTTATAGTTATGGGCTTAGATACTAATCCAACAAGACCATGTGGGGGTTCCCATGGCACCCGAAGTAAGACCCTGGAGGGTTTCCAGGGCATCCTTATATGTTTATTTGCATGCTTATATGATTGATATGGTTTATGTGATTATATGGAGTATGTGGGATATGCTCTGGGGAACTCACTAAGCGTTAGCTTACAGTTTGTTGGTTGTTTCAGATACTTTAGGATCTAAGGGCAAGAGCCCGGTGTAATGGCACGACATGCACTCTCTGGCATTTTATTTGGGGACACTATGATATTATGACAAAATTGTTTGATGTTATGGATTTTGAAAACAAATGTGATTGAAATTTTATAATTTAAGGAAATGATTTTGTTATTAAAAAATGAAAATTTTTATTGGAAATTTGGGATGTTACACAGAAGGTCAAGTACTCCCTAAACCTTCTTCAGTTAGGGGGCGAAGGATTGGTGGATATTGGTTACCGGGTCAGACACTCCTGAGTGGAGGGTTTTTGTTACTTGGGAGCAATTCTTCGAGATGTTCCGTTTGAGATATGTTCCCTTGGTGGAGAAGGAGATATTGGCTCAAGAGTACCTAGATCTGAGACAGACAACTAAGACGGTGACGGAGATCACTAAGATGTTTATGGAGAGGGCCTTGTGTTGTCTTGAGTTTGCTGCTTCAGATCAGGCTCAGATGACGTGGTAGTTGAGAATGTCACCCGATGTTATGGTACCCTCTGCGATATTTAGGATTCCACGACGAGTCAAGAGATCAAGATGGAGCTTCAGACGAGGGAGCAGCAGCAGGCTCCCATTTAGTCGCAGTCGGTGGCGAAGTGGTTCAAGCCTGTTGATTCGTGTTTTAAGGGACATAGGGGCCACACTTGTGGCAAGTGCAGCAAGGTTCATGAGGGTGCTTGTTGATCTTCTTTTGTATACCACAAATGTGGCAGGGAGAGCCACCTTGCTAAGGACTATCGTCAGCAGGCCCCTCTGGTGATCACAAGGATTTGTTATCACTAAGAGTTGGTGGCCCATGTGAAGGCCAATTGTCCCTTGGTTGCTGCAAGACCGGCACAGGCTCCAGCACCGACTACTTTGAGGATTACAGATGGACACCAAGGTAGGGCGTAGCCCTCGAGGGCTCGAGGTCATGCTTTCCATCTCACTGTAGAGGAGGTCAGTGTAGCGTCGGACGTCGTTATTAGTATGTTTTTATTTATTATTTTGTCGATATATTTAATTGTATGCTTATGGTTTTAATTTTGTTAGGTACCTTCCTAGTGAAATCCTTGCCTTGTCTTCTACAATTTGACTCGGGTGTGAGTCGGTCTTTTGTATCTTAGTCTTTTAGTAAGGATTTTGATATGACACTTGGAGAGCTAGAGTGTTTGTAGTGGGTTTCTATCGCAAACGAACACAAGGTTTCTGCATTGAGTGTTTATCATGGTTGTGTCTTGGAGATTTTTGGGGTGCCTTCTCTGATTGATCTAATATCTATTCCTATAGGGGATGTGTGTGTGTGTGTGTGTGATTGTAGGGATTGATAGGTTGAGTAGGTTTGGTGTGATGATTGACTATGAGACGAAGCAGGTGTTAGTTCGAACCCTAAGTGGGGGAGAACTGAATATTCATGGAGAGGGTACCAGGATTATATTAGCCTTTTGTTCTACTACCAGGGCTCGATACTATCTGCAAAATGGGTATATGGGTTAGCTTGAATATGTGGTTAACATCTATTTTAGGAAGGAGGTTTCAAATTCGGACGTGTGTGTTGTTAGAGAGTTTTCTGATGTGTTCCCGGAGGAGTTACCTGATGTGCCTCCTAAGAGGCAGGTTGAGTTCGGGATCGATTTGGTCCCCGATGCGACCTCTGTTTCCAAGGCGACGTATTGATTGGCACCACCAAGATGCAGGAGTTGTCCTCTCAGCCTCAGGAGCTGTTGGGTAAGCAGTTTATTCGACTAAGCAGCTTGTTTTGTGGAGCACCGACCTTTTTTTGTCAAGAAGAAGGTTGGTTCACACCGGATGTGTATTGATTATCGGGAGTTGAACAAGTTAATGGTGAAAAACCATTACCCACTTTCGTGGACTGATGACCTCCTCGATCAATTGCAGGGTTTATCTTGGTTCTCCAAGATCGATTTGAGGTTAGGGTTTCATCAAATGATTGTTAGAGAGTAGGACGTGGAGAAGACCACGTTTCAGACTCGTTATGGTCATGAGTTCGTGGTAATGACATTTGGGCTCACTAATGCGCTTGCGACATTTATAGACTTGAGGAATCGCGTATGTAGGTCGATGATCGATCGATCAGTTATCATTTTTATTGATGATATCATGGTGTATTCCAAGACTAGGGAGAGGCATGAGGAGCACCTTCGATAGCCTCTGGGAGTTTTGAGGCGAGAACAGTTGTATGCCAAGTTCTCGAAGTCTGAGTTTTGGTTATACGAGGTCCAATTCTTAGGACACCTCATTAACTAGAATGGGATTTTGGTCGACCTGGCCAAGATTGAGGTCTTGATGCAGTGGGAGGTTCCGAAGTCTCCCTCGGAGATCAGGATTTTCTTGGGATTAGCATGGTATTATCAGAGATTTATTTTGGATTTCTCCAAATTGTTGTACCCCTTACTCGTTTGAGGAGGAAGAAGGTGGATTTCCATTGGGGCCTTGAGCAGCAGGCTGCATTCGAGACTTTGAGGCGGAAGTTATGTGAGGCCCCAGTGTTAATCCTTCTTGAGGGTGTTGAGGATTTTGTGGTATTTTGTGATGCATCCATCATCAGCCTGGGGGCAATACTTATGCAGCGGGGGAGGGTTATTGCTTATGCTTCTCAGCAGCTGAATCCGCATGAGGTTCATTATCCGACTCATGATTTGGATTTGGGAGCAGTGGTGTTTGCTCTCAAGATTTGGCGGCATTATTTGTATGTGGTCCGATGTACTATCTACACGGATCACAAGAGTTTGAGATATCTAATGGATCGGCTGAATTTGAACATGAGACAGAGTAGGTATTTTGATGTTGTCAAGGATTATGACTCTGAGATTCTATACCACCCGGGAAAAGCGAATGTTGGTCGCTGATGCTTTGAGCCGCAAGTCGTTTAGTTCCTCGGTTAGGAGTTTATGTATGATGATTTTTGATTGATTAGCCATTGTGGATTTGATTAGAGAGGCTCGGGCTGAGGGAGTCAAGAAAGAGAACCGGAAGCAAGAGCGATTCAAGGGCGAGATTGACAGGTTTTCCACCAACAGTCGTGGACTGTTGATCTGGTGTGGTCGGGTTTGGGTACCATATTTTGGTAGGATCAGGCAGACTGTGCTGGAGGAGGCACACAAATCCAGATTGTCAATACACCCTGGAGCCACCAAGATGTATCGTGATTTGAGACTTAGCAACTAGTGGGTATGCATGAAGAGAGAGAGAGATAGCTTGGTATGTCGAGAGGTTCTTGACTTGTTGGATGGTCAAGGTCGAGCACCAGAGGTCGCATGGTAAGTTGCAGCCACTAGAGGTTCCCATGTGGAAATAGGAACATATTCTATGGATTTAATCACCAAGTTACCTCGGACGGCTAAGGGGTTCGATGCGATTTAGGTAATACTGGATTGTTTGACCAAGAGTGTCCACTTTTTAGCTATTCCAGAGAGTTCCTCGGCCGAGAAATTGACCGATGTGTATATGCACGAGATCATCGCCCTTCATGGAATTTCGGTTTCTATTGTTTCAGATCGGGATGTTCGGTTCACTTCGCAGTTTTGGCAGAGGTTACACGACGAACTAGGTATGAGGTTGGTGTTGGATTAGTGTCTAAGCCCGTAACTATATCTGGTAAGTACTTGACCCGGTTGTGCATGGTCCTTTTGGGTTGCCTTCACCACAGCAACTTGACAGGGTAATTTATGGAGAGAAAGAAGATATTATGGTTTATTAATATATTATAAGAATAATATATTAAAAGAGAAATCATATTATTTAATTAATATTAGTCATAAATTAATTAGGAATTAATTTGGTGATGAAAAGAGATTAATTGAATAAAGGGGACTTAAACTGTCAAATGTTTGATAATTGTATTTTGGGTTGGGAAACCTAATGGATTAAGGGGTGAACGAAATTATGATGGGAGCCCGTCATATTTTCGTCCATTGCCTTATTCCAAAAGGTTCCATGGGCTGCTTAATGTTTAAGCTATCCATTAGGGTTTTGACTGAAACCCTAGCTGCTCACAGTATAAATAGGACCCCTAGGTTATAGAAATCGGCCACCACTTCTCTAAAAACCTTAGAGCCGATTTTGTGTGCCTCCTCCCTCTCTCATATACTACCCTCTTGCTAGTTGGTGTTTGTAAGCCATTAGAGGAGTTACACTTGTGACTCTAAGCACAAAGACAAGAAGATTCAAGTAAGCAACAAGAGGTATTCTTCTAGATCTGTTTTGGTTATTATAATTTTGAATTATTATCACTAGATCTAGGGTAGAAAGTCTTGGAGGAATGCATGTATAATAGAGAAACCTCAATCCGAGCATTAGGGTTTGCATGTGCGCATAGGAATGTTCTTATGGCTCAAACCCATCAGTTGTATCTTAGAACTACTTATCATCTGTAAATTGACGACCAGAGCGAGAGGACCATTCAGACACTTAACGATATGTTGAGAGCTTGTGTCATAGGTTTCAGTGGGAGTTGGGACTCCTAGCTTCCTCTAGCTAAGTTTTCTTACAACAACCGTTGTCACTCCAGTATTGGTGCGCCGCTGTTTGAGCTTATTTATGGAACGAAGTGTCATACCCCAGGATGTTGGGGAGAGGTCGGTCATTGGGTTATGGGAAGGACTGAGGTATTCCTCTAGATGACAAAGCTTATCCAAAAAATTAAACAGAGGTTGTAGATAGCTTAGAGACGGCAGAAGAATTATGCCGACAAAACGTGGATCTGGGTTGGAGTTCCAGGTCGATGACATGGTTTTGCTAAAGGTATCACCCTGGAAGGGTTTAATACACTTCAGGAAGATGGGAAAGTTGGGGCCCTGGTATATTGGGCCATTTCGAATGAATTCTAGGGTTGGCAAGGTAGCTTACAGGCAGGATTTGCTTGAGGAGCTCGGTCAGATTCACAACACCTTCCATGTTTTTCAGCTTCGAAAGTGTGTGGCTGATGATCCAATTGTTGTTCTTATGGATGATATTCAGGTTGATGATCACCTGAATTATGTTGAGAGACTAATGACGATATTGGATCAGAGGATGAAGGCCTTATGCAACAAGGTGGGGTCTTTGGCCAAGGTTCAGTGGCAACATCAGAGAGGTTCCGAATTGACTTAGGAACCTGATACAGAGATGCGAGAGAGCTACCATGAGTTATTCGCGTCAATGGACTTGAATCATGATGTATAGTTCAAGTGGGGGAGAATTGTAATATCTTGATTTCCAGGTATTCCATTTATGCCCTTGGTATGAAAATTATTTGCAAATTGGTCCTTAATGGCATTTTTGTAAACTTTGGAGAGTATATGAGTACGTTGGGCGTACGCGCGTATGTTAGACATACATGGCAGAGTCCCAAACCCTAATATTAAGCCTATTTAAACCTTATTATATCCACAAAATCCTTTCATTCACCAGCCTCCATTCTCACACTCGACCCTAGCTAACCCTAATCTCTTTAGTAACCTTGAGTGCATTTTGGTATTCTTAAAGGAGGAAAAAGGAAGAGGAAACCATCTTAGAAGAGTAGAGAACTTTGGATCCAGAATCACATCATTATTTGACACCATTTGAAGGTAAAAAGCTCTGAACTTGATGAAGTTATGATTAGATCTTGTTTAGCCATGGATTTGTGTTCATCTTGGTCCATAAACTTGGTATTATGAGTATAGGTTACTCTATATCATATAAGTTGTCCTTTCGAACGTTTTGGGGTGTTTAAAAGCATAAACATGTAATTTTGGACCCTAGTTTCCTTCCATTGATGAGCTTGGATGTCTTAATGAGTTAAGCAGTTAAGGTTTTTGGTATTGAGCACTAAATAGCCATGTAAGACCATAAAGTTGGAAACTTTATGGTTAAGGACATCATTTGGGGGCTAGATCTGCATTTGGACGAAAGGACTTAATGTATTAATGTAGCACCTGGTTCTTGGTATGTATTCTGTCATTAAATCTTCATTTATTTTTGCATTTTTGCCTTGGACTCGGCGAGTCGAAGGACTGACTCGCCGAGTAGAAGCGGGATCAGGCGCGGGGTTTCAGCTGCGGACTCGGCGAGTAGCCGCTGTTTGGACAGAAACCCTAATCCAGGGGTTTGCACCCTATTTAAACGACCTTATGCAACCTCCTTTCCCCCTTTATGCTCCCAAACACTCCTCATAGCAACCCTAGCCGTTTTTGAGAAGATCTAAGGCTTTTTGAGTGATTCTTGTGAGTTTTGACCTCAAGGAAGAAGGAAGAGCATAGAAGGATCAAGACGGGACTGAAGGATTCGAGTTTGGCTCATCATTTGTAGTCTTTGGAAGGTATGAAGTCTGAACCTTGCTCATTTATTTGTTAGATCCCTCTTTGAGGTGGTTTAGGGCTTTTATAAGCCATTTTTGGTGGCCAACCATGTTTGCAAACATGGTTGGGGGTTTGGGCTTCTGTATCATGTCATTTTATGAGTCACAAGTCAGATCTAGGTTGCTTTTTGCACCAAGGAAGGCCCCATGCAACAAAAGAACCATTATAGAGCCTTTTAAGCTCTAATGTCCCATGCATGCACGTAAAATTTGTAACTCTACGTGCTAGATCGAGTTTAGGGGTCTGGATCTATCATTTGGTTAAGTGTTGTACATCAGAAATCGAAGTTCTTACTAAGGGATGTGCTAGACTCGGCGAGTGCATTACTGGACTCGGCGAGTCCAAGGGTTTTGGTCCCATATCAGTGAGGGTCATAAGGACCAGTTGAGTGTGGAAGGGTTTTAGGAGTCCCGAGAAGTGACCCAACGTTCTGGACTAAGCAAAGAGTTTTGGGAATTCATGGTACTCGGCGAGTGCATGAACGGACTCGGGGAGTCCAAGACAATCTTCATGGTACTCGACGAGTTATTCATCAACTCGGCGAGTCGAGGACAGAACGTGTTCATAGGATGAAGAGTAACTCGACGAGTTGTTCATACAAATCAACGAGTCAAGACATGACATGAGTATCAGTTGATGTTGAACTCGACGCGTTGTTCATACAACTCGACGAGTCGGATGTGGATTCAGTCGGTTTTCATTTAGAAGGAAAACTCGTCGAGTCATAGCCTAACTCGACGAGTAGAGACTAGTATGAGGTCTAATGGAAGGATAGGGACTCGGCGAGTTAGCGAGTCAACTCGGCGAGTCAGGTCAACTGGAAGTTGACTTTGACTTTGACTTGGTCAAGGGGTAAAATGGTCATTTTACCCCAAGGGTAGATGTCAGTTCTGACTAAGTGTTTTGTGGGAATTTTAGCCGGAGGATTTCCGGAGCAGCAGCGGCAACAGTCAGAGGATTCCCTCACATTTCAGCAGCTACGAGGTGAGTTACCTTCTAGTAGGGGTGGGTCTAAGGCCACAATGCCGGCCCACCATTGAGGAGTATTTAAAAGATAATTTTCCTTGTGATAATTTATCTTGGTCTGGTATGCGTTGGTTATGAGTTATATCTGTATGATATGTTACATGATAGGGATAGTTTCCCTGATAGTGGTCCTTAGGAACAAGGGGTAGGCTAGTACACGGATATGTCTGGCTGTGTGCTTATATCTTGCTGTTGTATGCTAGTGGTAGGGGGTGGAATAGTCCCCAGTTATCGGTTGAAAGATACCGATGACGATTACCGGTTGAAAGATACCAATGACGATTACCGGTTGAAAGATACCGATGGCGATTACCGGTTGAAAGATACCGATGGTATTGTATGGTATGTGGTATGATGGGGGAACTCACTAAGCTTTGTGCTTACAGTTTCAGTTTTTGGTTTCAGGTACCTCTTCATCTAAGGGGAAGGAGCCAGCAGCGTAGCATGGCATCACACACACACATATGATTTTTCGCACGTTGTTTTCTGGGATTGTACTCTTTTATGACATTTGTTCATGGTTGTGGGTTTCAAATATGATGCTTGGTTTTGAGATGATGTGTTTATACAATATTTTCTAATGAATGTTTTATGAATTAATTAATCAAAAATGAAATTTTTGGGCTTGAATTTTAGAACGTTAGAAGTTGGTATTAGAGCCCTGGTTTGAGGGATTCGGACCCGCCCTCGGGTGTGTATGGACTCAAACTAAGGGACTAAAAGATTTTTACAATAAATTGGTTTTCTAAAAATCTAAACAGAAGGATTTTACGAAAGACAAGGTGTGTGATGCATGCGACCGGCCGGGCTCAAGTAAGTTTCCCCAAGATACCCATACATGTTATGTTATGCTATATGGCTTTGATTTAGAATTGCATGCTAGAATAAGACTAAGGATCTAGGAAGATGCCTTGTGTGCCTGATATATGATTCTAATAATTGCATGCTAGTTAGGGCTAAGGATCTAGGAGGATGCCTTATATGCCTATTGTATGAGCTGTATGCTAGGACTGTTTAGTCAGCAGTAGGATGGCCTGTATAGGTTATGCCTGATTTGGTTACTCGATGCACAAATGCTGCTTGCTTTGTGCTATTGGGGTTTTGGCTATTTCCAACTAACTAAGGAGCGGATATGTAACAGTACCTGCAAGTTAGTTAAGTGGAAATGGTAGGGGCTCCTGGTGCAACTGATGGCGGAGGGTACGTCGGAGAGTGCCCTAGGGAAGCCTAGGATGAGGTTAGTGGAAATGGTATCAGTAAAGGGACTCGGTGAAGTCGAAGCAATCCTTGAGGAAAGCACGGGTAGATGTGGAAGGTAGTATGGGCCCGTACTACTGAAAGCAGAGGACCCATACTCGAACCAAGGAGGGCTTAGATGAAACTGGGAACATCGGAGAGTGTGTTAGATCTCTTGAGTATATGTATGATCATGAATTTTATGCTTGTGTTTCCAGTATGGTGACCACACGACTTGGAGCAGGAGGTTCCGGATCAGGATCAGGATCAGGCTCGGGTTCGAGATCCGAGCAGGTTGATGACGGGCTACGCGAGTTCATCGCGTCTGAGATCACGAGAGGCATCCTTGAGTCGACCCCTATCGTCTTTGGTTCAATCAAGGAGGGGATTGTTGAGCTAATAGAGGATCGTCTCCGATTATTCAGGAGTGATATGGCGTCTAGCCAGGTGAGTACGCGCACACTGTCATTTAAGGACTTTCGTGGAAGAGGTGCGCAGGATTTCCATGGGGTGAAAGACCCCATTGCCGCTAGGAGATGGATCGTAGACATTGAGTCTGCGCAGCTGACGAGCTTCTGCCCAGAGGGTTCGAAGGTGAGATATGCAGCAGGATGCTTGCGAGACAGGGCTAGAGATTGGTGGGAGTCTGTTGGTGACTCATTGGGAGCCTGGGCTGTTGAGGCTATGACTTGGTCGGACTTTGTGACCAGATTCAGGGTGGAGTTTGCGCCAGCTGTGGAGCTTCAGCGGCTGGCCAGGGAGTTTTTGGATATGAGGCAAACTACAGAGACTGTGGCGGAGATCACCGCCAAGTTCTGGGAGAGGGCATTGCTGGTGCCCCAGTATGCGGGTGATGAGGATATGAGGACGACCCGCTACCATGACATGCTACGAGCTGACATTCGGGAGCATGTTAGTTTTTCAGCTTGCCCTACCTTGGATTCCATGATTGCTAGGGCTAGGGAGAGGGAGATTGATCTGGAGCACGTCCAGAAGAGGAAGGCAGTGGAGGGGCTGACGACCGGGGCTTTGGGGAAGAAGCCCAAGGGATCTGATGCTAGACCGTAAGGCCAGGCAGGACGGGACCGCTGTGGGAAATGCGGTCGGTCACACGACAGAGCTTGTCGCTCTGGGCCAGGTTCGGGCTGCTATAAGTGTGGCAAGGTAGGGCATTTTGGCAGGGATTGTACCGCCCCCGCCCCTGCGGTACAGATGACAGACCTGATTTGCTTCCTTTGCAACCATAGGGGCCACAAAAGGGCCAATTGCTCGAGATTGACAGCAGCGTCAACAGCAGCACCGGTCTCAGCGACGGCACAGGTTACAAATGGCTGGAAGGTCAAGACAGAGGCTCCAGTGGTGCGGAGCCGAGCATTTCAGCTGACAGCCGAGGAGGCACGCGCTGCACCTGATGTGGTGACGGGTATGATTTTTTTCCCTCTGATCTTTTTTTTGTTGTGATTGTGTTATTGATATGTGCTCTGTTTAGGATCGTTCCATATGAACAGCATCCCAGTTCTGGTGTTGTTTGACTCGGGCGCTACCCGATCATTTGTGTCTCTTGCGCTTAGCAAGAGATTTTCCGAGTCTTCCAGCATGTTGAATTGCCCTCTAGAGGTAGAGATTGCTGACGACCGTTCGGTGCGGCATCGATGGTATTTCGAGATTGTGTGCTGAGGTTATTTGAGGAGCGCTACTTGGTAGACTTGGTTCCCATTCCATTGCGTGGGAACAAGGTGATTATAGGCATGGATTGGCTCAGCCCAAATGGGGCAGTGATCGACTGCGCGCAGCAGTTGGTGCGGGTCAGGACCCCAAGTGGGAGAGAGCTGGTGATTCAGGGCAAGATGCCACAGCTAGGACCAGCTTTATGTTCAGCAGTGAGAGCTAGGCGTTACCTTCAGCAGGGTTGTGCAGGTTATGTCGCGTATGTTATGGATACCCGGGAAACGGGAAGGGCGACGGTGGACGATGTACCTATGGTACGGGAGTTTGCGGACGTATTCCCCGAGGAGTTGCCTGGGATACCTCTGGAACGACAGGTGGAATACAGGATCGACCTAGTTCCTGGTGCGGCTCCGATAGCCAAGGCACCGTATCGGTTGGCTCCTCTTGAGATGCAGGAGTTGTCTACACAGCTGCAGGAGCTGTTAGACAAGGGTTTCATTAGACCGAGCAGTTCACCCTGGGGAGCCCCGATTCTGTTTGTGAGGAAGAAGGACGGGTCACATCGGATGTGTATAGATTATCGGGAGCTGAACAAGGTAACGGTGAAGAACCGCTACCCACTCCCGAGGATTGATGACCTCCTTGACCAGCTATAGGGAGCATCTTGGTTCTCCAAGATTGATTTGCGTTCATGGTATCATCAAATGAGGGCCAGAGAGGAGGATGTGCAGAAGACTACGTTTCGGACACGTTAGGGCCATTATGAGTTTGTGGTGATGCCTTTCGGGCTCACCAATGCTCCTGCCGCGTTTATGGATCTCATGAACCGCGTGTGTAGACCGATGTTAGATCGATCTGTGATAGTATTTATTGATGACATCTTAGTTTACTCCAAGAGGCGGGACCAGCATGAGGAGCATCTGCGGGAGGTTCTGGATACTTTGAGGAGGGAGAACTTGTATGCTAAGTTCTCCAAGTGTGAGTTCTGGTTACGTGAGGTGCAGTTTCTTGGGCACCTTGTCAACCAGAACGGGATTTCGGTAGATCCGGCCAAGGTAGAGGTAGTGATGAATTGGGAGGTTCTGAGGTCTCCATCTGAGATTCAGAGCTTTCTAGGTTTGGCGGGCTACTATCAGAGATTTATTCAGGACTTCTCCAAGATAGCAGTTCCGCTCACCCGACTGACTAAGAAGTCGGTGGTGTATCGTTGGGGGCCTGAGCAGCAGGCCGCGTTTGAGATGCTGAGACAGAGATTGTGTGAGGCGCCAATCTTAGCCCTGCCAGAGGGCATGGAGGATTTTGTTGTGTACTGCGATGCATCCATTGCAGGTTTGGGAGCGGTATTGATGCAAAGAGGGCATGTCATCGCCTACGCGTCGAGGCAGCTGAAGCCTCACAAGGCGAACTACCCGACGCATGATTTGGATTTGGGGGCTGTTGTGTTCGCCCTCAAGATTTGGCGTCATTACCTCTATGGGGTTCGTTGTACGATTTTCACGGACCACAAGAGTTTGAGGTATCTCATGGACCAGCCAAATCTGAATATGAGACAACGTCGGTGGCTTGATGTGGTAAAAGATTATGATTGCGAGATCCTTTACCATCCGGGGAAGGCCAATGTTGTGGCTGATGCGCTTAGCCGCAAGGCAGCGCCGATCAGGGATATCTATCTGAGGATGACAGTGATGACTCCGCTTCTGGAGTGGATCCGGGAGGCTCAGCAGGAGGCTATGAAGGAGGAACATCGGAAGAGTGAGCGGATCGTGGGGCAGGTTTCCTCTTTCGACTATGATAGCCGAGGGTTATTGATGCTTCACCGTAGGGTGTGAGTTCCTTATCATGGAGGAGTATGCCAGGTCCTGATGGAGGAGGCGCACAAATCCCGATTCTCCATTCATCCCGGGGCGATGAAGATGTATAGGGATCTTCGTCTGGACTATTGGTGGCCCTGCATGAAGTGGGATATGGCATGGTATGTGGAGTGGTGCTTGACCAGCAAGAAGGTCAAGGCCGAGCATCAGAGACCACACGGCAAGATGCAGTCGTTGGATATTCCGCTGTGGAAATGGGAAGACATCACGATGGATTTTATCACCAAGCTTCCCAGGACCGCGCGGGGAATGGATTCGATTTGGGTCATTGTCGATCGATTGACCAAGAGCGCCCACTTTATCCCGATTCAGGGGAGCATCTCGGCCGAGAAATTGGCCGATATCTATATCAGGGAGGTGGTGGTGCGGCACGGAGTGCCAGTTTCGGTGATTTCATGACGAGCTGGGTACTCGTCTGCATTTTAGCACCGTTTTTCACCCGCAGACGGATGGCCAGAGCGAGCGGACCATCCAGACTCTGGAGGATATGATGCGGGCATGTGTTTTAGATTTCAGAGGTAGCTGGGATACCTACCTCCCGTTGGCGGACTTCTCGTATAATAACAACTATCATGCGAGTATCGACCGTCCTCCCTTCGAGATGTTGTATGGGAGGATGTGCAGAACCCCGATATGTTGGGGCGAGGTTGGCCAGAGATTCATCGGGAGCACCGAAGTAGTGGTCAAGACGACAAAGAAGATTTAGCAGGTCCGGAGCAGGCTTCAGACTGCTCAGAGTCGGCAGAAAAGTTACGCCGATAAGCGTCGATCAGACCTGGAATTCCAGGTCGGGGATATGGTTCTCCTGAAGGTGTCGCCATGTAAGGGCGTCATCCGATTCAAGAAGGGGGGCAAGTTGGGCCCAAGGTATATCGAACCGTTCAGGGTTGTAGCCCAGGTGGGCAAAGTGGCGTACCGGCTGGATCTGCTAGCCGAACTCAGTCAGATCCACAGCACTATCCACGTCTCTCAGCTGCAGAAGTGCTTAGTGGATGATACGGCGGTGGTACCCTTGGAGGACATTCAGGTTGATGGCAGCCTGAATTACATCGAGCGGCCTGTAGCGATCCTTGACCGGAAGTCGAAGGATCTGAGGAACAAAAGAGTAGAACTCATGAAGGTGCAATGGCAGCACTGGAAGGGGTCGGAGTGGACTTGGGAGTCGGTGAGTGAGATGGTGGAGCACTACCCCGAGCTGCTTCAGGATTGAGCGGCAGACTTCAAGAACGAAGTCTAAAATAAGTGGGGGAGATTTGTAGCACCTGGTTCTTGGTATGTATTATGTCATTAAATCTTCATTTATTTTTGCATTTTAGCCTTGGACTCGACGAGTCGAAGGACTGACTCGCTGAGTAGAAGTGGGGTTTGAGTTGCGGACTCGGCGAGTCGGGTCCCGGACTCGGCGAGTAGCCGTTGTTTGGACAAAAACCCTAATCCAGGGGTTTGCACCCTATTTAAACAACCTTATGCAGCCTCCTTTCCCCCTTTATGCTCCCAAACACTCCTCATAGCAACCCTAGCCGTTTTTTAGAAGATCTAAGGCTTTTTGAGTGATTATTGTGATTTTTGACCTCAAGGAAGAAGGAAGAGCATAGAAGGATCAAGAGGGGACTGAAGGATTCGAGTTTGGTTCATCATTTGTAGTCTTTGGAAGGTATAAAGTCTGAACCTTGCTCATTCATTTGTTAGATCCCTCTTTGAGGTGGTTTAGGGCTTTTATAAGCCATTTTTGGTGGCCAACCATGTTTGCAAACATGGTTGGGGGTTTCGGCTTCTGTATCATGTCATTTTATGAGTCACAAGTCAGATCTAGGTTGCTTTTTGCACCAAGGAAGGCCACATGCAACAAAAGAACCATTTTATAGCCTTTTAAGCTCTAATGTCCCATGCATGCATGTAAAGTTTGTAACTTTACGTGCTAGATCGAGTTTAGGGGCTTGGATCTATAATTTGGTTAAGTGTTGTACATCAGAAATCGAAGTTCTTAGTAAGGGATTTGCTAGACTTGGCGAATCCATTCCTGGACTCGGCGAGTCCAAGGGTTTTGGTCTCAAATTAGTGAGGGTCATAAGGACCAGTTGAGTGTGTAAGGGTTTTAGGAGTCCCGGGGAGTGACCCAACGTTCTGGACTAAGCAAAGCGTTTTGGGAATTCATGGTACTCGGCGAGTGCATGACCGGACTCGGCGAGTCCAAGACAATCTTCATGGTACTCGGAGAGTTGTTCATCAACTCGACGAGTCGAGGACAGAACGTGTTCATAGGATGAAGAGTAACTCGACGAGTTGTTCATACAACTCAGCGAGTCAAGACAGGACATGAGTATCAGTTGATGTTGAACTCGACGAGTTGTTCATACAACTCGGTGAGTCGGAGGTGGATTCAGTCGGTGTTTATTTAGAAGGAAAACTCGTCGAGTCATCGCCTAACTCGACGAGTAGAGACGGGTATGAGGTCTAATGGAAGGATAGGGACTCGGCAAGTTAGCGAGTCAACTCGGCGAGTTAGGTCAACTGGAAGTTGACTTTGACTTTGACTTGGTCAAGGGGTAAAATGGTCATTTTACCCTAAGGGTAGATGTCAGTTCTGACTAAGTGTTTTGTGGGAATTTTAGCCGGAGGATTTCCGGAGCAGCAGCGGCAGCAGTCAGAGGATTCCCTCACAGTTCAGCAGCTACGATGTGAGTTACCTTCTAGTAGGGGTGGGTCTAAGGCTACAATGTCGACCCACCATTGAGGAGTATTTAAAAGATGATTGTCCTTGTGATAATTTATCTTGGTCTGGTATGCGTTGGTTATGAGTTATATCTGTATGATATGTTACATGATAGGGGATAGTTTCCCTGATAGTGGTCCTTAGGAACAAGGGGTAGGTCAGTACCCGGATATGTCTGGCTGTGTGCTTATATCTTGCTGTTGTATGCTAGTGTTAGGGGGTGGAATAGTCCCCAGTTACCGGTTGAAAGATACCGATGACGATTACCGGTTGAAAGATACCGATGATGATTATCGGTTGAAAGATACCGATGGTATTGTATGGTATGTGGTATGATGGGGGAACTCACTAAGCTTTGTGCTTACAGTTTTAGTTTTTGGTTTCCGGTACCTCTTCATCTAAGGGGAAGGAGCCGGCGGCGTAGCATGGCATCACATACACATATGATTTTCCGCACGGTGTTTTCTGGGATTGTACTCTGATATGATATTTGTTCATGGTTGTGGGTTTCAAATATGATACTTGGTTTTGAGATGACGTGTTTATACAATATTTTCTAATGAATGTTTTATGAATTAATTAATCAAAAATAAAAATTTTGGGCTTGAATTTTTGGATGTTACAATTAAGCACTTAAAAATATAAATGAATTTTGGCCAAGTACAATGGGCGTACTTATGAGTACGTTGGGCGTACTCCCTTGGGAGCCTGATCTAGACCTTGAGTATGCTAAGCATACATGTTGAGTACGATGGGCGTACTCAGCTGAGTCAAATTGGTTGAGTTTTTGATTGTTTACATTAACCAAGTTTGACCTTGGTTTATTTTGGGTATTTTGATTTATAGTAAGTTTCATCATTTTTCAATAAATAGGTGACCCGTAGAGCTGATATTTGGAGCTATGACCTATTCAACTATCTTTTTAGACTGAGAGGTGAGTTTTCCTCACTGTACTTCTGGGGCGAATGCACCAATGCCGACCCATTAGGTTATTTGTATCCTGGTATGTAGGATGTTGTTATATTGTATTGATATGTTAGATTTAAATCATGGTATATAGGATGTTGTTATGTTGTAGTGATCTGTTATATTCAAATCATGTTATATTGGATGTTGCTATGTGGTAGTGATTTGTTGACATGCATGTTTGGCTGCTGACAGATTATATGTTTATCTGTTGCTCATGTCGACATAGTATGTTTTGGGTTAAGGCTTTACTGCTATGTGTGTGAGCCAACAGACCAGGGGTAATCCACCCTGATGGTTGTAAAGCCGAGGGTCTTCCAGTCTGATGA
Organism: Lactuca serriola; assembly: GCF_051521515.1. NCBI lineage: Eukaryota > Viridiplantae > Streptophyta > Magnoliopsida > Asterales > Asteraceae > Lactuca > Lactuca serriola. Next base: position 89,127,371 of record NC_136416.1, on the reverse strand, counting down.
CTGAATGGACCCGTTACATGTTGGCATTCCAGTCCGATGACTGATTAGACTGATGGTAATCCAGCCCGATAGCTGTGGACCCAAGGGTATTCCAGTCCGAAGATTGAGTACACACAACATGCATGATTGTATATGTTTTATGTTGTGTGGTGGTACTTTGGGCGAACTCACTAAGCTTTGGCTTACAGTTTCAGTTTTATGTTTCAGGTACTTCAGACGACCGTAGGAAAGCGAAGGCGTGATCATGCACATCATCTTGGTTTTGATGATACTGGCTTGGGACATTATGATATATGATTTCTGTTTTTGAGAACAATGTTTTGTAAACGTTTGGTTGATTTGGGTTTTGTTTGAAAACAATGATTTCTCTTGATTTAAAAATGAAAAATTTTATCGTGATTTTTGGTAGGTTACATTTTAACTATTTGCATAATAATCTTTATATTATCTATTAAGTTTAACTAAATTTCGATTTAAGTTAACTCTTTTACATTATATTTAAACTAACAATTTAAATATTGTATACAAACTATTCAAAGTTTTGTGAAAAAAAATTATCCACATACAAAAACATACTCAAACTAATAAGTTAATTATAATGCGTTAAAGTTAAAGACATAATTTTATAAGTAGAAGTAAAATATGTTATTTAATATGAAAATTTACTTAATTTTAGATTACAATTAAGTTTTCCATTTAATTAATATTATTAACCATTTTATAGTCATTATTAGAAAGAAAATAAAAATTCATTAGAGTTTCAAATAAATGTGATAAAAGGAAAAATATCCCTTTAATTTATAATACTACACGATATTTCGCGCATTGCGCATTATAATTAAAATATTTATAAATATATGTTATTAAAATAAAGATATTATTGTTAGTTACTTTAAATTAATAATTCTTACACTAATTTATACTAATTTATTATAAAGCATTCTAAGTATTTTAAATAAATGATAGCATTATCAAATATGGATATATGAAATTACTTTTGTAATGGATTTATGAGTATCAAATAATAGATCCCATATTATTTTATTTAAAGTCGTATAATCTCAATAGCCGATACCCGTAAAAATAAAAATAAACTCAATTGAAGTATACATATTTTATTTGATATATATATATATATATATATATATATATATATATATATATATATATATATATATATATATATATATATATATATATAGGTTGTTTGAGAATTTGAAATTACGATGTAGGTTTTATATTTAATATTTTTTACACCTTTATTATTTTTAGTGAATTTTAAAAATTAAAACTATCTTTTGATAGATTTTTTATATTAATATTCTCCTTAAACTTTTAATATTTTTAATTTATTTTAAAGAAAAAATTATTATTATAAAAAGTAAATTTTCTTCAACTTTTTTTTGTTAATTTGACATTTTATATTTAAATTTATTAACTATTTATAAAAAAAATAGGTTTTGAATATATTATAAAAATTAAGTTTTGAATTTAATATCATATTTTGATTAACAAACTAACTATATGATAGTAAGAATAAAAAAAATTAATATTGAAATTACAATAATATTGGATTTAATGTACTAATTTAAAAAGAAGTTGAAAAATTAAAAGTTTCAGATGAATATAGTTGAAGAAAAAATGCTTCTGTTATAAGTATATATATAAATATAATTATAAATATATAGATAGATGGTATAGATATAGATTATAATTTAAGTTTTCTATTTAATTAATATTATTAACCATTTTATAATATTATTAAAACGACTTACACACCATTAATCTAATCCTAAATTCATACATTTCTGTCTCAAGTTGAACTTCAACAACATATATCCCTCAAACTCTTAATAACCAAAGACCCTTCTCAATATTAATTATCTGATTCTTTAATTATATCTTGAATTCAACAATAACTAGCCTTGGTTTTAACCAAATAACCAATCACTTAAAGTACAAATCAATATGTACCCAATAGCCATAACCAGATAGTAAATCTAATAAAAAAACGGATGGGTGGTAGACGGTTCGTAGAAACAACTGGAGATGGGTGGTCGAAATTTCGCAGGCAAGAAAATCAAAGGCAGAGGAATGATACTACTACGTTCTACGTCGCGGGATTCCCTGATGGGACCTGCAAAAAGGATCTACATGAAGTCTTTGATAGATTGGGGAAAATATTTGATATCTATATCGGTGGGAAGAAGAACCGACGTAAGCAAAACTTCGCTTTTATCAGATATGCTGGCGTGATCGACACACATGGGATGGAATTGAAAATGAATGGAGTCAGATTCCATGGAGTAACCCTACTCGCCAACCTCGCCAAATATCAGAAAGAGAGATCCAATCGTATGCAGATATCCAGCAGAAAACCTAATGTTTTGGATGCTGCCCCTAAGTTTAATTTCAGAAGCAGGGATTCTAGAACCTTTGCGCAAGTAGCTGCAGGAGTAAATGTAGCTCATCAAGGTAATTCCCCTCCTATAGTTCTTAATGCCAAAACTGCCATGAGTGAGTGAACCAAGAAGACCCTACTGATCGGAGAAGCTTTAAGCCTTGATCACATTGCCAACTTACCTGAACATACATTCACGTATGAAAATACAAAGTATCTTGGAGGTCTCAAGCTAGGTATTAAATTTGGTTCATCTAAAGAAGCTAGTGAATTCTTAGAAGACAGATCAAGATGGCACGAATGGTTTAAGTGGTTGACTATGGACATGAACACTGATGTGCAATACGAAAGACTAGCATGGCTAAAGATAACAGGAGTTCCTCTCAGATATTGGAACACTAACAATTTTTCCAAGATTGCAAGCAAATTTGGGAAGGTTATTATTCCATTCGAAAGCCTATATGACAGAAAAGACCTAACCATGGGAAAGGTGGGTGTTATCACATCATCGAAGAATTGGATAAATGAAGTGGTTAGAATCAATGTCGACGGTACGGTGGATGGTGTTGGGGTCGTTGAGAATACTGAAGACTGGTCTCCGTTCAAGTCTTGCCAATTCGAGAAAATGGAAGATGGGTCAGAATCTGAAGGCTGCGATAACGATAACGAAGACAATGGGGTCTCTGAAACGTGGATCCCGGAGGAAGATAATGATCTAGAGGAAGGGGAATTCCGGCGCGAAGATGAACCTGAAACTTGGATGAACAAGACAAACAGACATGATGAGTTTGGTAATCCTCCGGCAAATGTTGAGAACCCAAAAGACGCAACGGTCGGGCTTAACGATGTAATCCCCCAGGAAGAAGTCAACATGGGGTGTTTAAATGAGTCGGTTGGGATGCCCCATGTGTTGAAAGATATACAAACCTCTGTGTTTGAAGCCGGCAGGATAAGGTCAGACCCGGGTGATGTGGGTTTGGACTCTGACCCAAAAGATATTGGGCTCATGGACAATTCTAGCCCTATAAGGAGTTCTTCACTAGCCCCAAATAATTCTAAGACTTCTAATTCTAATTCTAATTTGTCATCCTATTCTAAGCACTGCTGCAGTGAGCCTAAGAGTAAAAGGAGAAAAAGAAGGCGAGGTAGTCGATCCCCCATAAATGGCGATGCATCTTCAAGAGTCAATTGTCTGACACAAAATTCACAAGACCCTAAGTCTCCTAATGGGGATGTACAGTTGGATCTCAACAAAGAACCGTCGTTATCAGGCTCATCTGAGGGGTCTGGTAAGACTTTATCCAATGAGATTATTCAAACGGTGGCGATTGGGGCTGAAGTAGGCTTCCAGATGGGGGTCGACAACCCCATCTTAAATGAAGTAGGAGGAGGTATTGGAGATTATACAATTCAACAATGAATTTCCTATCGTTGAACGTAATAGGAGTGGGCGAAGGGGTAAAAACTGGCTGGGTAAGAAGGCTGAAAAAGCAACACAAGGCGAATTTCATTGGGCTACAGGAGACGCAGATATCGACTTCATCAAGGATTGATGTTAATGGATGTTGGGATTCAAATGAATTTGACTATGAAAGTGTTGATGCCAGTGGACGATCTGGTGGGATTATCTCGATTTGGAATATTTCTGTGTTCCAAATGACTGATGTTATCAAGAATCGCCACTACTTGGTTGTATCTGGGAAATATACAGGCTCTCCTGAGAATGTTATTCTGAACATTCTGAACATATATGGTCCTCAATCAATCTCGGATAAAAAGAAGGTATGGATTGAACTGCTTAACATAATAAATCAAAAACCTGGAATGTGGGTGGTATTTGGAGATTTTAACGTAGTAAGGAATCAGAGTGAAAGACGTAATTCCCAATTTTGCCCCTATAGTACTTCTGATTTCAACAGATTTATCCAGGAGGCCAACTTAAAAGATTACAACATGGGAGGTGAAAGATTCACATATATGAGTAGGGTTGATGCTAAACTGAGCAAATTTGACAGATTCTTAACGTGTCCGAATTATCTGCAAATGTTCCCTCTTAGCCACGTAACAGCTCATCCTCGAGAGCTATCTGATCATAGTCCTATTACCCTCCTGTCTAGCGAAGCTGACTTTGGGCCTATTCCTTTCAAGCTCTTTAATTCTTGGCTATATAAAGAAGGTTTTGATCAATTGGTGAGTGATGCATGGTATTGTTTTAGAGGGTTTGGGACGCCTGACGCATACCTAGCCGCCAAATTTAGATTCTTAAAAGATAAAATCAACAAATGGAGGAATGAGGGTGATCAAATAGAGAGACGGGAAGTTAATGTCGCTAAGGATGTGGTCAAAGAAATAGAAAAGGCTGCAGAATCTAGATCCCTATCCTCAAATGAACAGAGAATTCGAGCCGACGCGATAAAAAAGATAATGGAGTGGGAACGCCTGCAAGCTCTCGATCTCAAACAGAAAGCGCGTATCAAATGGACTATTGATGGAGATGAGAACAGTAAGTTCTTCCATGGGTATATCAATAGCAAAAATCGAAGGAATCTTCTACATGGTCTTATGATCAATGGGAGGTGGACGACGGGGGTCAATGAAATAAAGGAGGAAGCATATAGGTTCTTCCACGATAAATTCACGGATGCTCATCTGGTTCGGCCCAACTTTAGCAACCCAAATTTTAAATCAATTTCTATGATGGATGCAATTAGAATTGAGTCCCCTTTTTCCCCTGAAGAAGTCAAGGATGCGGTATGGGACTGTGGTTGTGAAAAGGCCCCAGGACCGGACGGCTTTACATTCAAATTCATGAAAAAATTTCTGGGGCACGATTAAAGAAGACGTAATGAAGTTTGTAACGCACTTCGAGGAATCTGGCTCATTTGCCCGGGGATGTAATTCCTCATTCATCACCCTAGCCCCTAAGATCAAGGACCCCCTCTGCCTAAATGATTACCGCCCCATAAGTCTGATCGGTTGCTTAAGCAAAATAATAAGCAAACTACTTTCCAATAGGTTGAAGTCGGTTATTGGTAACCTGATCGGTGATATGCAATCGGATTATGTCGAAGGCAGATGCATTTTAGAGGGACCTCTTATGGTTAATGAGGTGTGTTCATGGGCAAAGAGAGCACATAAAAAGATTCTCCTTTTCAAAGTAGACTTCGATAAAGCATTCGACTCGGTGAATTGGAAATACCTTGACTCAACTATGGAGCAAATGGGTTTTGGAAATAAATGGAGGTCATGGATTCGTGGTTGCCTGAACTCGTCTTGGGCGTCGGTAATCATAAATGGATCGCCAACAAAAGAATTCCCTATGTCTAAGGGAGTTCGTCAAGGAGATCCGCTTTCACCGTACTTGTTCATCATTGCTATGGAAGGTTTGAGTGTGGCCATTAGGACGGCGTGCGATAAAGGAATATTCAAAGGTGTTCAAATTCCGGGTAACGGTCCAATCCTGTCTCACCTCTTCTACGCGGATGACGCCCTGTTTATTGGGGAGTGGTCAAGAGCAAACCTAAAGAACCTGGCACGCATTCTTAGATGTTTTCACATATCTTCGGGGCTCAAAGTCAACTTTCATAAATCAAAAGTCCTTGGAATTGGAGTGGATTCAGCTGAAACATCGAATTGGGCCAATCTTCTTGGGTGTGTATCAGGTGATCTACCATTTGACTACCTTGGCGTGCCGGTTGGTGCCAATATGAATTTAAAAAAACACTGGAAGCCCATAATCAAGAAATTTTAGTCTAAGCTTTCATTGTGGAAGGCTAAATCGCTATCGTTTGGAGGAAGGCTCACACTAATCAAATCGGTTCTAGGTAATCTGCCTACCTACTTCTTGTCCTTATTTCGTGCTCCTGTAGGTGTAATAGAAGAACTGGAAAAGATAAGACGTTCCTTCCTGTGGGGAGGTGGTGAAGATAAAAAGAAAATTCATTGGGTGTCCTGGGACAAAGTCCTTGCAGCCAAAGAAGCAGGGGGACTTGGAGTGGGATCCATTCAAGCCTTAAATATTGGTCTGCTTGTAAAATGGTGGTGGAGGCTGAACAATGAATCTAAATCTCTGTGGGCAAGAGTAATTACCGGCATTCACAACTTAGCGAATAAACCAATTGATTATTTATCCGCACGAAGATATGTTGGAGTTTGGAATAATATCGCCAGCAGTAGAAAATTCTTGTGTGGGCTTGGGATTAGAATACATGATTTGTTCAACATTAAAATCATGTCAGGGAATAATACCCTGTTTTGGTATGACCATTGGATTGGTTCTAGCAACCTAAAAACAAGATATCCTAACTTATTTGAATTGGAATCAAAGAAAAGGTGCACTGTTGCGGACAGGATTGGCGATCGGAATCAAAACTGGAAGTGGAAATCTAGGCCTTCTACTCGAGGACTTGATTCTGAAGTTCACGGTCTAGGTAATGAAGTTTCTAATGTTCAATTAAACCCGGGATTGGATCAATGGAGATGTAAACTTTCAGCAGATGGCAAGTTCTCTGTGGCTATCATTCGACAACTTGTTGATAAGCTGAAAACCAACAACCCAGTGGCCCCGAAGATTATTTGGAGTAAAATTGTCCCCATTAAGGTGCTATGTCTGGTATGGAGGGCTGTACAACAACGAATACCAACTGCTACTGCTTTGGAACGAAGGGGTATTTTGGTCAACTCGTCAATATGCAATTCTTGTATTGGAAACTCTGAATGCGCGGATCATGTGCTGATTAATTGTCCGTTTGCGAACACTATTAGGGGCTGCATTTGGAGATGGTGTGGAATTGCAGGAGAGCATGAGTCCATACAAACAATCTGTGACTTGATAGACTTTGCAAGCAATTGGGGGAGGAATAAGAGGAAACAGAAACGGTTCGTAGCAATTTGCTATGGCATGATTTGGAACTTATGGCGATTCAGGAACAAAAGGCTATTCCAATGCGAGAGTATTTCTATCCAAAACGGTTTGGAATGCATTAAGGCTATGACCTTCTTTTGGGTAGAACATAGAAGTAATAAGGGTATGTATAGTTGGGAGGAATAGGGGATATCTCCATTTTATGACTTGTAATTCTGCATTTACTTGTACGTTTTTACTTTGGTCCCTCTTCTAGCTCCTTGCTAGGTGAGGGTTCCTTTCTTTAATAAATTATTTGCCGTTTCCAAAAAAAAAAAAAAAAAAAAAAACCCAACAGCCATAACCAGTTTATGGTAAAACTCAAATTATACTTTGTATTCAACACAATTCTCGAGATCAGAAAACAACATAATCAACACCAAACAAGAAGATTGGATTTATTCAAATTACAATCTCAAACTCACCCATACAACGTACATAACTCGAACTTAAACCACCACCTTTCCATCTTTCAAGGCAATGTATAGGCTACAAATTAAACAAAACGTACAAATTAGTCAGCCTCCACATAAAAAAAACAACAACGCAATTAAATAATCAAAAAAATTAACCAACCTCCACATTGATAACCAACGGGCCGATCAACAATATTGCAACGTTTAGGAATTGTCACAGCGATCTCTGGCTTAATCCCAGAAGATTTTGCAGTATTAGACAGCATTACAGCACACAAGCATTTAGGGTTCTTCCCTATTCTCTTCACTTGAGCACAACAACTCGAAGAAACCGAAGCATTCACGTCTTGTGCAGCTGATGCACATGGTGCGAGCTTGAAGGCTTCCATGTCGGGATTTGCTTTGCCACATTCTCCAGCTCCGTTTACTTCACTCCATGCAGCGATCACAAGAAGAACAGCAAGCAAGTATACGAGTTTGAATGAAGCTGCCATTTGTGTGTGGAAGTAGTTGTGAATTCGTTGGGTTTTATAGCTAGCTATCAAGAAAGTTCAATGGAGGAAGCACCATCGATTGATCAGTCATTGAGTGTTGTTATGTGGGATTATGGAAACAAGAATTGTGGAAGGATTTTAAATTAGTTGAATGCGTTATTGGGAAGAGTAATAAAAAGTAGTAATGGATACACCTATCTTTGTCTATCATAACATAATACGCACTCTAAAAGTAATATTAATTACATAAGATAGTGTTTGCACCACTATGATGGTGTTAGTGATTTTGCTCTTAAGAACATGTGAATGCTTTTTATTTTTTGTAAAACCGATAACAAAATAAGTTTTGTTATCACTTCTTTTGTAAAATGGAGTTTGCAAACTTGCTTTAATTCGCGGAATTGCTTTTAATACATGAATCTTTTAAGTTTTGTAGAGTTTATAGTTTAAGGTTTAGAAAGAAAACTAATATTTAGTAGATAAGTTTAGTGTCATTAAGTTATCATCATATGATGCACTACCAAAAAATAAAGGAGTTGACTAAAAATAAAAATAAAATCACGATGACAAGTGAAAAGATATGCCATTTCTGTTGTCGGCACACAGTCACTAATTTGTCTCTAGCATAAACATTTGTGATGCTAACTTTTGTCAATGATTCGTCAGAATTTTCTTCCATTTTTTATTTTTTGTGTTTATGTTGGAGTCCCCATCGATATTGGACATATTTTCTTTGCAGTCTATTACTACATGTTTAAGTTTAACGTTCAATCAAGTGATATACAATTTTCTAATACAAAGTCCAATTTCATGATACAAAACAAATAACAATTCAATATTTCAACCAATATTCATTGTTCTAATATAAAGTTCGATTTCTTAATACAAAGTACAATATCTTAATAGAAAAGAAAATGTTATAATAAAAGTAAAAAAATAAAAATAAAAAAAAAGTCCTAATTGGGTAGAATTAATAAATTATACTTTGAAAATCTATCAAATTATAGCAATATCATTCCAAATGAAAATACAATGTCTTAATAGGAACAAAACCTGAAGTACAATGTTATAATGGATAACCAAATTCAAAACGGTTTAAATTTTATAATACGATGACATAAAAAGTTAGTTTCCAAAGTACTATGTCTTAATATGTTATAATTTCAAAGTATAATGTCATAATATATTAGATTTTGAAAGTATACTTTTATAATTGAATGTAGAACGTTATGATTACTTAAGTTTTCAAAATACATTGTCTTATTAAATTAGAGCTGCAATGTATGATATGTTATGTACCACGATGTTTCATTTGATAAGAATTGCTTCTTGAACCCCAAATTGGATTTTTGTTTCTCCCTAAACAAATACAAAAAGAACCTTCACCATAAAGTACAAATAGATACACCACAATATACATAATTCCAAAATACATAGATATATCATACAACTTAGATATTTGCACAATTCAAAATTATGCATCTCTAACATTAACATGGTTCCAAAGTATATTTTAAATGCTACATTGTAAGTTACTAATCATTATCAGAATTAAAGTCACATATACCGAGTTCATCATCATGATCATCATCCTCATTTGAATGATCATTTGGTTATCATCAAATTTTCCTTACTCGTTGCCGACATCAATATGTTTATTCTCAACATCTTTATTACAAATTATTCTATATTTCCTTCAATAGTTAGACACGTGGGCTACTCCACTACATGTTCATGACTACTTATGGTATGTACTTTACCCTCTTAAAAGATTTATTCCTCAACTTTATCATCATGATAGCCTTCTTAACTATTATGTTATGCTAGTTCATATATGCTTCTTGGATTCGGTATCGACATATTGCAACAATCCACAAATCTTTAAAATCATTTAGCATTTAAGGATATGGTGCATAATATGCGTGTTAGGCTTATGTAGACATTCAACTTAAACCCTAGTGGCGAACAAAAATAGGATCTAGGAACGTCAATAATCAAATAAGTATCAAACCAAAAATGGCATCGAAACAAAATATTAACACTATTCCAAAATACATTATTTAATGCTACATTGTAAGTAATTAATCATTATCGAATAACAAACACATATATTGAGTTCATCATCACCATCGTCGACGTCTGAAATGTAATCTATCATCAAATTCTTCTTCATCATTGCCAAATTATATATGTTTATCATCAAAATCTTTATTATAATTTGTTATATTTATTCTTCAATAGCAAGACAAGTGTGTTCCCATGTTGCATATTCATGACCACTTATGGTAAGTATTTTACCCTCCTGAAAGAATTATCCCTCATCTTTGCCGTCATCATCACCTTTGTCGGTATTCGGTAACATGTTCCACTAGTTCATATATTCTTCTTGGCTTCGTCTTGAAAATAACCCACCAATCCTTTATTATGTTTGAAGTTGAGTTTATTTCCACCGTTTTTGTCCTTCCAATTAACCATGGACATTTATGTTAGGCTGTCAATAATCAATGTACTCTGCATCATTACATACTTGCAATGTTTTAAAAACCGGTTTTTTAGTTGAACCGATATGGTTCCCGGTTTCCGGTTCAACCGGTTCTACCGCCGGATGAACCGGTTTCTATATTTTTTTATGTTTTTTTCTATTTTCCTACACATACATACATATAGAAATTATGAATTTGATGTTTACAAGTTCAAACATTAAGAATACATATAAAAATAAGTTGTAAATGAATCCAAATATATTAAAATAATACATAACCATAGGTTTTAGTGTTTTGCAATGTTTTAAAAACCGGTTTTTTAGTTAAACCGATATGGTGACCGGTTCCCGATTCAACGGGTTCTACCGCCGGATGAACCGGTTTCTATATTTTCATGTTTTTTTCTATTTTCCTACATATACATACATATAGAAATTATGAATTTGATGTTTACAAGTTCAAACATTAAAAATACATATAAAAATAAGTTATAGATGAATCCAAATACATTAAAATAATACATAACCATAAGTTTTAGTGTTTTACATCAATCCATATACATCAAAAAGAAAATAAAGTATAATACCGAAACGAAATATAGTTTTTGATGAATACAAACACATCAAAAGTTTTTATAACATTTGTCATATGTTTTTATTTAGAAAAAACTAAATAGATTTGAAAAAAAATCACCAAAGTTTATTATGTAAACGGTTCTTTTTCATGTGTTTTTATTCGGTTCAACCGGTTTATTTTGACCGGTTCAACCGGTTTTTTCTAAAAACCGACCGGTTCAATCCGGTTCAAAAATCAATGTAAAACCAGTAATAGTTTAACCGCTCTCTCTCCCGGTTTTCGGTCCAACTAGTTCGACCAGCCAGTTCAAACCGGTTTTTAAAACATTATATACTTGTAAATTGAAATTAAAGTGTTTATTTTGAGTTATTCATAAAAATGACCATATTATAAGGTTTCATATCTCCATGAAACCACCTTTTTAGGAATTTAATCACATGACCACATATTCCGATAAAATCCATTCATGAAATAGCGAGGATCCTTGAATGATATAAATCAAATAGATAAGCGTTAGCGATATTATATAAACCTGTGTGTATATGATTTAGGATAGATTCTCTAGTCATTATCTTATAGGTCTTGATAACCATTCATGGATTTGATTTCCCTTTTCAATATTAATAATTTTCATGTTCCCGACTTACCATTCAACCTTTGAGTACATGCAATCATAAGTTTGTATCGCTAAAGACTCCTGAGGATCCTATTTAAGTCCATATAAGGGTTTTGAAGCTTCATATCCTACCTACAGGTACTATTAATATTAATAATGTGATTATTGGCAAACATGCATCTTAGCCTATCTTTGATATCCCAATTCTCACAAAGGATTAATAAACATAATTTAGATCGTCGAGTACTCTATGTACATTAGTTGGGATCATATTTAGAAAATTGCATTCTACTTATGGGTAGTTCGTTTAATTTGTTTGTTGGTGTAATCATTAGGATTGTAATTGTAATCTTTAAATTCATATCAAATTTATTAAATAAAATTCTCAAAAATTAATATTCATAAACAAACATCTTTGCGGTTGCTTATCTTTTGCATGTTTGTCCACAAAGTGTTCAACAATGCATCTGAAAGATCTATATGTTCATTAATCATTATAGAATGATATTTACTAATAATATATGATTATAAATGGTCAAGCTAATAACAACTTGATGTAAAGAATTTATTTATAAGAATTTGATTCTTGATAAATATTTATGATTCTTGTAATTAATTAGAAATTATTTATTTTAGGAAAATGATATAATTTCAATATAAGTATCATGGTTTATATCATAAAGTATGATATATAAAGTCATGTGCATCCTTTTGAACCTAAAGACATTTTGTCTTTTAGCTAAGATGTCATGGTTTTATAAAATATAAAAGTTACAAGATTTTTATAAATGTCTCTTCCTTTTATATAAGAAAAACCTAACTTGAGAAAGCTAGGGGACATACTTGTCTTACTTGATTTTTTTTTTAAAATGAGTGTTAGGAATATGTAATGACAAGATGATTAAGCATGTCTTAAAGTGCTAAGACTCATAGGATAAAGAGCTTGATAAAATCCTTAAAAAAGGCTTTCATTCATGTTCTCTTTTTGCTAAGCAAAACAACGAATTTCTTCATGGTTCTCTCGCTTCATTCTAGTTTTTCTCTTTAGTGTTAAGATAAAGATAAAGAAAAGTTGATACTTTATTTTACTCTTCTTTAAGACAAAAGCTTTGTTTTGTTCTTAAAGGCTTAACAGGTTATTATTATTACAAGAATGACTAACATTCATATCAAGTTGACAATTGTTGGTGGATATCTCTAGAGGAACTCTACTTTGTGTTTTTGCCACACTTCTACAACTTCCAACCTCCCAAGAGGAATTAAAGACTTCAAAGCTTGTAATCGTTTCTTTTTATGGTTGTTGTTAATCTTTTATGTTCATGCAAAATGATCTTTGATGGTTTAAAATGGTTTTAAGTATATTTAACATTTTAAAGCTTTTGTTGTTGTTTCTAGTGTTTTTAGAAATCGATTTTTGAATAAAAACCAACATCATCTGTAAATATGTATCGTTAAAGAACAACGAAGCTATTGCATATAAAATGGGATGTCGTTTGTGGTAAAGCCAATACAATTGTATACTTAATCGTAACCTCCTTTCCCACGCTACCGACTTCCCTTTCTCTCTTCTTCCTGGTAGTTTATTATTTTGGTGTTATGATACCTCAAAATTTTTATACGGGCATGTGCTTGTACTAGCAGGGTTTTTTTACAAAGATTGACCTAAAACCTTTAAACATTATTACAACTAAATGTAGAACCTGTGAGGGAAATTTATGATAGATTTTCTTAATCTAGACATCCATTAATAACTAATTTGTGTTCAATAATGTTTGCATCCACCAACAAATAATACAATTTTTGTGACATCCCCACTTTCACAGTTAGAAAATATCTTATTATTTATGTTTATTTTAAAAATAGAGTATTCTTTATATAGCGGAATTTTTCCCATAAAAGTATTTCCTGAAAAATGTTTTTTATTGATTTATTAAAACTTGGGATGTCAAAATTGATACAAGAATCATAAGCATAAGTGTAGTCAATATAGGCCTTACAATATCTTTTATACTTTGGCCTATCTTTCCTCGAATCTCTCATCATGTCCAAACATCATTATCTTTGTATTGCTTCCTATAATACAAAGAAAATGAGTGAGTCGGGTTGGGAAATCCGGTAAGTACATAGTGTTTTCAACTCACATTATTATAATCTTTAATTATATATTTCACATCAAACAATAAACTCAATTACCCATTGCGGTTATCCTCACTTCCTAATGTAACACCCAAAAATTTCAAACCAATTTAAACTTTCAAAACAACCCAAGTTCCATTAGTTATTACAAAAAGGTTTCCAAATAGTTTATTATCAGAGTATCCTAGAAACAAGGCAACGACTTGTTGTAACGACGTAAACTTTGAAAACAATTTTTCATTTTTAAACCATACTTTTAATCATCAAAAACAATATTAAAACATAATGTATCCAATGTCATAATAACAAAACAATTCCCAGAATCTCAAAAATAAACTCTATGAGTGTGTACGGATCATGTCGGTGCCTTCCCGTGATCCTCGCTGGTACCCGAAGCACATATCACAACAACTGTAAGCATAAATGTTTAGTGAGTTCCCCAAAATACCACATACAACACATATGTTTTTCCATGCCATAACTCTGTGGGACCTTCCGGTCCAAGTGTATCAGGGGACTTCCGTCCCGAATCCCGGTAGACCTTCCAGTCCTACCCGTATCGACCTTCCGGTCCATATCATTTGGACCTTCTGGTCCTTATCATACATAACATACATAACACATACACATCACATAACAGCATACGGCACATACATCTCATAGCATATAAGACATTCCGGTCACACATAGGTACCCTTCCAGGTACAACATAATGAGAAGACTCACCTCGAATGAAGTCGGATAAACTCTCGTGATCAACGTCCCGACCTAGCCTCCTCCTATCATTCAAATAACATTCCCGATCAATACTCCCTCATAGTCTCATCCTTAAGGATTGGGTAGAAGACCATTCTACCCTTCCCTGAATTCTCTTCATTCAGTCTTGACCAAAACACTAAGGTCAACGGAAGTCAACGGTCAAACTTGATGGGTTTTGAGCATTCTAACACTTCCTAAGTGTACATGCAACCCTAATAACCTTGGATCTATGTTTGTCTTATAATCATGCAAAGTTGAACTCCAAGGTTATATTCCTATCTAGCATACATGGGGAACGGTTTTTAACTTGAATGAAAGATAGAATAACATACCTTGTTGTTGCTTATGATCCTTGAAACCTTGAGAGCCTAGCACCCCAAGTGTGATGCCTCAAATGCTTCACACAATACCAAATGCTTTTGGAATGACTTTAGAGAGAATATACACTTCTAAAATCGGCCTAGCCCTCTTGTTTCTTATGTGTAACCGATTTTGGTGGAGAATATGTTCTTTATATAGTGTTGACACATCTAAGGTTACACCATGTAAACCCTAATGTGTCATGACTCTTCATTTCCAAGACCAATGGGTTTGTAACTCCCATGGAGCATCCTATGGGTGGAACCCAACTTGATAATCCATGGAGCCTCTTAGCCCACTATACAAGTTATGGATGATTTATATAATCAACTCATATATTTAGTTAGTTATCTTTTGATCACTTAATTAATTCTTGATCAAACTAATTAAATAATATGATTAATATATTAGAACTTATAATATATTAGTAATCCACAAGTGTTATTTCTCTCATTTAGTCTATCCAATTGCATGGTGCCATGCAACCCAAATGGACAATGCCGGGTCGGGTCAAGTACATACCAGAAATAGTTATGGACTTAGACACCTTATCCAACAAAACTTTGACCCGACTCGTCGAGCGCACATGGGCGACTTGGCGAGTCCATGCGGGTCCTATGAATCCTTTTAGCCCCTCATGGCACGTCGAGTCGTCCCTCTGCTCGACGGGTTCCTCCTGTCACGAATCGCGGGGCAACCCCGACTTGACTCGTCGAGTCCACTTATGAACTCGGCGAGTTGCCTCCATGATCATACTCAAATAACCTTCTGAGGTCAGATCTACTTCTCTAATCTATAGATCTGACCTTCCCAAGCATGATAATCACGTAAAGGTTCGAACTTTAGGCCCATGCATCACACTATCACCTCTATATGCCAAAATAACCCTTAATATGATCACCTAAGCCACAAACTCATAAAGGACTGCATAAAGCTGGAGAATAGGGACTCTCTAGACCTCTCAAGGTCCAGATCTGATGATATTGACACAAGGGGACATCACATACACTAGATCTCTTACCAAAAAGAAGAGAAAAAGCCCTAGATTCATGAAATCTATTACTCAATGAAAATGGACATGAATCCTTACCTCCCACAGCAGCTCTTCACCAAATGAGGGAAGATTTGAGTTCTACAAGACTACCTAGCTCAAAATCCTCCCTTCCCTTTGCTAAAACACACCAAAAAATGATGAATTAGCCCTCCTCTTGCACTACAAACGTTCTATCTGCTCTCTAGGGGTTCTCAGGGGTGCAATGGCCGCAAATGAAGGCCATAAAGGCCTTTAAATAGGGCACAGACCCCGAGATTTAGGGTTTCTACCGCCAGCCCAGACTCGTCGAGTCACCAATCCGACTCGTCGAGTCCAATCATTAATCCAGTCATCAAATCGCAATCCTACTCGGCGAGTCTAGGCGCCAACTTGTCGAGTCCTTCTCTCTAACTCAAAAATAATGAACAATATAGAATACCTGGGAACCCGGATGTTACACTTGTTACATCCAGAATGTGCCCAAGATGAAGTAGATTTTGGATCTACACAAATTCCTTGATGCTAGCCTCTTGATCTACAAGTTTCCTTCACTATAATCCTCTTCCAAAGCTTCAAATCACTCAACAATGGAGGTTTACACGATTTAGGGTTTACTAACTCTCAAGGGGTAACAAAGAGGCTGAGGTGAGGACATAAGGTCCTTTAAATAGGGTGCAAACCCTAAAATTTAGGTTTTTCTCTTCCCAGCACTGACTCGTCGAGTCCCGCCGCCGACTCGGCGAGTCGGATCACTTACACGTGCCCAACACCCGCTCTGAATCGACGAGTTAAGACACCTACTCATCGAGTCTACTCCTTTATTTACACATAGCACCCCCGAACTTATATTCCTGAACTTAGAATTGTTACAACTCTCCCCCACTTAAATTAGGCTTCATCCTCAAAGCTTGCTGCAGCACACGATTTTGGATAACACTCCTACATTTCAGCCTCCAATCTCCCAAACAAGCCCAAATCTCTTCAGGACCTACTACCACGTCACTTCTGAGGACAACTCCTTCCTGAGCAGGATCCCTACCTATTTCTCCAAGCCTTCCACCAGCCTCTTCTCCTTGACATCCACACCCATCAATCTAAGTATCACCCGATGATACTTCCACCTTCCTGTCATGCACACACTTTCATGACTTGCGAAAGTTGGATACCACTATAATTCACTAGGCTCTCTTTTACAGTACTAATATGTCCTTCTCTTTCCAAAACTGGCGATAACCCGGGTAACTTGCAATATTGGAAACTCATCTAGTTCCCTTCCTAAATCTAGTCCCTTTCCGTACTGACAGGATGACGCATCCTTCAGCTTCCGAGTAACTCTCCTGAACAACCAGCTATATCGCATAAATACTCATACCTGGCCCAATCAGCCTCAGGCTGGAATACCAGGTATGCATACGACGGGTCCAGTCATCCCTAGGATGGTATACCCTCGTATCCTCACGCATGTTTGGCCCAATCAACCCTCGGGTTGGAATACCAAACACATCAGGTCCAGTCAATCATAGGGTCCGGTCATCCTCAGGATGGAATGCCCTAGACTGGAGTACCACTACATACATTACCCATGTCTACAACCATACTTGGTATCCAAGGATCTATCCTTGCATCTCCTTCAAACTTCTCTGATTTGACACAACCGAGCCCAGCTCACCCAAATCTCAACAATACGTCCAATCCGAACGCGCTCCTACAACAGACATAATCACACAATCTCTAGCCCACAACCCATGACTGGAATACCCTCGCATGGTCCTCGGCATAGGTCTGGATTGCTTCTGAGTCTGTCCAAAACTCCATTCTGGAGATACTCACCTCCTTCACCTCCAAGGAGGCTTAAACCCCGACCTTGCAGCATCAGTCATTGCCACAACATCAAAACTTCTCTCTACACTATCAACTTGCAGGTTACGATGCCATTCCATAACACATATACTCAGAACCTGGACAAACAACTAATAACCTATACAAAGTTCTCATCACACTTACTCAACATATCCATCACTTGAAGATCGACCCACTGATTTCTATTAGCATAACAGTATACTTCATACGTGCACATAGATCTACCATTCATACATATTCTTCAGCATAACTGGGCCGTCTCCTTACTCCACTCTAGTAACCGCCATCCAACTGCATCAGGCAGCATCTTCCAACGCAAACACCTCATTTGAGAATTTTCAATTCTCCCCCACTTAGAGCACTAACTATTGCCTACTTTCCACGAAACTGGTACGCGACTCAATTGTCCCTATCCGAGGCAACGAACTTCAAAGTACCCAAGTTCCTGCTGATGATTTATGAATCCCTGAATCACGGTCGCTCGTCCTGATCTGGTGTTTCTCTATCCTATCTCTTCCTCTTGAATGCACCACTGGAGCCTACCATCTATGATCCCCTAACAATAAATCCTCCCTAGCATCTCCTATGCCCTAATAACTTACGCAGAAAGAAATGGAAACTCATAATACAAATATGAACAAAAGATAAGAGGAAAGACATATTGTCGCCACCTCTGGTGCTGTCCCGGTCTCCTCGGCCATAAGTTGATAAGCACGTCCTTGAGCCTTCAGAGGCTCTATGCTGCCCTGACCCCCGTCAGTAAGTCTCAAAGTGGCTAGTGCTAGGACCTGCACTGGACTGGTAGTCAAAAGAGGACAATGGGCCTTCATATAGCCTACATGATCACAATGATAACAAAGTCGGACTCCGGCAGTTGGAGTCTGTTGTCTGCAGTCCCTGGCTATGTGACCCTCCTTGCCACACTTGTGGCACCCAGAAGAAGACCGACAACCTCCATCATGCACATTGCCGCACTTCCCACAAGTGTGACTCCCCTGACTTCCCTGTCGATAATCAATGGCCCTCAATCATTTCAGTGCAGGCTAAGATTGCATCAGGGCCTACCTCTGCTCCCTCAACTGAAGCTCAATCTCTAATTCACGCCGTCTGGTGGCCTCCTATAGCTCCAACAAGGTATCACATCTCTACATGGACATGAACTGCCTGATATCCCTCTTGAGCATACTCAGATACCAGGTCATCTGAGCCTGCTCCAAAGCAAACTCAGGGCAAAACTTCGCCCTCTCTGTGAACATCCTGGTGATCTCCGTCAGCGAGTCTGGATCCTACTTCAGCTCCAAAAACTCCCGTGCCAACCTCTCCCGCTCAACTCGTGGAACATAACGAGTACTTAACATGTCCCGAAACTGATCCCAAGTAATTGCAACCCGCTGCACATCGGAGTATGATCCCGTAGTCAATCTCCACCAATCCTTTTCCCCGAGCCTCAACAGGTTCAGAGCACACCTCACCCTCTGATCAGTAGGGCATGAACATGTGAACTAACATCCATCCACATCCAACAACCATCTCATAGAAACGATCGGATCCTGAACCCCGTCGAAAGTAGGGGGCTTCATATTATCGAAGTCCTAATACTGAAAACCCCGAACGGCTCCTCCCCCTGCCGCTGCTACAGCCGATGTAGTTGTCGCAGCAGCCATCTCTGCAAGAGCTGCATAACGCTCATCAAAGTACTCAACCATGGCGGTCTTGATCGACCCAAACATTTCTGGTAACTGAACCCGGAACATAGCAGCAACCTAATCATGCAGGATCTCACGAATCCTGGCATCCAACTCCTCTGTCCTCATCTGACCAATGACCTCGGGTGGTGCTAATCCATCCTGACCACCTTCTCCCGACCATGATCCCGAACCGGATCCCGCCCCAAAGCGTCTCGTAACTACCATACTGAAATACATCCAAAAAGGACATTAGACATTACTCATAATAGCCCAGAAACTAGCTCCCAACCAAAACCCTAGGGGTTGTGACTTCCTTGATACGCGTATATGTAACATCCCAGAATAGCAAGAGTAAAGTTGAAGGGATAAAAGAGTAATATGGAAAAGAGCGACTCGGCGAGTCCATGGGGGGACTCGGCGAGTAGAGTCGCGACTTGGTCGTGTGTCAGGTGGCCGACTCGGCGAGTCAGTGGATTGGACTCAGCGAGTAGGTGCTGAGTGGAGAAAACCCTAATTCTCGGGGTTGAGCCCTATATAAAGAACATAACATCCATTCCCCCAGCCTCCTTACTCATCCTCAAGTCCAGAAACCCTAATCTTCGTGTGTGAGTGGATCAAGTTGCATTTGGAAACTTGGAGAAGCAATTGTTGAGGAAAGCTTGAAGGGTAAGAGGCTTGGAGCAAGGGGCTTTGCTTGGATTCGAGTTTCATTGTAGTTGGGGCGTTCTTTTGAGGTAATATCTCGTTCTTGGGCTGTTGCTCATATGGATTCATCATTTTGGGGTTTATGGGGAGCTTATCTTGGTATGTTTTGGAGTTTGGAGGTTAGATCTGAGGTTGCTACCTCAGATCTGGAATGGAGAAGGTCTAGAGTGCATTAAAGTCCCTGTGTTTGAGTGCTTAGTGAAGCCATCATGTCCCAAACCCTAGCCCTAAAGTGTAAAAGGCCTAGATCTCTTTGGATTCACGTAAAGCTTGCCACTTTACGTGATGGATGATGGGTTTTAGGCATAAGAACAATCCTATGTGCTCATACAAACCCTAATGCTTGGATCTAGGTTTCTCTATTGTACATGCTTTGAATCCAAGACTAATAAACTTAGATCTAACATATTATAAACTGAATTAGGGTTTATAGAATTACCTTTAATTGTTATATAGTAATAACAATTAATTCCTTGCTTGAATAGGCCTTAGAAAGCTTAGTGCCTCAAGTGCTGCACCTCTAATGGAGTCACAAACACCTTATGCAACTTGGATGAAGAGGAGAAGATGAGAGGCTGCCCAAAAACGGCTGGAAACCCTAATGGAAGACTTGTCCACGTTTTTGGGGCATAGGGGCCCTTTATATACATGTAGGCTATTAGGGTTTACAACTAGGAAACCCTAATTTGACTGCTTAGGCCCTAAGCAGCCCATGGACTCCTTAATCATATCCCTTGGACGATTTCTAATGGGCTTCCCATAGAATTCGTCCAACCTATATATTATTAGGTGATCCATAGCCCAATTATAATTATCTTATAATTACAACTTCAGTCCCCTAAGTTTAATTAATCTCTTTTAGCCACAAAATTAATTAATTCTTGACTAATATTAATTACACAATATGATTTCTCTTTTAATATATTATTCTCATAATATATTAATAAATCATATTTTAAACCTTTCTCTCCTTAAATCATCCTACATATTGCTATGGTGAAGGCAACCCAAAAGGACCATGCTCATAATCGGGTCAAGTACATACCAAAATAGTTATGGACTTAGACACTAATCCAACAATGGATGGGTTGTAGGGGGATAGATCTATGTTTTGGATCAATTGCATGGCCTGGAATGCTTCTGTATGGATTCAGACCGGTGGTACTCGGCGAGTCACATAGGTTGACTCGGCGAGTTGCTTGAAGATAAGCTAGGACTCGGCGAGTTGGATGAAGATGGCCTGGAACTCGGCGAGTTGTATGAACAACTCGGCAAGTAGGTTGAAGATAGCCTTAGACTCGGCGAGTCTGTTCTTGCACTCGGCGAGTCTTGTCGAAGAGTCCCAATATTTTCTGGATGAGTCGAGAATTGGTGAGTCAAGGGATGACTCGGTGAGTTGGCTGCGAGTGGACTCAGAGTTGTTGGACTCGGCGAGTCTCGGGGTGACTCGGCGAGTTAGGTCGCGGATTGAGGGAAGTTCTGAGCTTGGGGACTCGGCGAGTCATCGGGTTGACTCGGCGAGTAGAGTTAGTCAGGGGTTGACTTTGACTTGCCTTGACCAAGGGTTGACCAGTTATTCTCTAGGGGCATTTTAGTAATTGTTGGATATTGTTTTGAGTTCAGTGTTTTGGTGGTTGGCGAGTGGCGGAGATCTTATCAGTGGTCGGAGCAGCTTGGGTTTATCTGTTTAGTCGGCAGTTGCGAGGTGAGTTATCCTCACTATATCAACAGGGTCCAAGGCACCAAGGCCGGCCCTTTATCGGATTGAGATCCGGGTACTTGTTGTTATGTTATTGCTGTGATATGATTGCATCCTGGTAGTTAGGATGGTACGTGTTACAGACCTGGTAGAGGTCGGTATCCTGTTATGTAGGGTGATGCTATGCTAGTGACCGGTTAGGTCGGTATCCTGGCTAGGATGATGATATGCTCTGTGATCTGTTGATCGGTTTGTTGATTGTGAACTGTTATATGTTTGTATGTTTATGTGCACATTTCTGTTTGTGCTGGAGTTGGGTTGAGGCGGGTCCTGCTTTGTGTTGTAGGCCAAGATACCCAGGGCGGACCGGTTGTCCCGAAGGCCCAGGGAGCAGTCCGGATAGGCTGTAGGCCCCAAGAGGATGGACCAGACATGCCGAGGCTCGGAGAGTGGACCAGACCGACTGAAGGCCCGGTGCGGGCGGACCAGTCATACTGTAGACTCAGAGAGTGGGCCAGGTAGATTGAAGGGCCGGTGCGGGCGGACCAATCACACTGCAGACTCGATGTATATGGCTAGACTCGGAGGGTGGACCAGGTGGACTGTTGACCGGTTCGGCGGACCAGTCACACAGTAGACCCGAAGTGCATGGCTGTTCTGTGTTCGAATATGTTATGGCATGTTATGCGTGTATGGTATATGTGGTTAGTATTTTGGGGATATCTCACTAAGCTTTCGGGCTTACAGTTGTGGTTCAATGTTTTTCAGGTTCTTCAGGAGACCGTGGCAAGGAGAAGGCGTGATCGTACCGCTCCTCATGATTTGTCGTGATGTGATTATGGGAATACTTTAAATAAATTGTATTGAGAACCTTTTTGTAATAACATTAATGGAATCGAGTTGTTTTCGAAAATTTTAAATTGGTTGAATTTTTCGGTCGTTACAAGTTGGTATCAGAGCCTTGGTTTGAGTGAATTGGAGGAACACTCGTGTGACTCCAGTCTCAAATCGAGGAGAGTTTTCAAAAGAGAAATTAAAATGGTTTTCAAAACGAGTAAAGGAGGACGCGGAGGTACGATCAGCCGGAGCCAGTAAGTAACCCCAGAATACCATACATGATATTTGTTTTTGAGCTCTGTTAGAACAGCATGCTAGTGCTAGGCTAGGGATCTTCAGGATTTCATGATAATGTTGCCTGATTTGTGATGCTTGTAGCCTAGGGTTTCCTTGTGGGAGATTTCCAGAGTTCCTCTAGTGGTGAGGGTTGAGCGCTTGTTTGTATGTTTTCTCTAGGGCATTGTGATAGTACTTCATACAAATATGGGTAGGTGTGGAAGGTAGTATGGGCCTGTACTACTGAAAGCACAGGACCCATACACGTATCAGGGAAACCATGACCTCTAGGGCTGGGTGGAGAGTTGGTTCCCGGGTTGCGGGAAGTGTCTGAGATTTTGTGGTGTTTTTCAGTATGGAGATTCTAAGGCATGCTGGGAGTGGATCCGGGTCAGGATCAGGAGCAGGAGAGGGAGTTCCGGGCGGGTCTGTGCCGCCCGAGGTTATTGGACAGATGAGCTCATGCGAGTTGGATGCGAGGATTCGTGAGATCCTGCATGATGAGGTTGCTGCATTGTTCCGGGCTGAGTTGCCGGAACTGTTTGGGTCGATCAAGACCGCCATGGTTGAGTATTTTGATGAGCGCTATGCGGCTCTCACAGAGACGGCTACCGCGGCAGCTAAAGTGGCTGTAGCAGCGGTAGGAGGAGGATTTGGTCGGGGTTTTCAGTATCGGGACTTCGATAATACGAAGCCTCCCACCTTCGATGGAGTTCCGGACCCGATTGTTGCTATGAGGTGGTTATCAGACGTGGAGGGGTGTTTCTTCACGTGTTCATGCCCTGCTGATCAGAGGGTGAGGTGTGCTCTAAACCTGTTGAGGCTCGGGGCGAAGGATTGGTAGAGATTGACCACGGGGTCATATTCAGATGCGTAGAGGGTTGCGGTTTCATGGGATCAGTTTAGAGAGATGTTCAGCACTCGTTATGTTCCGCGAGTTGAGAGGGAGAGATTGGCTCAGGAGTTCCTTGAGCTGAAGCAGGATTCGGAGTCGGTGACTGAGATCACCAGGATGTTCACTGAGAGGGCAATGTTTTGCCCTGAGTTCGCTTCAAAGCAGGCTCACATGTCCCGATATCTGAGTATGCTCAAGAGGGATATCAGACAGTTTGTGTCTACGCAGAGGTGCGAGACTTTATTGGAGTTGCAGGAGGCCGCCAAGCGGCGTGAGTTAGAGATCGAGTTGCAGTTGCGTGAGCTGAGGCAGGCTCCGGTGCAGTCGCAGCCGGCGCCAAAACGGTCCAAGACCGTTGATTCTAGAGTGGGGGATCTGAGTAGCCACACTTGTGGGAAGTGTGGGAGGAGTCACACCGGAGTTTGTAGGTCCGGTGGTGCATGCCGCAAGTGCGGAAAGGAGGGGCATTATGCGAGGGATTGTCAGCAGTCAGCGCCGGTTCGGGATTTGAGGATTTGTTATCATTGTCATCAGGTTGGACATTTGAGGGTCAACTGTCCACAGCTTGCTGCAGGACTGGTGCAGGCTACAGCACCGGCCACTTTGAGGATCACGGGTGGAGGTCAGGGTGGAGCGGAGCCCCCAAGGGCTCAGGGGCATGCTTTTCAGCTTACCGCAGAGGAGATTAGGGTAGTGCCGGAGGCAGCGGCGGGTATGTTTCTTTCTTGATGTCTTATTATTTTTATGTTTATTGTGGAATATTGTTCTCTGCTAGTCTCATGTGTGGTTTTCGGTATTATATTCGTTGATTTTGAGGGTTATGGTATGGTTATGGGTTTAGTGTTGGGAATTTCGTGGGTATTCATTCATGAAGGTTATTAGTGGAAACCTGGCGTTGGTTTGAATGTCGGGTAGCATCTGCAGTCTGAGGAGTGGTTAGCTGAAGATCGAGTTTCTTTTGAGCCGGGATGATGAGTGTTGATATGTGATTTCGTGAATGTTGCTCGTGCTAGTGGGAATCAGTTCGCGTATAAGTGTTGGTTTTGCGCAGGGTTGTTCTGGGAGGTCGGTGGTAGCGGCCGATGGTTGATAGTTAGTGCCCTAAGTGGGGGAGAATTGGAAAATTCTTCGGAGGATCGTTGAGTATGTGAGATTGTTGAGCTGTCTGGAATTCAGCAGTGATCTGTCAACCTAGAGTGTAGGCTGGTATGAGTAAGTGTCGGGCATACGGGGCGGGATACAGACCTAGGGAATTTGATTGTGGAGGGCTTGGAATCAGGACGGGATCGATTGTGTGTGATGGAGATAGAGTTCGGAACCCCTAGGGGGCTAGAACAGTATGCATCGGAGGATTTCCCGGAGAGATGACTCGGACGAGGAATGCTAGTTGAGCGGTCCGGATAGACTAAAGGTCGGTAGGCGTACCAGTCAGGCCGAAGGCTCGGAGAACGGTCCAGCCAGACTGAAGGCCCTGGAGGGCGGTCCAGATTGGCTGAAGGTTCTGAGAGTGGTCCAGATTGGTTGAAGGCCTGGTAAGGCGGTCCAGTCAAGCTGAAGACTCTGCAGGTATTGTTAGATCAGTGCGAGGAAATGGTTTGAGTATGTTGCGTTGTGTTAGCATTAGAAGGTCTGGCCCCGGGTTTTGATCTTGATTAGTGGAGATAGTGCATGGGCTTGAGGGTCCCTGCGATCCGAGTCAGAGCATGTGTGTTTGATGGATAGCGGTTACGCTATGAAGGAGTGGTGTAGCATTGGGTGAGCGTTGTGGCAATTGTGGTAGTGTCAAGGCAGCCAAGTGGTTTCCTTGGTAAGGAAAGAGGAAGAGAGGAGTGTAGCTCCGAGAGAAAGAGTAAATTCACAGAAGTGAAAGCGGCAGTGTAGAGTTATGATTGGAGTGGTCCGACGGTGGTCATTGAGCAGCGTGATTGTGGTGGTGGTATGGAATGACATCATGATGGGGTGTCTGCTGAGGACGCGGAAGGGATTCCTCGGGTGTAGAGCCAAGAGTCTCAGGATGGATGCAGGGATGGAGTCTGGGACTCCCAGCATGATTCTGATCAGGGATTCGGGTATGTAGTAGTGGTTCATCCTGGGAAATGTTTGGAGATGTCTTCAGTGTATCGGGTTTTCCCAACCTGAGGGTGCTAGAGCTAGTTCAGCATGTGTATGTGATTTCAAGAGGAGAACTCATGGGAGTTGCTCTGAAGAATGTGTCTTCTGTCAGCAGAATGGTTAGAGTTGGGCTCGGATCGGGAATCCGATGGTGCATGGTTATTTTTCTAGCTCATATGGGTCGAGTGATGGTTGTGATTTGGAGCAGTGTTGCATCATGAGTAGTAATCAGTTGTTAAGTGGAGTTATCAGAGGGTGAAGCCGGTGGCCGGCTTGAGACGGTGGTCAGGACACTGTAAGAAAGGAGAAAGTGAGTGTCTGGTTTCGATGGTTGTATTTTGAGGAACCTGGTTAGGTTAATGCCAGGTGGTGCATGGCAGGAGTATTTCTAAGAGTTGATTTGTTGCAGGCTTCGAGGACGAAGCCTAATGTAAGTGCGGGAGAATTGTAACATCCCAGAATAGCAAGAGTAAAGTTGAAGGGCTAAAAGAGTAATATGGAAAAGAGCGACTCGGCGAGTACATGGGGGGACTCGGCGAGTAGAGTCACGACTTGGTCGCGTGTCAGGTGGCCGACTCGGCGAGTCAGTGGATTGGACTCGGCGAGTAGGTGCTGAGTGGAGAAAACCCTAATTTTCGGGGTTGACCCTATATAAAGAACATAACATCCATTCCCCCAGCCTCCTTACTCATCCTCAAGTCCAGAAACCCTAACCTTCGTGTGTGAGTGGATCAAGTTGCATTTAGAAGCTTGGAGAAGCAATTGTTGAGGAAATCTTGAAGGGTAAGAGGCTTGGAGCAAGGGGCTTTGCTTGGATTCGAGTTTCATTGCAGTTGGGGCATTCTTTTGAGGTAATATCTCGTTCTTGGGCTGTTGCTCATATGGATTCATCATTTTGGGGTTTATGGGGAGCTTATCTTGGTATGTTTTGGAGTTTGGAGGTTAGATCTGAGGTTGCTACCTCAGATCTAGAATGGAGAAGGTCTAGAGTGAATTAAAGTCCCTGTGTTTGAGTGCTTAGTGAAGCCATCATGTCCCAAACCCTAGCCCTAAAGTGTAAAAGTCCTAGATATCTTTGGATTCATGTAAAGTTTGCCACTTTACGTGATGGATGGGTTGTAGGGGGCTAGATCTATGTTTTGGATCAATTGCATGGCCTGGAATGCTTCTGTATGGATTCAGACCGGTGGTACTCGGCGAGTCACATAGGTTGACTCGACGAGTTGCTTGAAGATAAGCTGGGACTCGGCGAGTTGGAAGAACAACTCGGCGAGTTGGATGAAGATGGCCTGGAACTCGGCGAGTTGTATGAACAACTCGGCGAGTAGGTTGAAGATAGCCTTAGACTCGGCGAGTCTGTTCTTGGACTCGGCGAGTCTTGTCGAAGAGTCCCAATATTTTCTGGATGAGTCGAGAATTGGTGAGTCAAGGGATGACTCGTTGAGTTGGGTGCGAGTGGACTCAGAGTTGTTGGACTCGGCGAGTCTCGGGGTGACTCGGCGAGTTAGGTCGCGGATTGAGGGAAGTTCTGAGCTTGGGGACTCGGCGAGTCATCGGGTTGACTCGGCGAGTAGAGTCAGTCAGGGGTTGACTTTGACTTGCCTTGACCAAGGGTTGACCAGTTATTCTCTAGGGGCATTTTAGTAATTGTTGGATATTGTTTTGAGTTCAGTGTTTTGGTGGTTGGCGAGTGGCGGAGATCTTATCAGTGGTCGGAGCAGCTTGGGTTTATCTGTTTAGTCGGCAGTTGCAAGGTGAGTTATCCTCACTATATCAACAGGGTCTAAGGAACCAAGGCCGGTCCTTTATCGGATTGAGATCCGGGTACTTGTTGTTATGTTATTGCTGTGATATGATTGCATCCTGGTAGTTAGGATGGTACGTGTTACAGACCTGGTAGAGGTCGGTATCCTGTTATGTAGGGTGATGCTATGCTAGTGACCGGTTAGGTCGGTATCCTGGTTAGGATGATGATATGCTCTGTGATCTGTTGATCGGTTTGTTGACTGTGAACTGTTATATGTTTGTATGTTTATGTGCACATGGTTGTTTGTGCTGGAGTTGGGTTGAGGCGGGTCCTGCTTTGTGTTGTAGGCCAAGATACCCAGGGAGGACCGGTTGTCCCGAAGGCCCAGCGAGCGGTCCGGATAGGCTGTAGGCCAAAAGTGGGCGGACCAGACGTGCCGAGGCTCGGAGAGTGGACCAGACCGACTGAAGGCCCGGTGCGGGCGGACCAGTCATACTGTAGACTCAGAGAGTGGGCCAGGTAGATTGAAGGCTCGGTGCGGGCGGACCAATCACACTGCAGACTCGATGTATATGGCTAGACTCGGAGGGTGGACCAGGTGGACTGTTGGCCGGTGCGGCGGACCAGTCACACAGTAGACCCGAAGTGCATGGTTGTTCTGTGTTCGAATATGTTATGGCATGTTATGCGTGTATGGTATATGTGGTTGGTATTTTGGGGATATCTCACTAAGCGTTCGGGCTTACAGTTGTGGTTCAATGTTTTTCAGGTTCTTCAGGAGACCGTGGCAAGGCGAAAGCGTGATCGTACCGCTCCTCATGTTTTGTCGTGATGTGATTCTGGGAATACTTTAAATAAATTGTATTGAAAACCTTTTTGTAATAACTTTAATGGAATCGAGTTGTTTTCGAAAATTTTAAATTGGTTGAATTTTTCGGTCGTTACAGTATAGGTCCTGTGATTTCAGTAGTACGGGCCCATACTACCTTCCACACCTACCCATATATATCTCAAGTATCATCACAACACCCTAACAACATACCCATACATAGCAAGCGCTCAATCCTCACTCCTAGAGGAGTGCTAAATATCTCATACGGACCTACCGGTCCCACAACCCACCCATCCATGAAATTTCCACCAACCCTGCAGTACCAATGTATGCTAGTCATACATAACGCTGGACCCTATAGACTTTCGAAAATCCAATCCTACCCTAAGTTCCCAATCAGACAAGAACAGAACATAAGCCAAATCAAACATTCTCAGGCTATAAGATCTTAGTTATGTATAACCATGATGCATACACTAGATAACTACAGTAATGATGTCAATTCCATATAAAGAGAACCCTAGGCTAGCAGGCATCATGTAATCAGGCAATTCTATCATGCAATTCCTGAAGATCCCTAACCTAGTACTAGCATGTTGTTTTATCATATCACAAAATCAAATAATTGTATGGTATTTTGGGGCCTACTTTCTGGCTCCGGCTGATCGTACACCCTGCATCCTCTTTTACTTATTTTGAAAACCCCTTTTTTTAGAAATCATTTTGAAAACTTCCCTTGACATGCTAAGTCTTGAAGGCTGATACTTTATGCCTCCATGGACCAAGATAAGTCTAGATCTGAAGTTGCAACCCCAAATATAGTCCCAAAACCCGAAATGGATCCCAAACATGCTAAATAGCCCCAAATCATCATCTAAGAATAGATCTAAATGGAAAGAGATTAAGGCAACGACTTGTTACCTCCAGAATGTGCCCAGGATGAAGTAGATTCTGGATCTAAACGAATTCCTTGATGCTAGCCTATTGATCTACAAGTTTCCTTCACTATAATCCTCTTCCAAAGCTTCAAATCACTCAACATTGGAGGTTTACATGATTTAGGGTTTAGTGACTCTCAAGGGGTAACAAAGAGGCTGAGATAGGGTTTACTGACTCTCAAGGGGTAACAAAGAGGCTGAGGTGAGGACATAAGGTCCTTTAAATAGGGTGCAAACCCTAAAATTTAGGGTTTTCTCTTCCCAACACTAACTCGTCGAGTCCCGCCACCGACTCGGCGAGTCGGATCACTTACACATGCCCAACACCCACTCCGACTCGACGAGTTAAGACATCTACTCGTCGAGTTTACTCCTTTATTTACACATAGCACCCCGAGCTTATATTCCTGAACTTGGGATGTTACACCTAATCTTAAAATTATGATCTCGAGGGATCTTTCCTAAAGGATATTTTATCAGCAACAATTGTCATTTATTCTTCCTCAGATAACTAGGCACAACAATATATTAGTAATTTGGATGAGCACATCAGTATGATAGTCCATTAGATGAGCACAGCAGTACGATAGTACTTTGGATGAGCATAGCAGTACATTAGCACTTTGGATGAGCACAACAATACGATAGTACTTTGGTCACAACATAACAGGTCATAGCTTGTCATTTCGCACATCCAGTATGATAGTACTTTGAATGAGCGTAGCAGTACGATAGTACTTTGGATGAGCACAACAATAAGTTAGTACTTTGGATGAGTGCAATATTATGATAGTACTTTGGTCACAGCACAACATGTCATAGCTTATCATTTCGCATAGCCCTTTTCTAACTAATACTTTCCTACATGACTAGGCAGAGCGGTACAGTAGTACTTTAGGTGAACATAGCAGTACGATAGTACTTTCGATGAGCACAATAGTACGATAGTACTTTGGTCATAGCATAGTAGCCACAGATTATCATTTCACATAACTCTTTACTAACATATTCTCAGCCTCTTATTTACTATTTCACACAGCCCTTTACTAACTTATCACAACCTCTTTTTTATCATTTCACACAGCCCTCAACAATCACATGTCTACATCAAGATTTATCAAGTAAAGAGCAACTCGGTAAGATCATATTGAATGTAGGGTCCGTTTGGTATACAAAGTATACTGTTTGGAAATCCCACTTTAAACACTTCACTAAATAGCCTAGACATCACCCCCTGTAAGTAGATCAATCAGTATAATGACTTGGAATCACTGATAATTTTTATTTTCTAAATTCATAACAACGACTATGAATATAAATATAAGTCACACTGAAAGCAATTATAACATCCCGAAAATCATGCCATAAAAATTTGTTTTTATATTAATAAATCGTTATTATAGTTCTTTTCCATAAAACCAAGGTAATCAAGATTTAACAAAACATCATCAAATCAGAGTAATTTAAAGAATATGAAAACAAGTGGTGTGTACACTGCAATCATCCCGAGTTCTTCTAATTGAAAATTGGAGTACCTGAAAGGCTGAAACATAAACTGAAAACCGTAAACACAAAGCTTAGTGAGTTCCCCAAAATACCATACAACATACAACCACATATTTATCATGCAACCTACATATAGTTGCCATGGGCTCCCCCATGGTCTTTATCTGGTGTGTCATGGACTCCCCTATGGTCTTTACCTGGAATGATATGGGCCCCCCTATGGTCTGATATCTATTTGCCACGGGCTCCTCACAGGGTCTTCCCGCAAGTATCACAGAGACAACAAGCATACCACATAACACGTAATGGGCCGACATCGGTGCCTTCGACCCATGGATATAGTGAGAAGACTCACCACGGACAGCTAAATCCCACAGATACTCTTTGACTGCAGATCCGCTAAAATCCGCACGCTATCAAACAAATAACACCTAATTAACAATTAGGGTCCACACTTAATCCAATAATCCATTCGTGGGGTAAAAATACCATTTTACCCCTCACTTAGTTTAGTCCAAGACTAAGGCCCCAAAGTTCTTAACATAAAGGCCCATCAACCAATAATTATCCAAAGCCCATTTATGGCCCAATTTTCCAAATTGGGCCCAAACCCTTACTTGGGCCTTACCGTAATACCCACTACTTATCACTAATCCAAAACACACCTTCTCAGATGGCCCAACAATGCCCCAAGCAACCATGCCCAAAAAGGTAGCCCAAACCGAAGCCAAAATACATAAACCCACTCTAATCGAGTACGCGGGACGTACAAGCGTGTTCGCGCAGCGTACTCGTTTGGAGGCTTGTACGTTGCGCGTTTCTTGTAACATCCCGGAATAGCAAGAGTAGAGTTGAAGGGCTAAAAGTGTTATTTGGGAAAGAACGACTCGGCGAGTCCATGGATGGACTCGGCGAGTAGAGTCGCGGCTTGGTCGCATGTTAAGTAGCCGACTCGGCGAGTCGATGAGATGGACTCGGCGAGTAGGCGCTGAGTGGAGAAAGCCCTAATTCTCGGGGTTGAGCCCTATTTAAAGAACATTATATCCTTCCCCCAGCCTCTTTATTCCCTCTTGAAGTCCAGAAACCCTAGAAAGTGTGATTGAAGAAGATTGGAGTGTATTTGGAGCATTGGAGGAGTTTGTTGAAGGAATCTTGTGAGATTGAAGGCTTGGGGCAAGGGGCTTTGCTTAGATTCGAATTTCATTGCAGTTGGGGCGTCCATTGGAGGTAACATCTCGTTCTTGGACTGATTGTATGTTGTTTCTTCATTTTGGGGTTTGTGGGATCTTGTCCATGGGTGAAATTGGAAGTCTAGAGGTTAGATCTGAGGTTGCTACCTCAGATCTGAAATGGAGAAGAATCAGAGAGCATGAAAGTCCCTGTGTTGGACTGTTTAGTGAAGCTTGCATGTCCCAAACCCTAGTTATAAGTGAATAAGGCCTAGATCTCTTTGGATTCACGTAAAGTTGGCCACTTTACGTGATGGATGAGTTGTATGAGACTAGACCTATGTTTTGGATCATTTGCATGGCCTGGAATGCTTCTGAGTGGATTCAGACCGGTGGTACTCGGCGAGTCACATGAGTGGACTCGACGAGTTGCTTGAAGATGAGCTGGAACTCGGCGAGTTGGAAGAACAACTCGGCGAGTTGGATGAAGATGGCCTGGAACTCGGCGAGTTGTATGAACAACTCGGCGAGTAGGTTGATGATAGTCTTAGACTCGGCGAGTCTGTTCTTGGACTCGGCGAGTCTTGTCGAAGAGTCCCGATATTCCCTGGTTGAGTCGAGAATCGGTGAGTCAAGGGATGACTCGGTGAGTTATGTGCGAGTGGACTCAGAGTTGTTGGACTCGGCGAGTCTCGGAGTGACTCGGCGAGTTAGGTCGCGGATTGAGTGAAGTTCTGATTATAGGAACTCGGCGAGTCATAGGGTTGACTCGGCGAGTAGGGTCAGTCAGGGGTTGACTTTGACTGAGGACTTTGATTTTGACCAAGGGTTGACCGTTGACTTTTAGGGTTTGGTCAGCGATGTGGCCTTTGGGCCAAGAGAGGGGTAAAATATTCTTTTACCCTTAAGAGGGTGCATTGAGAGGATTGATTCTAGTCTCGAGAGTTATAGTCATGAGAGTTTTGCCTTACGTGTTAGGCGGTGGCGAGTTCGAGATTCAAGTATGGAGATATCTGCTTTCTGCTTGCCAGGTGAGTTTCTCACTATACTTTACTTTGAGTAGGTAACCAGAGTTATGTGACAGAGTATTTGTATGCTATGCATGTTATGTGCTGTACTGCATTATTTCTATGTGATTTATGCTGTGCATGTTTGTAGAGTTGGAACCGAAGGGTTCCTAGAGTTAGAACCGGAAGGTTCACAGAGTTAGAACCTGAGGGTTCACAGAGTTTGGGTGCACGGACCCATAGAGTTATAGCCTCGAGTGGCTTATATGTGTTATGTGTGTGGTATTTTGGGGAACTCACTAAGCTTCGTGCTTACAGTGTTTTGTGTTATGTTGTTTTCAGGTTTCTTTCAGTATCACGGGACGGCACCGGCTTGATTGTACACATCAGAGAAAGAGTCATATTTTGGAGGATCCTGGTTTTCTATGCAAGTGAAAATGAAGCTATGTTTTGTAATTCAATTATGAATGAGATTTTAAACAAGTGTTCTAAGATTAAAATGATTATTTTAAATGAAAATTTTATCATGAAATTTACGGTGTTACATTTCTGCTTGTACGCTCAGTGTACTCATTCAATCATCCCCAACTTGATTTTCCCACTTAATCCATTAAAACAAAGTTCCACAACATAGATCTGACCTTCTTGAGTTGGACTAACACATAAAGTTGCCAACTTTATGTCCATACATGGCTAAATGAATCACTTAAGTTAAAAAGGGACTTAATGGTTGACTTAATGCTTACATGTGACATCCCCAAAATCACGGCCAGAAAAGACCGATTTCATTTATGCTTTTTAAAATAATTTCAGAGTAAATCCTTTTGATTTAAAAGAGTTGCGGAATTTGTTCCCAAAACAAAGCATGATAAAACAATGTTTACCAAAGCATTTCATAACAGAAATGTATTTTCATTATATAATCAAAACTCGGGATGTCATGTTCCGATACAGACCATAAAGCATAAACGATAAACATTACAAGTAATTCAACAAATATATACATATACAGACTTGTAAACAAAACAACAAGATGATTCATCCATCTTACGCCCTTGCGCCACTTCCTGTAATACAAATAAAACTGAGTGGGTCAGGCTTGGGAGCCTGGTGAGCATATAGGGTTTTCAACCCACAATAAATAAATTATATTTAATTTCATCAACCAATCACTATCCCGATTACCTATTCCCGTTATCCTCACTTTACGTCCCTAAAACAACATCTATCTCAAGGGACCTAATCTAGGATTTTCATTGGGACGGACATCACTGCTAAGGGGTTTCCTCAACAATAGATATCCTAAAGGCAACCATGAGGGGGATAGAGTACACCGGTGAACACATCGTTCACAACACCTACATGTTATGAACCTGCTAGTGTTCCACAAGACTGTCTAGAAGGAGTCTGTGGTCATTATCCATACTCCGCTGAATAACTAGATCAACAAGAACAACATCGAGGCCTCTCATCTGTTTAGTACACACCAACTATCTACCCATGATCTACCCAACATATTAGTAGATAAAAATATATATTTTTATACATAGTTTAAAACCTGTATAGCATTTTCATTCAATATATATTCCACATAACAGATGAGGCACACCCACATAACACGTATTTCATAGAAAACAAATCAGATTTATGAGATTGAAGAGAGTGAATATACATTCACGCACATAACAACAAAATTATACACATAACACGTATTTCGTATAAAATACTTCATAATTATGCGTTAGAAGAAAGTAACTACACACTCACTTGATCACAAGATGATTGGATAGCACTACGGCTTGCAGAAGTAGTAATTCTCAGCAGATCTGGAAGATCTCCACAAAAATCGAACTTCTCGCGGGCAGAGCTTCGGCTCGGGAATCGCACTTCTCGGGATCTTCGGGATCTCGGGACTTGCTTCGGGTCTCGGGGATATTACCGGGGCTTCGGGGTACTTTTGGCACGCAAAACGATGTAAAACGGGAGAGAGAAGAGAGAAAATAGCAACCCTAAACGGCTGGCCCTTCAAATCTATTTATAGGGCAAATTTGGCCCTTGCCACATCGTAGCAACCTTTTTCCACGTCGTGGGCTTGGTCGTCACTGCATGCGTCATCCCAAGTTGCATCTGGGGGCCTCCCGGAGGTGTCAGGACACTTGCCACGTCGTGGCACTGCTTGCCACGTCGTGGTCTCTGACAGTTTTGGAGTTTCGCGCCCCGAACTTCAGAAATTCATAACTTTCGCATACGAACTCCGTTTTCGACGTTCTTTATATCGCCGTGAAGGTGAGATTATGCTCTACAACTCTCGTTTAGACTCCATTGGCTAATTTTGACTTTATTTTTAATATATTATAAGTATATTACTTATATATTATCTTTAGTAGGCCGGGACAGGAAAACTCCGTTCGAAATTCATAACTCCTTCATCTGAACTCCGATTCCGTCCGTCTTTCCGTCGTTGCACTACTATCGATGAGATCTTCAATTCTCATTTAGATCACTAAGGATAGTTATCTATCTACCTTAAATTCACTATTTACGTCGCGCTAGGTCGTGCCGGTTCTGTCGCGAAACTTCGACAGGTCATAACTTCTTCGTTATAACTCGGATTTCGGCATTCCTTATATCTCTGGAATCCTTGTTTCGACCACTACAACATTATTTAAAGATATCAAGTTTATCTTACACTTGAATTTTAACGCTTATTTTTATTCTTAATTAATCAAACCACATAATTAAGCAAATTAAGCACAAAACACATAATACTCAAATAATACACTTCTATTATTTCAAAACGGGTTACAAAGGTTAACCTAGACTATTACATTGCTAAAAATGGCAAGCCCAGAAACACATGCGTTACATTACATGAAAACATAAAACACATAAAGCTTGCAACTTTATGCCCAAGGATCTCAAAATGAACTTAGATATGAATGGACAAACCCATAAGCAAACTAACTCATCCATAAACCCAAAATGAAGACCAAAACCACAATAAGGATCTAAGAGATAGTAAAGTCAAAAAGTTTATGGATTTACCTGAATCAGAGTCAAACTTTTTGACTTTGGTTGTGGAATGGTAAAATACTTACGTGGCACTGAGTTGCTGGTGGTTTGGTTGTGATCACTCCCCACAACCTAATTGATTAATAGGCTTTCAGTGAATCTTATTCTAATAAATGAAGATTTTTTGTCACATATTACACTCTCATTTGATTTGTCAAATGTCATTTTGTGTTTATTTTGAATTAATTTTTTTTTTACACATGTCATTTTATAGGTTTTCTTATTTTATTAAATTCCACATAATATTAATGTAATAATTACAATAAAAGTAGTAATAAATGAATATCAATTTCATTAATGGACCTATTTTCTAATTTCAAAATTCTCAAATTAAAGCTCATTAGTTTCTTTTGTTTGTTTATTTAAATTATTTGTTTAAATTTAAAAGATAAAAAAACATTTCAATTTTAATAATTCATCAATTTTCTTATTTTTTTTTATAAATTCAAGTTCTTAAATATTTAGACATTTATATAATTTTTTTTAAATTAACCTATATAATACAAGAGTCTCACAATTAATATTATATAACAACCCAAATGCTTAGTCCTAATAATATATTCAGCCACTTAGCAACATTAATAAATTATAAACATTTTAATAACTTTTTATTTTTTCTCTATAATTCAAACAATTGCCGGAAATATAAAATTTGAAAATAACATGACCTTAGTTAATTGTGTGAAAATATAACTATTGATATCACTTAGATATTTTAAAATTTTCTAGAAAGCTATTAAAAGTTGAAAATTAAAACTCTATTGCTATTTACGGTGTCCAGTATATAAATTTAATTTAATGATTACCAAACAAAAATTAACAAAAACGTATAGGGCCCACTGCTGAAGTTTTAAATTATAGACTAATTTTATATAAGAATAAATTGGTTTGGAAAAATCAGTAAGAGGCCCAGGCCCTCGTCTCGTGATCCATTGGATCCGCCTATGTTTTTCAGCTACTAGCAGTACAAAACAATCTAGGTTATTAATGCCTTAATGCTTCAACGAAACAACATAAAAACCGAATATCATTTATCAATTAATTTGGATATAATCCTTAATACTGTGATTGAGGAGTCGACTTGGGGTGTTAAATTAATATATAACATAAAAAGGTTAACAAAAACTCAATTATTTTAGACTCGATCAGAAAAAACAAACAAAAACCAAAAACAAAAAAACTTGTGCCTTGAAAAAAATCACGCCATAACACGATAAGGTGTGTCTTGACACGTTATTTGAACGTCACGTTTAACAAACTTGTTTTAAACGTTTTCGTAATAGCTACATCACACCTTGAGGCGCGCCATGACGTGCTTTTTAGAACCATGCTTATAGGTAACTGATTAGACGTAATACTAACTGCATGTGGAGTAAACTATGCTCACGAAACAATTTTTAAAATTTACTTGGTAATCACGTATTCGCGAGTTAGCTAACCTGGTTTCGTGGATATTGTTGTCATTTATGGATATGTGAGATTTTGGTGGTTACCTATAATTATGATGTGAGACACTATGACTATTTTAAAATTGTGAACCGAACATCTGAGTAGCCTATGTAAATCCGCTCCAATGCCCAAGTAAGAGGTCAATCGTAAAACATTAGCAATATTTTATGCATGTCAAAGTTTGAACATTGATTCCATTCACCTAAGAGAGTAAAATTAATTGATATTGTGGTCATTTATGGATATATGAGATTTTGGGGGTTACTTATAATTATGATGTGAGCCACTATGATTATTTTAAAACTGTAAACAACACCATCAAAACAGCCTACGGAAATCCGCTCCACTGCCAACGTAGGAGATCAATCGTGAAACATTAACAATATTTTGGACATGTCAAAGTTTTGAACATAGACCTAATGTGTGGATTTGTGTACCTTAACCATGGGCTCTCATTGTAAGGGCAATAATGAATTAATTGATTATACATCAAGGTTAAATACCCAGGTCATTTAGATTTCTTAAAAATCAGTTTATTATTTACTTGATTGAATTTGTTACCTCAACAACCGGCTGTTCTATGGAAAACTACTTTTAGATAAATAAAAATTAAGGGCAATAATATAATGAATACTTAGTGAAAATAAAAAATCAGTAGATGGACTAAACGATGATTAAATGATCAAAGTATATCGTTTTTTTTATATTTTCCCTGTCAAACCAATTTTGATCACAATTATTATTTGCACTCATGGAGAAACATATATATTTTTTTTCTGTTTGATACAAGATCAAATTTTATTATCGAATTATATTAACAATTCAAAAAAAATTATATGAGGTTATCATATTTACTTGTCAAAAGTATTTCCAATATTAGCTTGTTGGGTTTCTATTTACTTTCTTTCTACTGTGATCGTCATTTAAAAGCTAAATCTTCATTCATAACTATAAAACATTTAAACCTGTCTTTATGGAAGAAAAATAATTGATATTATTATCAAATAATTAAATACTGTCCTTTGTACTATGTACTTTGAAGAAAAATAATTGATATTTTCAAAATATTTGTAGTACTTTGAAGAAATAAAATCGAAAGAAAGATGGGTTTTGACTTTTGAATAGGAAATGGCGCGTTGGAAATGTTAATTTCATGGGGGAGAAATCGTGAAATCAGAAGCGTGACATGTTTATACTCTGTCACATTCTGCGCGTGATCACGTGCCCTAAAAGGCTAAAATCGTAAAATACCTTTCAAATTTTGAATTCGTATTAAAAAATCAACAAAAATTAAAAAAACGCCGTTGCCGGGGATCGAACCCGGGTCACCCGCGTGACAGGCGGGAATACTTACCACTATACTACAACGACTGATGTTGTTTAAGTTTTATTAAAATTTTATTTACAGTCTAATTAAAAAAGATAAATATGTAAATAAGCCAACGAAAATTCCAATATATTGGAAAGTGATATTTAACTTTGTCTTTATCAATATTTCGAACTTAAAACACTTACAAGGTGACACCTTAAAACAAATATTTTACTAAATTACTAGTTAATTTAATTTTACTTTTACAACACACAAACCATAATAAAAATCATATAAAAGTTGTACAACAATACAACTAATAAAGTGGATAAAAGAATATCATATGAGGTAAAAACAACCTCTAATAACAATACAAACTCAACCATGAGAAACTAAATAATAATCCTCACATCTAACCTAATCACACAACCACACCTAATCACCGTTCCATCTTCGGTAACCTCGCCGGATTCCGGTTCTCTTTCTGGCTCAACGGACCGTCGATACTGCTCCGATTAACCGGCGGTAAATCTCCATTTCTTGTACTCAGACAACCGGGACCTTCAAGCAACTGAACGTTACCTTTCACCTTCGTCTCACCGGTGAGATAGTTCGTCAACGCTCGTTTCACCCCAAACCCTCGCCGCGGCGGCTTGTGGCTGTTTCCGTTCAATGACGGAGTTCTGTCTGTCGTCGCCGGGGCTACAATAGGTCCAGGGGAAAACTTCGGAGTCGCAAAAGCTGATTTGTACGGCGTCCCTGACGACGGTATAATCGGAATCGGGACTCGCTTATGAGCGATTACATCCGCCGTCGACGGTAAATTATCCGATTGGTTGGTTAAGTCGTCGACGTAGAGTAGATCGTCGATACGTGCGACGATGTTGAACGCGAGACTTTCCAGAACCCTAGAGTAGCTCTCCAAGATCGATTTCCCAACGTCCTGAATGTTCATCTCAGAAATCGTCAATAATCGGATTCAGTTTTAGGTTTTTGAAGATTGAAATTTGAAATTTGAAGTACCTTGTTGTGTTGAATCTTGCTGATGTCTAATGAGGTTTGAGTTAGACCAGGAAAACGATGTTTTAGACAAAGTAAGAGACTTTCAGCTCTTTCAGCTAATGAATCTCTCTTGTATCCATCCGCCATTAAATCCTTCACCATGTCCCACGAAGCTTTCGCCGCCGATCGATTTGGATGAGGTAACGGCCTCGATTGGATCCTTTTCCGCCACACGTAGATCGACGCCTCCACGCGATTCGCGATTTCTAGAGCGACGTGTTCAGATGAAAGATCGAGACAATCTAACAAACACTCCGGTGAGAATTGCTCTGATGTTATATAACGATAGATAACGTCTCCTAAACAAGCTCTCCCGTTCTACAAAACCAGATTGAAGTTCTTCCAAAATGAGCTTTCGATTTATTAAAATTAGAGAAAATGGTGATGAATTGATTATGATAGTGATACCTTCGGGAGGGATTCAAAGTACGATTCAGGAACTTCCATGTCCGACAAAGCAATACTGTTGATTGACATGGCTGCTTTGAGAATCTGATTAGCGCATTCACGTTTGTGAGTCAACTGTTTCCTGGTGTTTTCTTGAAGGCCTCCGGAAGGGACACGTGGCACCGGCAGCCACCACTTTTCATGGTGGCGTTGCGGTTGTTTCCGGAAAGAGCCTGAGCCTGACCCTGAAACGTCGTTATCTGAAGCTACTATTCCTTGATCAACGTACCAGAACTCCGTGTTAATGAAACTGTCTAATATTTCCTGTAAAACAACAAATTCTTCTAAATCATTTTCTTCTTTTGTAATCGAAGATGATTGAAATTAAACCAAAAAATGATGAACACTAACCAGAAGCATGGTGTCTAGTTTTCTTAGAGCTGGGAGATTCATGAAAATGTCAGATCTCGGTCTGCAAGTCATGACCTCGAGCTTACTTCCATCTGGAAATGTCTGCCATGAAGGTATTAATTCAACGATATGATCGCTAACACAAAGAAGACAATCCATTTCTCGTTGCCACATTTGTTTCTTCTCAGATTGCAAGGGCTCCAATCTCCATAATTGACCAAATGCAGCAGCTGATTTACAAACACTTGACAAATTAGTACAACACTGATCACATGATCATGAACAATTGAACATGTTCTTCATAAAATTAAGAAAATCGAGAATAAAAAAAAAAAGATAAAAGTTACCACAGAGATTTGTAATGGCGTTAGAAATGGCTAAAGCTGTGCAAACGCCTTTGCCACTTCCAGACATGTCTTCTCCAAGCAACAATTTAGCAAATCTCTCTTTCATCATCTCCGTTTCTAAGCAGATTTAATTGCAGAAAAAAAAATTCAAATAGTAAAAATCGTTGAAGTCAATTTTGAATAGATGATAAAAAAAAAAAACATACAAAATTTTTGATCCTACAGAACATAAATCAATTTCAAGAGATATCTGAACCCTAGAAAAACAAATCCCCCAAATTTCGTTTCACATGAACCCTCGAAGAATTAAATAAAACAAATCAAAATCAAAGCTGCTAACCTTCAAATCTGGAATCAATTTTCGTCAATTTGGTATCATCTTCCAATTGGCGTTTTAATTTCGCTTCATCTTCTGAAACATCACCACATTTCCCGATCAACTGCGTTTTTCTAATAGGCCACCCAAGCGGAGGAGGGGAAGAACAACATTCTTTCGAAGAACTATCCGAATTACTTGAATTCGAGCTTCTTGTACTACTGTCAAACGAATCAAACACATCGTTTCTCCTACTTTTATCACTTGAATTTTCCATCTGAGAATTAAATCAAAACCCCAGAAATCTCGAGTAACTCAAAACCCAAATACTTAAAAACCAAAGATGAAACCAATCTGGGCTCTGAATCTTTGTGCTTGCTATGGTGATTATTTACAAGCGTATATAAACAACCAGAAGATGCAAATAGACTTCGAGGTTTGATTTTGCTTTCACTATATCTCAAGATTTGGAAAGTGATTATGTTTTTCTACAAAAAGCATAGGGTTCTGGGAAGAACGTTTGTTGGGGTTTGATTTAAAAGGGGAAAGAAGGTAAAAGCTAAACGCCAACAACGTCTCTCTGACTATGTTTTGAATCGAAATAATGATAAAGAAATATAAAAGGTTACGATATAGCCGTAGAAGGGACGGAAATGTCAATACAAAGAGAAAACAATTTTCAAATTCAACCCTTGAGATTGTAACATTTGATGAAAATAGTCCCTACTTTTGTTTTTTATTTAGTAGACAAATTTCCCCAAATCATTCTCTTACGTGTAAGACAAAGCATACACACACAAGGTCGACTCTCTCATACGTGCCGTTTGGGAACAATGGAAAGAAACATATTTTCTGTCTCTATGCAAATTTAGTTGGTAGCGAGAATGTTGTGATCATTGTGTAGAAAATAATTATATTATATTAAAATTTATAATATGTGAAATGTATGTTAAGAAGGTTTTTATTTATTCTATTATCAAGGTATTGATGAATAATGAGTGTTGATGATCGTATGTATATCCTCAATTGGTAGGCTCAAATTGATGTAACTAGTAATACTATATCTAACAAAAGGATATGAATGAATATCATCTTAAAAAGTAGGTTTATTTATTATTTAAATGGATCAAAAGTTATAATGTTAACTGATTTTGAATTTCAGTTCTCTAACAACTTGTGTGTTTATTAAAAAATGGGAATTAGTTAATGGAAAAGTTTATAGTAACCTTAAACATGTCGAATGAGATGCATTTTAGATATCAAATATTTGATCCCATCAAGTGTTTTATAATTGTAGATAGTAATTTTTTGTGTAAATATTATAAAATCATTTATATTTATTATATATTTTTAAATATTGTGCTTTGTGTAATTAACCATTTTATTTTCCTCATCCAATTATATATGAGCATCAAAATTTTACATTTTTTTGACTTTAGAATTAGTATTACTTATTATACCGTCGTGTATTGTAATATATTTATTTTATTTGATGTTATTGCTAATTATTTTGTATTTATAAAAGTATTACACGTGCATAAAGAATATGGTGAATTTTGTATATGTTCTTTTTTAAAATCAAATACCATTAGCTTCATTTCTAAATATCATATTTATCTTTCATAACTTTTAAAATAATATATTTGCCCAAATATTTATTTTTAACACTTCTAAAACATTTTGTAATAATTTTAAAACGTTATTTTTACCAATTGACCATCATAGATTCATATCACTCTTTTAAATATGAGTTTAAAATACCATCGCTTCATAAACTTTCAAAATATCATATATTACCCAAATTATTATTTTAAACAATTTAATTTTTTATTTTATGTTTCACACACATGTATGTTTTCCATCAACAGTTACACTTTGGAGGAATACTTCTCTGTCTATGTTGGCATTGTCGTTATAAAGGAATTGATTAAAATATAACGTGATAAAGCAAAATAAACATATAGACGAAGTCAATGATTATAGATGCACTTATAAATCTTAAACAACTTTATTTATGGTAAGGTTGGGCAGGAAGTCTTTAAACATTACAATTTAAAAAGGGAGAAATAATTTAAACATCCCAATTAATGTAACTAAGCTTTGCCTTATAATTCACCCATAAGAATGCGTTGCCAAATCATCGAAAACCATTGTTGTACATCTATTATTGTCGAACAGTACATTATTTCTTGCTTTCCAAATAGCACTACTAAAAAGATTGCTTTGAATTTGATTAAACAACTAATAATCTCTTTCATAGTTTCAATTTGATCTTATGTATTATAACATTAGGTGTGAGACCCGTATATT
This sequence comes from Lactuca serriola, assembly GCF_051521515.1. NCBI lineage: Eukaryota > Viridiplantae > Streptophyta > Magnoliopsida > Asterales > Asteraceae > Lactuca > Lactuca serriola. Next base: position 89,083,260 of record NC_136416.1, on the reverse strand, counting down.
ATACGGGTTGATTTAAAAAAAAAATAAACATTAAATTAAAGTGTAAACATAAAATATTTTTTAATGTACAACTTTAAAATAAGAAAGGAAAAATGTATTTATTGCAATTTAATATCATATATATGATATTTAATACTTTACATATATAAGTATATGACTTTAATTTTAAAAATTGAAAAAAATCAAAAATTGACAAGTGGATAATATTTATTTCAAAAATACCACAAAATGACAAATGTCAAAACTTATGAGAGATTGACACGTGGCAAAAAAACCTTCATTTATTAAGGATTAGAATTAGAATTAGAATTAGAATATTACTTTTGAATTTGATTGTTATTAGTTCCATATACGTACCTAGTTTTTTAAAAGACTCAATTTTATAATTCGAAAACGGCTAATTTTCTTGTACATTTATTCACACAAGTTATATCTAGTGATTTTATGGTTTATGATTAATAATGATTTATCATTTGTATAATATAGTGCATGTAATAACAGTAAGTTTTTGGACGCATAACAAAAATCTTACTACCCAAAAAAAAATGTTATTTATTTTTTATGTTTTTTGAACACTTAAAAAGGTGAGGATCAGAAAATTGTAATCCATAGAAATCCGGTGGACCCAATCAGTCATCAGAGGACGGATGAAGGGCAATCCCGTAATTTCGGCAGAATTCAAGAAGGCCTAGTACCGGCTGCCGTTTGTAGCCAGCCCTTGACCTCGTTACCCAATGCTATTGTTTATATACTTTCAGCT